>NC_090375.1:62666357-62966357 GCF_036365525.1 Heterodontus francisci | reverse complement strand
AAGCAATTAGAAAGACTAATGGTATGTCAGCCTTTATCGCAAGAGGATTTGAGTACAGGAGTAGTGAAGTCTTGCTTCAATTGTATAGAACCTTGGTTAGACTGCACCTGGAGTACCGTGTGCAGTTTTGGACCCCTTACCTTAAGAAGGATATTATTGTCATAGAGGGAGTGCAACGAAGGTTCACCAGACTTGTTCCCGGGTTGGCGGGACTGTCCTATGAAGAGAGATTGGGGAAACTGGGCTTGTATTCTCTAGGGTTTTGAACAATGAGAGGTGAGCTCATTGAAACCGACAAAATACTTAAAGGGATGGATAGGGTAGATGCAGGTGAGATGTTTCACCTTTTGGAGAGTCTACAACCAGGGGACACAATTTCAAAATAAGGGGGAAGCCACTTAGGACAAAGATGAGGAGCAATTTCTTTACTTAGAGGATTGTGAATCTTTGGAATTCTCTACTCCAGAGGGCTGCGAGTATGTCAGTCATTGAGTATGTTTAAAGCAGAGATCAAGATATTTCTAAATATCAATGACATAAAGGGATATGTGGATAGTGTGGGGAAAAGACATTGAAATGGATAATATATCATGTATATGGATCATACTGAATGGCAAAGCAGGTTTGATGGGCTGAATGGCCTACTCCTGCTCCTATGTTCCTATACTTTGACATAATATAATATACAACAGGCAAAGCAGACTTGGGGCGGCACAGTGGTTAGCACTACAGCCTCACAGCTCCAGGGACCCGGATTCAATTCTGGGTTACTGCCTGTGCGGAGTTTGCAAGTTCTCCCTGTGACCGCGTGGATTTTCACCGGGTGCTCCGGTTTCCTCCCACAGCCAAAGACTTGCAGGTGATAGGTAAATTGGCCATTGTAAATTGCCCCTAGTGTAGGTAGGTGATGGGGAACATGGGATTACTGTAGGGTTAGTATAAATGGGTGGTTGTTCGTCGGCACAGACTCGGTGGGCCGAAGGGCCTGTTTCAGTGCTATATCTAAAAAATAAAAAATAAAATAGAAATCTCTGGACTCTAAATGGTTAGGAATAACAGACCAGATTGATGTTATGAGCATTTAACAGTGCCTGCCATTAGATTTGCACATTTAGACTTTTAAATTATTTGCGGGGCAAATTGCTGAAAGCAAGAGCTGATAACAGCACAGCCAGGAAAACCGGGCTTCTGGAGTTTGGAGTGAGGTGCTCAAGCAATAAGGTATCTCCTTAATCAGATTGAAGGATTGTGAAATAAACCAAAGACTGCGAAATGTAAACTAGGGCAGGTGAATTCAACGTCGTCAGGTATAGAAACAAAAATAAGGAGGGAAAGAAAGATTGGATTAAGAGCAAAATACAAAAAAGACAGAAAGGGAAAGTAAAAAATTAAAATTACATTTTTAAAATCTCCAACAATTAGTACCTGAAGGAATGAGATTCCACACTGATAACTGTTAATGTTCAGTACCAGACAGGTTGATTGGCAGTAATTAATACATTACATTGTTAAAAGGGTACTTCAAACTTGGAAAAAATAGGGCTTTTTGTGGCGAGTTTAGTTTATATCTTAGTACAGCAACTTCAGGGCATTCAATGGTGAGGCATACAGCAAAGTTCACGGCAGAACACTACAGCTGAAACAGCAACTTTTGGCTATTGCCACTTAAACTTGCATCTGTTCCTCGCCTGAAGTTGCCGTCCTAATTACACATAAACAATGACCAGGGCCATTAGCTTCGTTGATTTTGAGAGCAAACTCTAACCCGATAATGAATGGAGTTCTCATAATATTGAGACACAGGGCGTGAAATCACATATGTAAACATAACATGCATAACTACACACATTCATATACAGGAACCCTAGCATATAATAACTTACTCTGCTACTGACAAACACCTCAGTTCAAAACTTAAATATTAACACCAGATATAAAAACTATACAAAATGAAACGTAAAGATTATGTACTCACCTGGATCTTTGCAAATCAAAAGTGCTGTTGCCCATCTGCCCCTGTTCCAGGCAGTAGTTTGGGACTGATGCTTGTCTTAAGAAGGCAGCAGGCAGTATTCCCTGAGTGAAGGAGTTGATCCTTGCCCTGTTACCGCCGCCTACAGGAACACATGGAGCGGGGAGAGGGGACACGCCAGAGCCGCTCGGCTGGAACCTGCGCTCGGCTGCTTCCCCGTCCGGAGGAGGGAGCGGAGAGGCGGCGGGCGCCACTACAGCCCCGGCTTTGAACGGCAAGCTCTGGCCACACGTCCCGCCGAGGCTGCTCAGCCGACTGGTCCGGCTCGCCTGGCCATCTGCTGCACCAGCAGCCGCCGCCCCATCCTCCTCCTGATCCTCACCCTCATCGTGTGTGAGCCGCCCATCCAGAGAGATGTTGGTGAGAAAGCTGAGTGCCGCCTGCCTCCTCCTCGGGTCTATCCGCTTCCTCGTGGGCTCGCTGCTAGAATGCTTCATTTGCAATGCTGAGCTGCTGCTTGTTGCAGCCGCCATGGTCCTGTGTTAATGCTGAATATGTCCAATGCAGCGTGTGTGGATGTGTGTATCTATGCATATAGATGGGATTGTTTCCCTGTATGTGTGTGTGTGTATATATATATATATATTCTGTGTGTGTATAGGAAAGAGCCAAGCATGCGCCTGCACTGTTCTGTGCCAACACTATGAAGCGCTATCCCAGCCCCAGCAGAAGGGCTGGGAAGAGGGAGGGGGAACCCGGAACGCGTCCGACCAACGGGAACTGTTCACCCAGGAGAAAGGGGCGGCCACCGGCCAGAGCGCATGATCTTCAGCCCGTCCCAGACCCATGGCAGCTTCCCTTAAAGCTCTGTGCAAAGCAGCTCTTGTGTCTGCGGGGCTGCTGTTGGGTTTTTATCTGGTATTTCTAGCGCAGGATTTTAAAGTGCAAACATTGGTCGTCGGATGCAAAAAAAAACTGCATCGAAACTTCCTTTCGGAAGAGCAAAATAATCATTTATTCTGCTGGCGACTCCTGCTGGCAGCTAACCGTGATTTAGCCGTGTCCAGTATAAACCTCCAGAATGAGCAAAGACCATTTGTCACATGAAATTTGTACTGTACAAGGACGTTCTCAATACCTTTATTTTTCAAGTTCCTTCAAACCTTACTCCATGGGACAATCATCTATAAATACAATCAGTGTAGAGTCTGATGTACAAGCCTGGCCCCATGTTTCCTCGTGTCATGCTCGGCCCCCACCTGCCAAGAATGAGGCACATTAATTTTGTCATGAACATTGATTTTTTTTTACTGGAGGAAGGAAGTGACTTGTTAAACAGATCAGCTGTGGCTGAAAAAGACATTTGCCTATTAACAGATGGTGCTTCTTTAGACAAAGGATCATTGGATGTTGCTCACCAGACATTAAGGGGGTAGGGAAGCACATTCCAGGGCCTGCTGGGAGGGTACAATCAACAAGAGCCAGGACTGGTTTGACCAGTTTAGTCCCATGACTAACTGGCTGTTCCAGGGTTCTCTTTTGAACTGTCCACAGAGAGTTTGAACTCAGACTGTTTGCTCCTGGACTGAGAAGATCTCTCCTGTCTGCGTCCATCTCTTTCTCACAAGCCTCTGACTCCACTGAAGATACATGAACCCCAAGAGAGAAAAGTCTCCTACAGCGAACAAGGTTTAAGAAGAATACTGGGCCCCAATGAAAAGCAAGATCTACCTACAATCAAGAACTCTACAGTGAGCTCGAAGAACCATAACAAAATCTCTTCAGATATTGTCTCAGACTTTTCCACTTTATTTTTCTGCTGCTCTTTTCTGTCTCTATTTGCATGCATGGGTGTGTCGTGTATCCGTAAGCGTCAACTGAATTAAAGTTTAATAAATTTGAACCTTTCTTTTAAACTTAAGAAAACCTGTTTGTGCTGGTTTCTTTGCCTTATAATTGGAAAGCAGTGAACAAGGATTCACCAAAGGGGAGCTAAAAACACGGTGTGTTTAAAATTAAAACCCTGTTACAGTAAGACCAGGTGAAGGCTGAAAAGGAACCCTAGACCTCTTTCTCACCAACTCGTAACACTTGCAGCAAAATAATTAACTAGTTTCCTTTCAAAAACATCTCCTACTTTAACTGCTATCCTGAATATTTCTTCCTACATGGTGAACTGTATTTCCTCAGTTTTTATTCTGCTAAAGTAAAAATTGAATTCCCTCAGCATTCTTCAACATCTCCTGTGGTTGCCAATGAAAGGTAACTGGTCCTTTTATCTGTGCTGAATTACTGATATCAACTGACCAGTGAAGGGATTTTACAATTAGTCACTGTATTCCCATTCTGGAGAGCATGGAAATGACAGATCTGCACACACAAGCACTGTTTAGTGATTCCTGTTGACAATGGGCGACACAGTGGTGCAGTGGTTAGCACCGCAGCCTCACAGCTCCAGCAAACCGGGTTCAGTTCTGGGTACTACCTGTGCGGAGTTTGCAAGTTCTCCCTGTGACCACGTGGGTTTCCGCCAGGTGCTCCGGTTTCCTCCCACAGTCAAAGACTTACAGGTTGATAGGTAAATTGGCTATTGTAAATTGCCCCTAGTGTAGGTAGGTGGTGGGGATGTGGTAGGGAATGTGGGATTAATGTAGGATTAGTATAAATGGGTGGTTGTTGGTTGGCACAGACTTGGTGGGCCGAAGGGCCTGTTTCAGTGCTGTATTTCTAAATAAAAATAAATAAATATGTGGGTGCCAGGTGAGGACAATCAGAAAGCTTGCTGATACTTGATAATTTTTCCATGCTATTTACTATCTTGTACGCCTCTATAACAAGGTTGTCCAACCTTTTGTGGGCGAGGAGGGGCCATATTACAATTTTTATCTTACATAGGGAGCCGGTGAAACAATTTTGAAAAGATAAAGGCATTAAATATTTATCTTACTATTAATCATAACAACAACAAATTTGCATTGTTTGAAGAAGCTTTAACATGAGAAGATTAATTTATTAACTTACTTTCTCATCATTATGTTGGACACTGATTTAGTGAGATACCTGGCATTTTTTGCTTGCACAAGTAGTCAGTGTTTGCCCACACACTTGTAGTGATGCGGAATATTCCAGATAGATGTCCAGATGTCAGGAGTGATTTTGATCACTCACTCTCCCTCTCTCTGTCTCTCTCTCTCCCTGTGTCCCCCCTCTCTGTGTTGTTCCACCCTCTCTCTGCCCCCCTCTTTTTTCTCTGTGTTCCCCTCTTTCTCTCTCTTCCCCCCTTTCTTTGTCCCACCCCTCTCTCTGTTTCCCCTCTCTCTCTGTCCTCCCCTCTTTCTCTCTCTGTCACCCCTCTCTCTGTTCCTCTCTTTCTCCCTCTCTGTTCTTCTGCCTCTCTCTCCCTCTCTGTTCCACACCCCACCCCCCCTCCCCCCGTTCCAACCCCCTCTCTCTGCCTCGTTTCTCTCTCTCTGTCTCCCCTCTCTCTATCTCTCTCTCTGGTCCTCTCTCTGACAGTTGCAGAGAGCAGGAGCGCTCAGCACAGCAGCTTTGTGGTTGGTCAGTTTTTTTAAACATCACACTTTCAGTTTCACAGCTGACAAGTGCTGACATCAGGAGCAGCGCCTTCCCAACTTTGGACAGATAAGGGGTTTTCCTGCGGCATTTTCAAAAAAAGTCAGAACCCGACGGAAAACACCAAATCTGTCCAAAGTTCAGAAACCACTGTTCCCGATGTCAGCACCTATCAGCTGTGAAACTGACAGTGCAATGTTTTAAAAAGCCAGTCTGAAAGAAGACGATCATGGAAAATTTCTCATCTCTGAAATACATCCGCGGGCCGGATGGAAACCTTTGGCGGGCTGAATCCTGGCCCGTGGGCCGTATGTTGGACAACCCTGCTCTATAAGATTACCTCTTAAATGTCAAGGCAGAAAAGCCCAAATGGATGAAATTAGTCAATGCCAGTATTGCAAAATAGGCTGATAGTTCATTGGCAGTCTGATTTTCTTTTCCCTGTTATGCTACAGTAAAGACTCTGTATTACTGTAAATTTTAGTGTTGCTCAATCTTTTGG
Source organism: Heterodontus francisci (assembly GCF_036365525.1). Lineage (NCBI taxonomy): Eukaryota > Metazoa > Chordata > Chondrichthyes > Heterodontiformes > Heterodontidae > Heterodontus > Heterodontus francisci. The sequence continues at coordinate 62,960,310 of NC_090375.1, read as the reverse complement.
TTCTTCCATGAACTTCCTCCAACTCTTGAATACCTCCTTGGAGTCTCAATGACCAGAGCTGCACACAGAATTCAAGCGTGGCCTGACCAGAACGCTATACACTGGACCATGACTTCCTCTGACTGTATTCTATAGTTTTGACTATATAGTTCAACATTCCTAGGTCTCCTACAATGTTATCCTTAGCTATTTTAGCACCATCCATGGGTGTATGTGTTGCTCATTTTTCCTTCTATTGTGCACATATGAATAATGGCCATTTGGATGATAGAGCCGCTCGCATCTGTAGAACTGTAACCCAGTTTCAGCCATCTCCTTCTGAAGGAAAGAATTGAGAAAGGGAATGATTCTGAACTCTGCGCCATAATGCTGTTTGATACATTTACATTTATTATTATTGATGTCCTGTGAAAAACATAATGGATGAAAATGTTCTAATTCAGAGGAATCAAGTGATGTGTGAGGTCCATGGTAAAGGGCACTATTTTTACTCAAATTTATACAGACAAATGGTAATGGAGATCAGTCACTGGCTGTGGAGCCATATCCTAGAATGTATGATTGCCTTCAGGAAAGGAGTGGAGAGAATTTGGAACAAACATTGTTAAAAATAAATCACTGCATTGTGGACAAAACTTCCAGCTGAGTATTGCTCACCAACATGAAGATGATAACCCCAATTCTGTAATCTCAGAAAAATGGGACTGTGTACAGCCATGGCAGAGTCACAATGGAAGATAGAATGTGAGGTGAGAATTTTGGAAGTAGAAGATCTGCCCCTAATTTCACTAGGCTGCAGGCATGGGACTGGTTTACCCAGACAGCTTGGCCCATAGGATCATAGGGAATAGGAGCAGGAGTAGGCAATTCGGCCTGTCGAGCTGCACCGCCATTCAAACAGATTATGGCTGATCATCTACCTCTACGCCATTTTTCCCCACAATCCCCATATCCCTTGATGTCATTCGTATTCAGAAATCTATCGATTTCTGTCTTGAACATGCTCAATGATTGAGCTTCCACAGCCCTCTGGGGTAGAGAATGCCACAGAATCACCACCCTCTGAAAGAAGAAATTCCACCTCATCTCAGTCTTAAATGGCCCAGACCTTATTCTGCGACTGTGTTCCCTGGTTTTAGACTCACCAGCCAGAGGAAAAATCCTATCCACATCTATCCTGTCACACACAGTAGGAATTTTGTAAGTTTCAATAAGATCACCTCTCATTTTTCGAAGCTCTGGAGAATACAGGCCCAATTTCCTCAATCCCTCCTCATAAGACAATCCCACCATCCCAGGGATTAGTCTGGTGAACCTCCATTGCACTCCCTCTATGGCAAGTATATCCTTCCTTAGATAAGGGACCAAAACTGTACACAATACTCCAGGTGCGGTCTCACCAAGGCTTTACACAAGTGAAGCAATACATCTTTACTCCTGTACTCAAATCCCCTTGCAATGAAGGCCAACATACCATTTGCCTTCTTAATTGCTTGCTGCACCTGCATCTTAGCGTTTAGTGACACAGTGGCACACTTTTGCAAAATCCATAAAGCTGCAGCTATTAAAGGGCTGCAGTTTGCCATAAAAGGGGAGGTTGCTGTGGTGGTCGGCTAATGAACTAATTGTTCACAGTGTCATAGCTAAAATATGTAAAGAATGATGCTAATTTTGATTCTGAAGAGCTGGAAATTCTAGTGCAGGTGGTACACTGAAGAAGAGGGTGACCTTATTTGGAGATGAAGGCCACGCTTCAGTAACAACAAAGGTGCTAATTGCACAGAGAGAGATTTCTGGCTGAATTAGTGTAGTCACCCAGCTACTTCAAACCTAGCTGAAAATAAGGAAGAAAATTGCTGATATTAGGGGAAGAGGCAAATGAGTGCTTTGCACTTTTTCACACATTTCTTATAGGGCTCATCAAGCACAATATAAACTGAAGCTGCGAACCGCTGCAACCTCTGGGAGGTACCATTTTAGGCATTGTACCAAATATTACCCTATGCACACACTCATTGGGTGGAATTTTCCCAGGCCGGTGAAAGCAGGGTACAAAGGCTGAGAGACGGGAAAGTTGCAAAAAATGACACAAGTTTGGGGTCCTGATGTGATCCAGCCCCCCTTCCAACCTTCCCAAGTGGGGGTTGGGAGTGCAGCAGGGAATCATCATAACTTAGGCGGGAAGCCAATTGAGGCTCTTTCCCAACTGCGCAGGAGTTCCACGCTGTGTCTGCAACCTTGCAGTTTGGAGATGGTGAGTGCACAGCAGGAAAAACTTCCTCAAAGAAACTAACAAGCTGTGAAGGCTTTGATTAGTCACACTGAAGAGCTCCAGCCAGCTGTTCAAAGCTCCTTCTGTCAGAGTGTTATCACCGCTTGACAGATAATTGCCCACTGCTTAGAAGGTACTTCACCTGTCCAGCACTTCACCCACCTCTGGCTGCACTTCCCTGCTGCCAACCTTCAGAGTGGCACAGGAGCAGCTTATGCAGCTCCACTGTCCACCTCTGCTGAGGGTCAAGGGCAGGGGTCTCACCACCGCTAAATGCTTTAACAGCAGTAGCAGGAGAAACACCAGCAGCAGCACCAGCTGTCTTCTCCTCAGCCACATGCTCCTCCAGGGCAGAGGGGATGGCCACAGAGATCCAGATGGAAGGAGGTGAGTCCCACAACACAGGATCTAGAGGCAGAGGATCAGTCTTCTCGACGTGTCTGAGCACCAGTGCCTCAGGAGGCTCAGGCTCTCATAGCAGGTCATTGCTGACATTTGCATCTTTATGGAGCAAGACCTCCTTACCAGTGGAGCAGGTCGACACACATTGCCAGTGGCCAATAAGGTGCCTGCCACTGTAGGGTCACCACCACCGCTTCCCCCCACCCCACCCCATGTCTCTAGCTCTCGCCAAATTGTGTGCTCTCTTCTGCAAGGAGCAAAAGCAGGAGGTGAGAGTGCTGGTAAAGGCTGGTGTGAAGAGGAGGGAAAGACACAGCTCCTGTGACCTGGGTTCAGTTCTGGGTACTGCCTGTGTGGAGTTTGCAAGTTCTCCCTGTGACCACGTGGGTTTACTCCGGGTGCTCCGGTTTCCTCCCACATGCCAAAGACTTGCAGGTTGATAAGTAAATAGGCCATTGTCAAAAAAATTGTTCCCTCGGTGGTAGGAGCATTGAGGGAAGGTGGGGATGTGAGAGGGAAAATGGGATTAATGTAGGATTAGTATAAATGGGTGGTTGATGGTCGGCGCGGACTCGATGGGCTGAAGGGCCTGTTTCAGTGCTGTATCTCTCTATGACTCTATGACACCATTTGTGGAGAATCACTGTGAGGCATGGAGACAAGAGGGCAAAAGGCTGAGGGCAAGTGTGAGTGTTGGCTGCTTTGATAGGGATGTCAATTGTCTGCAGAGACAGGAATGAGTGGAGCCACAAGGTGTACTAACCTGAGGCATGCTGTGCTGGAGAACGCTGGGCAAGTCAGAGTGTGGGGTTTAGCACCTGAAAGTGCTACACCACTGACTTTTGCTGCCCTCCTGTGGTCCTGGATCCTCTTAGTTCACCGTCTCCAGGTTGGAGGGAACTCACTCAGGCTACTGACATCCTCAGCTGCTTCCATCCAAGCCTGCTTGTTTGGAGAGACAGTCCTCCTCTCTTGTCCTTGGGACAGCTCACCTCGCTGCAGCCCCTCATCTCCCTCAGCTGAACCTCTTAGGTAAGAGTGAGAGACCTGGGCCTTCCCAGGTCTTCTCTCCATCCCTGTGGGTGCTGCAGCCTCAGAGATCCAAGTGCTGCTGAGCTTTTCTGAAACATGCCATGGTCTCTTTAAACAGGAATCCTTCCTCTGACAAAAATGGCTACGTCATCACACCCTCCCTCCCCAGTTGGTCAGTGAGCCCGGAGGTGGGTTATAAATTAGTTTGCTCTGGTAAAGAGCAAATGGAAGGTCTGCTGATCAGGAGGCTGGGTTCATGACCTGAAAATGATCCCATCACTGCGCCAAGACTAAGGCGATAAGATTCCGCCCATTGTATCTAAGCTATGACACACTTCTGTTGGTGGTGGAGGTGACAGTCGAGGAATCAGCAAACAAATGCTGAAATGATCAGGACAAAGTGCTTCTCTGCCATTGTAGGGCTTCTCAGTGGGGACAGCAGCCATGGATCCAGAGGACAGCCCCATTTTCCCAAGGAACATCCACGCAGGATTCTTACTTTGTAAAAGGCAGTCACTGTGGGCTGCCCCATAGCTACATCCTGGCTAACAGTCATTCATACATTGTGGTGTTTCTGTGGTCAGATACAAGCTGAACATTAAATGAGTGCAAACAATGCAATCGGTTCACCGAGATCATGGAGCGGATATGAAGAGCTCTGATGCCCATATGTGCAACTCTTTCCATTAAAGGAAACCCAGCCAGCAACTGAAAGTTGTGCACCCTGTCTATCAGATACCTCTTTTCCATAGGAAAATAGATGAAAGTGTTTCCTCCATCACAAATGTTGTGGTTGGGTCACTTGCTTGATACATGTGTGTACTGCAGACTGCCTGAAGTGGCAGATGTCTTCTGAGGTAGTTTGGAAGGAATGAAAGCTTCATGCAATGTTTACCTTCACTTCTATGAGAAAGACGTGTGCAGGTCTTTGTGCATCAGATAACAAAACTCAGTAACATCCTGTTTTGTAAAATGTGGGTGGTAAAGATAGCTTTCATCAGACATGTCCAGGTATAGGTCACAGGATAATGATTAGGGTGGCTAAAACATCACAGAAGTCAGAGTACTTACCTTTTATAAAAGTTCAGCAATTCCTCTTCCTCATCTCAATATTGCAATGCATTCACAGCCCCTAAAGGACAACGTATTCTTAGCACATTGTGCCGTACAATTTGAGTGTTAGCACCAACCAAGAATAATGAAGAAAAGTATTGGTAAGGAAAAACACCTCAGAAATCTAAAAAACATTGAGCATTATTCAATAAAACTAACCAATGTATTGAGCAAAATGCAACAGGAGTGATGAAAACATGAAAATAAAAAATTGTCTGCCTCAAAAGCCTATCTTCAGGTTTTAAGGGGCTTACTTATGTAGGCCAGATCCCCATAGATCCCAACACCTATTTTTTAGGGGTGAAGCTCACTATGTGGGAAGATCTGCACCACAGTTCTTGGGATCTCATTTTCTTCATTATTTAGCCTTTTGGGTAAAGTAATATATTAGATTTTGGGCCTTAGAGTGACCTTGGTGTGAAAAGCTGATCTCTATGTGGGGGATGAGCTAGAAAATAGTAATCATTTTATCAGTCAGTCAGTTAGGAACATTACAGCTCCAGACATTAGTTCCAGGTTCAATTTTCAAGAATATGCGGAGATTTGGGAAATGCTGCATGGATGATGCTCCTGGATTATGACATGGAAAAAAAATACATTTCATTGATATTCATACAGGGAAATTGTGCACATTCCTTAAATAAAAAAGGGAGAATGTGGAAAAATGAAACCCAGATGTCTAAATAGAATTGCTTGCAGAAAAATTAAATGCAAAAAGAGATATTTCAGCAGGTAGAAAAAGAACACCAGGAATTTCCTAAGGTCTTCTGCTCCACCATAAGTTACAACAACAGGAGAAGCATCGTGGTAACTACCAAGAGACTAGGGATATCATATGGGTCCATTTGAAATTAACTAAAGTCATTACTGCCAAGGACAAAAGAACATCAGCAAAAAAGGATTGTGAATAATGAGGGTGAGGATTTTCAATCAGGTGAGTAAGTGGATGAGAACGAGGCCTTTGAGAGCAGGGGAGGAGGGGGGATTGCTGGTAAAATAGCAGGCAGCCACGTCGAGACGGCCCCCTGATGCATTCCTGCCACGGGGGAGGTTTCCCAGGGCAAGCTGCAAGGCAGATCAGGAACCCGCTCCACGGAGGCAGGCAACCGATTTGAAAAATTAAGGCCCCAGTTAGGGGCAATTTTACAGGGCCGCCAGTATTTTGCTGGCAGCAGGGTGGCTGCTGGCTTCATGGAGACAGCCTCCCTGTGGCTTCCAGGCCATCAGAGCCAGAAGCGCCATCGCCCGCAGAGGGGTCTGCGGGCAGGAAAGGGCCGCCCCTGCAGCCCAGGCAATTTCCCCCGGAGAGTTTTTCCCTCCAATTGGTGTGGCCTACCGCTCTCAGCTATACTGAATTTTAACTTTTACTCTACTGTCTGAGGGCACCTCTATCTCGAGGTGCCCTCAATGTCTCTTGTCTGCCTCAGCAGAGCGCACCTATCCCAGTGAGGCAGCTGAGGCATCAGAGCTGCTGGCACTCTGATTGGTCTGACCACATGGAGAGTCCTCCCCCAACCCCCCACCTCCCTGACATCTTCAATTCGACGGTGGGCCCAGTCTCACTGTCTGCAAATGCTTGCTCAGGACCTGCTTTTCGGCCCAATGTCAGGGTTGCAAAGCCCGCGGTAATATTCAGCCTTTGCATTTGTTTTCACTTTTTTGATATACAGAAATGACTTAATGACTTGGAAATTGGAACACAGAGTAAAATTTCAAAATTTGATGATGATATCAAACTTGGAGGTGTGACAGACAGTGAGGATGATACCAATCGATTGAAACAGGACAGAGATGGCTAGCAGAATGGGCAGACAAGGGACAGTTGGAATTTAATACAGAGAATTGTGAGGTGATGCATTTTTCCGAAAGGGATGGGGAAAGGCCATATAGACTTAATGGCACAGTTCTAAAGAGTGTACAGGGGCAGAGGGACCTGGGGGTTCATGTGCATATGATCTTTGAAGGACATATTAAGAGAGTAGTTAGATAGTTAGCAAGCCATATGAGATCTAGGGCTTCATAAATAGAGGCTTTGGGCTGGATTTTATCGGGGCCTCAACATCGGGATCTGTGGCGGGGGGACAAGAAGATTGCCCCGGATGATGCCTGCCATGGACCTTGAACCCAGAAGGGCCCATCCCAATCTTGCCGGTGGCAGCGAGGCCTCATGGTGGCCCAAACTCCGCTTGGCAACAGGACCATAATTTAAATATTCAAATAAATTTACTTACCTGCATTAATGATGATCCCATCACCTCCTGAAGTGCCTCCGCAATCTTCATCCTGGCAGCTGGCATTGACACGCCTTCGGATCCCCATCTGGGGAAACGAGGCGCAACACCTGTGAGGAGGGGGCAAGGAGGAAAGTTTCTAAGTGCAGGGGGAGTAGCGGGTCAAACTATTCTGATTGGTGGAGGGATGGTGGGAATGGATAAAGTAAAAAATTTGTGAACTTTGGCAGGCAAAGGTCAGGTACATAAGGTAAGTATTTTTTGGGGGGGAGTGCAAGGAATGAGTGTATTGTTATTGGGGGGGGATGGTGGGAGATGGGTTTGAATCATTTATTAAGTATTTACTTTAATTTTGTCGTGCATATAACTTTAAATATTTAAATTAAATGTAAAGGCTGGAAGCCCTTTAAAAATGGCGCCATGCCTAATCAGCGACAGTAGCATAAAATCCAGCCCATTGAGTACAAAATAGGGAAGTTGAGCTGAATCTTTATAAAGTTCTGGTTAGGCCACAATGAGAGTATTGCACCCAGTTCTGGTCACCGCACTTTAGGAAGGATGCTAAAGTCCTTGAGAGGACATTTACCGGAATGTTTCCAGGGATGGGGGATTTTAGCTACAAGATTAAGGTCTGAATTTTACTAACCCCCTGACGTTGGGGGCCGTGGCAGGGGGAGCCTGGAAAATGCCTCTGGGAGAGGCCACCACGGGGCGACGGGACTGCCATTTAAATATGTTAAGTAATGTAAATTAAGGAATTAATTAACTACCTGGTCACGCCGGCTGTCCTGCTCCGATATTGCGGTTGGTGGCTGGCACTCGTGTGCCATCGGTTGTACGACCAGTGTTGTAAGGCAGAACACTGGTGGGGAGGGGGGAGGAAGCAAGCATATCAGTGTGAGAGTGGGGGAGCAGGGTCAAACTTATCTGATTGGTCTAGAGGGTGATGGGAAGGGGTAAATTTAAAAGTTTCTGAACTTTGGGTGGGGGCTAGGTCAGGTCGGCAAGGTAAGTATTTTGGTGGGGGAGAGGGCAAGGAATCAAATGTAAGGTTATTGGGGGGAGGCTTTAAAAATGGCGTTGACGCCTGCACAGTGGTGCTGGATGCCGTTGCCAGGGATGGAGCACCCGCCCTCTCCATGTCATTGGTGGGGTGGGGGGGTGGGTGGTCTGCCCCGGCCATGTATATGGGTTGTCTTACGAGGAAAGATTAGACAGGCTAGGCTTGTATCCACTGGAATTTAGAAGAGTAAGAGGCGACTTGATTGAAACATATAAGATCCTGAGGGGTCTTGACAGGGTGGATGTGGAAAGGATGTTTCCCCTTATGGGAGAATCTAGAACTAGGGGTCACTGTTTAAAAATATAGGGTCACCCATTTAAGACAGAGATGAGGAGAAATCTTTTCTCTCAGAGGGTTGTTTGTCTTTGGAATTCTGTTCCTCAAAAGGCAGTGGAAGCAGAGTCTTCGAATATTTTTAAGGCAGAGGTAGATAGATTCTTGATAAGCAAGGGTGTGGAAGGTTATCGGGGGGTAGGTCGAAATGTGGAGTAATCAGTTCAGCCATGAACATATTGAATGGCAGAGCAGGCTCGAAGGGCCGAGTGGCTCCTAATTCGTATGTTTGTATGAGCTGCCATGTTGAATATCACGGTGGTTCCACGGAGTAAAGCCCATGCATGTGGGCCGCCATATTTTATGGCAGGCATAGGTTGGAGAAGCTGGGGTTGTTCTCCTTGGAGCAAATGGGATTGAGGTGAGATTTGATAGAGGTGAACAAGATTTAGATAAGGTAGACAAAGAAAAATTGTTCCCATTCACTGATGATACAAAAACTAGGGGACACAGGTTTAAGGTTTTGGACAAGAAATGCAGGGGTGAATGTGAGGAGAAGTGATAATAACCTGGTACTTGCTGCCCATGAGGATGGTGGAAGTGAAGACGATGACTGATTTCAAAAGAAATTGAATGGAAAATAAACTTGCAGGGCTATGGAGATAGAGCGGGGAAATGGGACTGATTGGATTGCTCATCAGGGAGCCAGCATGAACTTGATGGGCTGAATAGCCTCCTTCTGCACCATAATGACTCTGTGCTGCGCATACGTCTACTTGAAAAATTTATTGAACATAAATTATGCAGATATGAGGTATGTTCTTGCCTAGGATTAAGGCTCTCAAGGATGACATTTGTGCCCAAGTGCTGAAAGAATTGCGAGATGTATTTTGGGAGCCAACAATGACTACACTTCAAAATAGTACTTAATTGGCTGTAACGTGCTTTGGTATGTCCTGAGGTTGTGTAAGGTGCTATTATAAATACAAGTTTTTTCTTTCACTAACTTGTCAATGTTTCATTTCAGTGTAAACACCATAGTTTTATCTTTTTTTTTTCCATTGCATGAAAAGTACAGCAGAGAACTGTATTTCCAGCATTTTCATTTGTTTTTGTGTCTCTGAATTATGTTTCTGGGCCTCCTGTACAGATCAACTGTCATTGTAAACTTCCTGGTTATAAGACTGAAGGTGATCTGCCACTAGCCTTTGTGCCTTGAAGATAGCTCTACAAGGGTTTAACTGTAGTGAGTTAATGTTCAAACTTACTGTTAAAAATGGTGCCAGACAGAATTTTGCTCAGATGCAGTGTGCAAGCGTATCTCAGTGCGCCAGGATCATTTTCAAATGGTAATTGACATCCATTTTGCTCTCAAATGGCACCCATAAGCAACCATATACACTCGGGGCTGAATTTTCATGTCCTCCCAAAGGCGGGAATGTAGGCAGGTGGGGGCCCAAAAATACTGCCTGTTGGGTCAGGTTGGGACAAGGAGCCCACTCTCCTTTGTATTGAGGCCAATTAAAACAGTTCAAAAGCTTGTTAAGAGCTTGTTAAAGTTGAAGGGTGGCATTTTTAAAGGGGTACATATGCCTTCTGTTCAGATCAGCTGAAGAGAGACAGGTAAAGAGTGGGGAGTCAGTCATGGCTGCCCCAAGGTATCACCCCAACCCCATAAAAGGGTCAGTGGGGGAAAGCGGGACTCAGTACCTGGTAAGGAAGTGCCCTTGGCACTGCACAGGTAGCAAGGAGAGTGGACCTTCAGCACCTGGGCATCGAACAGGATTATCAACCACCACCCCGCCCTCACCCCCAGTATCTCGCTAGCAGAAGAGCAGGGGGTAAAACTGCCAATCACAATAGGATGGCCATCTGTCCAAAAGGAAGACCTTTGGTATTGGGGGCATGACTGTCAGATTTTGGGCCAGTGGCAAGGAGGGGCAACAACGTCCGCAGGAAGGGCGGAACCCTGGACAGCAGGAAGGCATGGCAGAGGAGAAAGGGGCAGGAAGGTCACGGAGGCCATAAGTTCAACATAAGATTTAGTGCCGAAGATGGAGCTACCTGGTGATGCTGAGACCCAATGCTGCAGGAGACTGCGACTGTCTAGGCAGATGGTTACGGAGATCTGCAGCCTTGTCCCCAAAGACTTCATACCTCGCAGCACTGATCACCATGAATGGATTGTTAACATCGACATCGAACTTAACTGCTTCCCCGACCATATGATTATATATTATGACGAAAACCAAACCTACCAAAAATGGGAGATATTAATTTCGTCATATGGAACATTTTGAACTGTTACTGTATTTGAAATAACTTGTTTAAATAGACCACAATAGTGGATGAAAACATGGCTGCATATTTGCATTCTAAAAGAGAGTTGAATAAGAGAGACAATAGAACTGGGATTTAAGGTTAATAAACTTAAACCTTTCTTGTTTAAATCTAAGAAAACCTGTCTGGTTGATTTCTTTGCCATTACAATTAGCGAGCAGTGATTCACTAAGGAGAAGCAAAAAACACTGTTTTAAAAACTAAATCCTGTTACGGCCAAGCCAGGAAAAGGCTGAGAGGGAATCCCTAGACCCCTTTCTCACCTGGTCATAACAGAAATTTGTGGGCTAGTATCAGCGATAGGACCCACAGACAAATGAGAAATTGAAAGTGGGAAGTCCAATTGATCCCAGTCAAAAAGAGAAAAGGTTTCAGTACAGGTTTTCTTGTGGTTGTGTGTGATAGAACACTAACATGTCTACGACTGAAGCTAGTAACTCCCAAGGCCAGGATGAAGTAACTTGGGATAAGTTAAAGGCACTGTCTATGGAAGAGTTGAGGAATATGGCTGAGCAGTGTGGGATCACTGTCCGTGCCATGGCTAGGAAGTCCGAACGTCTAAGACTAGTGGCCGACCACTTTTCCCTCGAATCTGAGGAATCAGAAACAGGGTTAGAAATAGACTCCGACTGGGTATTACTAGCAAAGCGACAACTGGAACATAGGAAACTTGATTTAGCAGACAAGGAAAAAGAGAGAGAGGAGAGAGAGAGAGAGAAAGAACCTTCCAGAAGGAACATGAGGAAAGAGAGTTGAGGCGGCTTGAGTTAGCTGGGGGGGGAGGAGGTGCGACAGAGTAACCCCAATGAAAGCATGGCCAATATAGAGAACAGTAATTCAGGGCTGGGTACTGAATTGTTAAAATTTTCCCAACTGATCCCAAAATTCACTGAGGGAGACGTGTAAGCATTTTTTGTATCTTTTGAAAAACTTGCAAGGCAGTTAAAGTGGCCAGCTGAGACATGGACTCTTCTGCTACAAAGTAAGCTCACAGGAAAAGCCCATGAGGTTTATTCCCTGTTGTCAGATGAGAGTTCATCAAATTATGAATTGACAAAAATGCTATATTCGGGGCATATGAGCTAATACCAGAAGCCTACCATCATAAATTTCGACCCTCAAGAAGCAAACTTACTTGGAGTTTGAAAGAAGTAAGCAGCTGGCTTTTGACCTCTGGTTGAGGGCTCTTAAAGTGCAGCCCAGCTATGAAAGCCTCAGAGAGGCAATTCTGCTAGAGGAATTTAAAAACTCTCTCCCACCCTCCATAAAGACTCATGTGGAAGAACAAAAAGTTCATAGAGCCCGGCAAGCCACAGTTCTGGATGATGAGTTTGCTCCAATATACAAGTGGTTCCCCAGGGGAAAACCTTTCCTAGTCGCCCCCACAAATCTGAAAAGGACAAAGGGTGGGAAGGTGATAGAAGCCCAAGCAGTCCTGGGAGAGAAAGAAAAGCAGGAGATACAGGGGGGCCCTCCTCCAGCCAAAAAGGAAGGTGCTGTAAGTAGGAATGAGACCCGGAGACCTGTGTGCTTACATTGTAATAAAGCAGATCATCTAAGAGCTGACTGTTGGAAACTACGGGGAAGGCCTATAGGGTTAATCAGGGCACACACGCTCAGTGAAGGAGAAAGGACCCTGATGGAAAGCTTTGGAAAATTAGAGGACCCAGGGAATGAATTAAATGGATCTTCCCTAGCTGAGGCTCAGCGAGCTGACCCAGTACGAAGAGAATTCGCACAGGCTGCCCAGTCTGAAATTGAAGCAGTGGGTGTCCCTGATTGCTACTATTTAAAGAATGAGGTACTGATGAGGAAGTGGAGTTCTGAGGGCAAAGAATGGACAGTGGTTCACCAATTAGAGGTGCTGCAGAGGTACCGGAGAGAATTATTAAGAATGGCCCATGAGATTACAATGGCTGTATATGTCGGTATACGAAAAAGCAAAGCCCGCATAAGGCAGCAGTTTGGCTGGCCAAAACTCCACAAAGATATGGTGGCATACCGTGGAAGTTGCCACATGGGCCAGGTTGACGGGAAACCCCAACCCACAGTGAAATCTGCACCCCTAATTCCTGTATCGGCTTTTGGGAAACACTCCAGCAGAGGGCTGGTGAATTGTAAGGGACCCCTGCCAAGAGCAAATAGGGACAGACAGGCACAGGGCTGGCAAAAAGTTAGAGAGGGAAGGGGAAAAAGAGACAAAGAGGACAGGTTAGAGGAGATCCATAGAAACATAGAAAATAGGAGCAGGAGTAGGCCATTCGTCCCTTCAAGCCTGCTCCGCCATTCATTATGATCATGGCTGATCATCCAACTCAGTAACCTGTTCTGGCTTTCGCCCCATACCCTTCGATCGCATTAGACCCAAGAGCTATATCTAACTCCTTCTTGAAAACATACAATGTTTTGGCCTCAACTGCTTTCTGTGGTAGCGAATTCCATAGGCTCACCACTCTCTGGGTGAAGAAATTTCTCCTCATCTCAGTCCTGAAAGGTATACCCCGTATCCTTAGATTATGACTCTTGGTTCTGGACTCCCCCACCATCGGGAACATCCTTCCTGCATCTACCCTGTCAAGTCCTGTTAGAATTTTATAGGTTTCTATGAGATCCCACCTCACTCTTCTGAACTCCAGCGAATATAATCCTAACCGACTCAATCTCTCCTCAGACGTCAGTTCCGCCATCCCAGGAATCAGTTTGGTAAACCTTCGCTGCACTGCCCCTATAGCAAGAACATCCTTCCTCAGATAAGGAGACCAAAACGGCACACAATATTCCAGGTGTGGCCTCACCAAGGCCCTGTATAATTGCAGCAAGACATCCCTGCTTCTGTACTCGAATTCTCTCGCTATGAAGGCCAACATACCATTTGCCCTTTTTACTGCCTGTTGCACCTGCATGCTTACCTTCAGCGACTAGTGTACGAGAACACCCAGGTCTCGCTGCATATTCCCCTCTCTCAGTTTATAGCCGTTGAGATAATAATCTGCCTTCCTGTTTTTGCTACCAAAGTGGATAACCTCACATTTATCCACATTATACTGCATCTGCCATGCATTGGACTGCAGCGGTTCAAGAAGGCAGCTCACCACCACCTTCTCAAGGACAATTAGGGATCGGCAATAAATGCTGGCTTGACCAGCGATGCCCAAATCCCATGAATGAATAATAAAAAAAAATTAGCCCACTCACTCAACTTGTCCAAATCAGCCTGAAGCCTCTCTGCATCCTCCTCACAACTTACCCTCCCACCCAGTTTTGTGTCATCTGCAAATTTGGAGATATTACATTTAGTTCCCTCATCTAAACCATTAATATATATTGTGAATAGCTGGGGTCCTAGCACCTGCCTGCCATTTGGAAAAAGACCCATTTATCCCTATTCTTTGTTTCCTGTCAACCAACCAATTTTCTATCCATCGCAATACACTACCCTCAATCCCATGTGCTTTAATTTTACACACTAATCTCTTTATTTATTTATAGATATAGCACTGAAACAGGCCCTTCAGCCCACTGAGTCTGTGCCAACCATCAACCACCCATTTATACTAATCCTACATTAATCCCATATTCCTACCTCATCCCCACAATTCCCCTACCACCTACCTAGGCGCAATTTATAATGGCCAATTTACCTATCAACCTGCAAGTCTTTGGCTGTGGGAGGAAACCGGAGCACCTGGCGAAAACCCACGCAGTCACAAGGAGAACTTGCAAAATCCGCATAGGCAGTACCCAGAATTGGACCCGGGCCCCTGGAGCTGTGAGGCTGCGGTGCTAACCACTGCGCCACTGTGCCACCCCTCTTATGTGGGACTTTGTCGAAAGCCTTCCGAAAGTCCAAATAATCCATATCCACTGGCTCCCCTTCATTAACTCTACTGGTTACATCCTCAAAGAATTCTAGTAGATTTGTCAAGCATGATTTCGTAAATCCATGCTGACTCTGCCCAATTCTACCACTGTTCTCTAAGTGCTCTGCTATAAAATCTTTGCTAATGGACTCTAGAATTTTCCCCACTACCGACGTCAGGCTGACTAGTCTATAATTCCCTGCTATCTCTCTACCTCCCTTTTTAAATGGTGAGGTTACATTAGCTACCCTCCAATCTGTAGGAACTGTTCCAGAGCCTATAGAATCTTGGAATAAGACCACCAATGCATCCACTATTTCTAAGGCCATTTCCTTAAGTACTCTGGGATGCATACCATCAGGCCCTGGGGATTTATTGGCCTTCAATCCCATCAATTTCCCCAACACCATTTCTCTACTAATACTGATCTCTTTCAGTTCCTCTCTCTCACTAAACCCTGCGATCCCCAACATTTCTGGTATGATCCGAGAGGAATGCCAAATGGAAACCCCTACTGTCCAGTCAGCCAACCCCAAAATGTTGGAAAACTTAGACCCCACATCCGCCTATGTAAATGCAGACACCAGAAGTACCCCACCAGAGTTGCTAACAGCATTTACAGAAACCTGCAGAGACAAAGAAAGTCCTCAAGAGGGCAGAGAAACAGTGAGGGTGTTGCCTCACCTTTCTCATCTGGTCGTAACAATATATATACCATGCCCTTCTGGTGTCTGTCAAAGTCACTGTAGCCTTGAACTTCTTTGCATCTGGCTCCTTTCAAGGATCAACTGAGGACCTTCGTGACATCTCGCAAGCGGCAGCACATCTCTGCATCTCGCTGGTTACTGATGCCCTCTTTGCCAGAGCTGGACAGCACATTCATTTCACAACAGACATAGCCTTGCAGAGACAGAGGATATTGGGTTTTTCCTCCATTCCACCAGGTGCAGGGTATCATTCATTGCACCCATGTGGTCATCAAGGCACCGAGTGACTGCCAGTGAGATTCATCAACAGGAAGGGCTTCCACTTCCTCAACGTTCAACTGGTCTGTACCCACAACAAGAGCTTCCTCCATATGTGCACTTGCTTTCCTGGCAGCTGCTATGACTCCTTCATCCTCTGCCAGTCCACGCTACCTCTGCTATTCACACCAATCCCCAAAGCCCTTGGATGGATCTTGGGGGAAGACACTTACCCCTCTATGGGAGCCCCAGACAGAGGCACGGAGGCATTATAATTAATACCACCTGCTCAGTAGGACAACCATTGAGCAGGCCATACAGCTTCTGAAGATGCGATTCCGGTGCCTGGACAGGTCGGGTGGCACCCTCCAATACCCTCCTACAAGGATCTTGGTCATTGTGGTGGTCTGCTGCATTCTCCATAACATTGCCCTCCAGAGAGATGTGGGCCTTGAGGACACTGAGGGCCTAGAAGGAGACAGCTTATCAGGGGAGGAGCAGAAGGTAAGAGAGGAAGAGAAATTGGAGGCGAAGGTAGATGATGCTGAATAGAGAAGTAACCCTGCTGCACGACAAGGTGGCCTCCTCCTACCACTTTCCAGAAAGAGGACCTCCCTACTATCCCTCAAGGCCTCCAACATTGGATCGAGCAGTTTTCTCCCTTAGGACAACTAGCAGCCTCAGTGATGGCTGCTGTGAGGTGTCTAAATGAGTCCCACACTTCATCTGACGAGCTTCCAATTCCACCTCCCAACTCCCACTGGGAAACCCATCTCCATAATATGAAGGGTTCACCTCATCTTGACGTTAATCAATTTTCTACTGGAGGCAGGTTTCTATTTCCCTCCTCCATGACTAAAATTCAGCCCTCTACGTCCACAGCCTAAGTAAAAAATAATTGAAAACATTTTGATGTGTTTTACCAATAATTGTGTTTTTTAAAATTTGATATAGCAATCAAGCAATTTGAGGAAAGGTACAATGGGCTAGATTTTGTGCTGGAGGCAGGGTTCCCAGCACCAACCTCTGCCTTTTTGTGCACCCCGCACCCCTGGAACGATCCTCCGGTCCTTTTGAAACAAAGTTTGAGGAGGTGGGTTCCCCATTACTTTAAAGGCTTTAAAGGGATGGGGATCCCGCCTCCAAGAGCGGCCAGCCAATCACAGGGCCGGCAGCTCAGCAGTATCGGCAGCACCGCCGGGAGTGGTGGCCACTGCCGCTACTGCAGAGGCCTCGGACCCAGGCCCAACATTGGACCCAGACCTCAGGTAAGTGAGGTGGTGTTGCCGGGACCGGTCCGGACGGCCCTAGCGAGGAGGGATGGGGGGTTGGTCGTGCAGTCCAGGGGTACCGGTGAGTCAAATTGTTCCCAGTGGGGGTCCTCTGTGGGCCACAAATTTCCCAAGAAGAAGGGCCCCCAAGCCCGCAGGAGGGTGCTTTGTGTTGTAAGGTGTCCTCCCTGCGCAGCAGAGGCTCCCCCCGCCCCGGTAAGATCCCAGCGGCAGCGGGAAGAGGCCCTTAATTGGCCTTTAATAGGCCACTTAAGTACCTCAATTGGCCTCTGGGTGGGAAGGCCGTCGTTGGCCTATCCCGCCTCCAGGATGATCACTGGGTAATGGGCCCTCTGCTCTGCTGACCACCGCCACCACCGCCCCCCACCCCCCCTCGCCACCCGTCGCAATACTCCATGCCCCTCCAGCCTCTGACCCCGCCTCAGGGAGCCTCACAAAATCCCGGCCAATAACTCTGTTGATAGCTGCAGTGAATGAGAAAAGTATCACTTTATCAACTGGCAGCTTGCCAGTTTGGAAAGCCATTCTATTGTTAAATTTAATGCTGCATATTGTGCTGCTAACATTAGTCACTCTCCAAGCTCACTTTACATTTATTCAGCTTACAGAGTCCTCTGCTGGTGTTTTAAAGGATTGATTATATCTTCTAACATCCTAGGTGGTAATTTTAACCTTGGGCAATAGAGTAAAATGGGCAGCTTTCAAATCAGCTGCCAGTTATAGACCAACACCCCTGTGCACCAACCGTACCCGCCCCCCCACCCTGATTATACTTTCTGTTGACTTCAATGGAAGGAGAAATCAGTTGTGGTGTATAATTTGCAACTTATTTGATATTGAAAATTAAAATGACTCCCTAATGGTGTAAGTGGAACTATTACCTCTAAACAGAAAGAGAATGCCTGCTGGGCAGACCTGTTAATATAGGACAAATTTGAGGCATGAGGTTTTTCATTTGTGACTCATATGTCTGAGGAGACAATATGCACTAAAAACATATGCATAGCTAAAACTAAGAGAGCTGTAGCCTAAATCATCCTATGCACAGCAACTGACTTTAAGGTAGGCATATGAAATGGAATGAGAATCCATTACGTCCAATCCTTTCCCTACTGTACTGCCCACGCTATTATCTGACGTAATTTTCAACAGAAGCATTTACCCTAAAATGGACAGCCGTATTTAAGTGAGGCAGTGATGACATGGTGACATCATATGTACCTGATTCCCAATAGCATTACTTCATATAAAATGGGCATCCAGCGTGGCCGGACAGGCAGTATCATGGCAAATAAGATAACTAGGGCTGTAGATAGGGCTTAAAACTAAATAGAGGGTGGGGCGATTTGGGTAAAGATAAGCAGCATGTGACAGGAAGGAACAGAGTTCAATGGTAATAGTGCATTCGTGAATAAGGTCAAGAACATAAGAAATAGGAGCAGGAGTAGGCCATTCAGCCCCTCAAACCTGCCCCGCCATTCAATAAGACCATGGCTGATCTGTCCCAGGCCTCAACCCTTCTTTCGGGCCTGCTCCACATAACCCTCGACTCCCCAAGATTTCAAAAATCTATCTACCTCCTCCTTAAATACATTTAGTGACCTAGCCTCCACAACTCTCTGAGGCAGAGAATTCCAAAGATTCACCACCCTCTGAGAGAGGAAATTCCTTTGCATTTCAGTTTTAAATATGTTCCCCCCTTATTCTGTAACTATGTCCCCTAGCTTGAGATTCCCCCATCTTCTCAACATCTACCCTGTCAAGCCCCCTTAAAATCTTAAGATCACCTCTCATTCTTCTAAACTCCAATGAATAAAGGCCTAACCTGTTTAGCCGTTCTTGATAAGACAACCCCTTCATCCCAGGAATCAGCCGGTTGAACCTTTTCTGAACTGCCTCCAACGCTAGTATATCCTTCTTTAAATACGGAGACCAAAACTGTACGCAGTATTCCAGGTGTGGACTCACCAACACCCTGTACAGTTGTAACAAGACTTCCCTATTTTTAAACTCTAACCCCCTAGCAATAAAGACCAAAATTCCATTTGCCTTCCTAATTACTTGCTGCACCTGCATGCTAACCTTTTGTGTTTCATGCACAAGAACACCCAGATCCCTCTGTACTGCAGTATTTTGTAGTCTTTCTCCATCTAAATAATAATCTTCCTTTTTATTCTTCCTAACAAAGTGGATTACCTCACACTTTCCCAAACTGAACACCATCTGCCAAGTTTTTGCCCACTCACTTAACCTATCTATATCCCTTTGCAGATTCTTTGTGTCCTCATCACAACATGCCTTCCCACCTATTTTTGTATGTCAGCAAATTTGAGTACACTACACTCTGTCACGTCCTCTAAGTCATTAATGTAGATAGCAAATAATTGAGGCCCTAGGACCAATCCTTGTGGCACCCCATTAGATACGTCTTTCCAACCTGAAAAAGATCCATTGATCCCGACTCTTTGCCTTCTGTGTGTTAGCCAATCCTTAATCCATGCCAACACATTACCCCCAATACCCTGAGCTCTTATTTTGTGCAATAATCTTTTATGTGGCACCTTATCAAATGCCTTCTGAAAATCCAAATACACTACATCTACTGGTTCTCCTTTATTCACTCTGCTTGTCAAACATGATTTCCCTTTCATTAAACCATGTTGACTCTGTTTGATTGCATTATGTTTTTCTAAATGTCCTGCTATTTCTTCTTTAATAATGGGCTCTAGCATTTTCCCAATGACTGATGTTAAGCTAACTGGTCTATAGTTTCCTGCTTTCTGTTTCCCTCCTTTCTTGAATAGGAGTGTCACATTGGCGGTTTTCCAATCCGCTGGTACCCTACTGGAATCCAGTGAGTTTTGGTAGATTATGACCAATGCCTCCACTATCTCTGCAGCCACCTCTTTTAAAACCCTCGGATGCAGGCCATCAGGTCCTGGTGACTTGTCTGCCTTTAGTCCCACCAGTTTGCCCAGCACCTTTTCCCTCATGGTAGAGATTGTTACAAGTTCTTCCCTCCCATTTACACCTTGCTCATCTATTATTGTTGGGATGTTTATAGTGTCCTTCACCGATGTAAAATATTGGTTTAAATTATCTGCCATTTTCCTGTTATTAATTCCCTAGTCTCATCCTCCAAGGGTCTCACACTTACTTTAGTTACTCTCTTCCTTTTAATACACCCATAGAAGCTCTTACTGTTTGTTTTTATATTTCTTGCCAATTAACTCTCATAATCAATTTTCTCCCTCTTTATTAGTTTTTTAGTCATCTGCTGCTGGTTTCTAAAAATCAGGGAAAAATCGTAGGAAGTTAAAATTAAAGGCACTTTATCTGAATGCACAAAACATTACGAATAAGATGGACAAATTAATGGCACAAATAAGTGGGTTTGATCTAATAGCCATTACAGAGACATGGTTGCATGGTGACCAAGTTTAGTAACTAAATATTTCAGAGTACTTGTTTCAGAAAGACAGACAAAATGGAAAATGGGCAGGGGGAGGGGTAACCCTGATAATGAAGGATGACATAAAGACAGTAGTAAGGAAGGATCTTGACAGATAAGTAGTAACAAGGGGAGTAGTTTATAGGCCCCCCCAAATAGTTGGACGGAGTATTAATCAAGAAATATGAGGAGCTTGAAACAAAGGTAATGCAATAATCATGGGGAACTTTAATCTTCATGTATACTGAACAAATCAAATTGGCAATAATAGTTTGGAGGATGAGTTCATGGAATACATTCAAGACGTCTCCTAGAACAATATGTTGTGGAACCAATCAAGGAAGAGGTTATATCAGATCTTGTCTTGTGTAATAAGGGTTAATTAGTAATCTCATAGTAAGGGATCCTCTGGGGAAGAGTGATCACAATAGTATAGAATTTCACATTAAGTTTGAAAGTGACGAAACTAGAGTTTTAAACTTAGATAAAGCCAATTACATAAGTATGAGGGACAAGGTAGGTGATGTAGATTGGGAAATCAGATTAAAAGGTATGATGGTAGAAAAGCAATGGCGAACATTTTAAGGAAATATTTCATAATTCTCAACCGAGATACATTCCATTAAGAGATTAAAAACTCCATCGGAAAAGTGATCCATCTGTGGCTAAATAAAGAGGATAAGGATAGAATTAGATTAAAATAACAGGCTTATAATGTTGTCAAGTAGAGTAGTAAGCCTGAGGATTGGGAGAGTTTTAGAAACCAGCAAAGAATGACCAAAAAATTGATGAAGAGGGAGAAAATAGAACATGAGTGTAAACTAGCAAGAAACATAAAATGGGATTGTAAGAGCTTCTACAATTATACAAGAATGAAGAAAGTAGTGGAAGAAAACATGGGTCCCGTAGAGGCTAAGAGAAGAGAAATTATGATGGAAATAAAGAAATGGCAGAGACGTTAAATGTTTTATATCTGTCTTCAGAGTAGAAAACACAAAAAAATACCAAAAATAGTTGTTAATCAAGAGTCCAATGAAAGTGAGGAAGGTAAAATAATTAGTATTAGTAAAGAAAAGGTGCTGGAGAAATTAATAGAACTAAAAGCTGACAAATCCTCTGGAGCTGATGGTGTACCTCCTAGAGTTCTAAAAGAGGTGGCTGCAGAGATAGTGGATGCATTGGTTGCGATTGTCTAAAATTCCCTAGATTCCAAAACAGTCCCAGTGGATTGAAAGATGAAAAATGTAACACTGTATTCAAGTAAGGAGGAAGAGAGAAAATAAGGAACCATGGACCAGTTAGTCTGACATCAGTTATCAGGAAAATGTTGGAATCTATTATTAATGAAATGGTAACAGGACACTTAAAAGATCATAATATAATTAGGCAGAGTCTACATGATTTTATGAAAGGGAAATCGTATTTGACAAATCTGTTAGAGTTTTTTGAGAATGTAACTAACAGGGTAGATAAAGGGGAACCAGTGGATGTAGTATACATGGATTTTCAAACATCATTTTATAAGGTGCCACATCAAGTGCTGTTACACAAGTTCATGGGTTTGGGGTAACATATTAGCATGCATAGAGGATTAGTTAAAGAACAGAAAATAAAGTAGAAATAATAGAAATAAAAACAGAAAATGCTGGAAATACTCAGCAGGTCTGGCAGCATCTGTGGAGAGAAAAACAGAGTTAACATTTCAGGTCAATGATCTATTATCAGAACTGGAAAATGTTAGAGATTTGACAGGTTTAGAGCAAGTATAAAGGCGGGGAAATGGGGGAGGGGAGGAATGAACTGAATCTCCCACTATCAACAACCTAGGGGCTACCATTGACCAGAAACTGAACTTGAGTAGCCATATAAATACCTTGGCTACAAGAGCAGGGCAGAGGCCAGGAATCCTGTGGCAAGTAACTCACCTCCTGACTCCCCAAAGCCTGTCCACCATCTACAAGGCACAAGTCAGGAGTGTGATGGAATATTCTCCACTTGCCTGGATGGGTGCAGCTCCAACAACACTCAAGAAGCTCAACACCATCCAGGACAAAGTATCCCACTTGATTGGCACCCCATCCACTAACATTCACTATCTCCACCACCGACCCATAGTGGCAGCAGTGTGTACCATCTACAATATGCACTGCAGCAACGCACCAAGGCTCCTTGAACAGCACCTTCCAAACCCGCGACCGCTACCACAGTGGCGCAGTGGTTAGCACCGCAGCCTCACAGCTCCAGGGACCCGAGTTCGATTCTGGGTACTGCCTGTGTGGAGTTTGCAAGTTCTCCCTGTGTCTGCGTGGGTTTTCTCCGGGTGCTCCGGTTTCCTCCCACAAGCCAAAAGACTTGCAGGTTGATAGGTAAATTGGCCATTATAAATTGTCACTAGTATAGGTAGGTGGTAGGGAAATATAGGGACAGGTGGGGATGTTTGGTAGGAATATGAATATGGGATTAGTGTAGGATTAGTATAAATGGGTGGTTGATGTTCGGCACAGACTCGGTGGGCCGAAGGGCCTGTTTCAGTGCTGTATCTCTAATCTAATCTAATCTAATCAACTAGAAGGACAAGGGCAGCAAATGCATGGGAACATCACCACTTGCAAGTTCCCCTCCAAGTCACACACCATCCTGACTTGGACCTATATCGCCGTTCCTTCACTGTCGCTGGGTCTAAATCCTGGAACTCCCTTCCTAACAGCACTGTTGGTGTACCTACCTCACATGACTGCAGCGGTTCAAGAAGGCAGCTCACCACCACCTTCTCAAGGGCAATTAGGGATAGGCAATAAATGCTGGCCCAGCCACCGACACCCACATCCCATGAAGGAATACACTAGATTGATTCCTGGGATGAGAGTGCTGTCTCCGAAGAGAGATTGAGTAGAATGGGCCTATATTCTCCAGTGCTTAGAAAAATGAGAGGTGATCTCATTGAAACATATAAGCTTTTGTGAGCACTTGACAGGTAGATGTGGAGAGGCTGTTTCCCCTGGCTGGTGAGTTTAGAACTAGGGGGCATAGTCTCAGGATAAGGGGTCAGGATACATATAGTGATTATTTTGCCATTTGGAAACAAACATTTTGGGCTGTTGACTCCGCACTATATGAATTTATAGAAACTCAGAACTGTGCAATATAGTGAGACATTTTAGCACTGGTGAGTAATGTTCTCGGACGTAGCATTTTGAAAAGTGTAATTGCTGTGTAATTCTGCTGTCTGTTGTGCATCTGGAAAAAGGATAAAGACTGAACGTCTAATCTCATGCAATTCATTTTGTTGAGAGAAATAATGATTGTTGTCATGTTGTAGCCTGTGTTCCTTCATCGTTCCTGGTCAAAATCCTGCAAATCCCTACCCAACAGCACTGTGGGAGTACCTTCTGCACACAGACTGCTGCGGTTTAAGAAGGTGGTTCGCCAGTACCTTCTCAAGGGCAATTAGGGATGGGAAATAAATGCTGACCTTGCCAACAATGCCCATAACTTGAAAATGATTTTTTATAATATCATGGCATTCAAACACATTCTGAACTTTCTAAATTGTACAAACCACCTTCAGTAGTGGAGAGATAGTTGTAATGATTAGATTTTATTCACCATACTGGTAAAAGAAGGCACTGAAGCATTCTACACCTTTGACTATATTTTAGATGTGTTAAAAGGCAGGAGCACTTTAACAATTTGACATTGTGTTCTAAACTGTGAGAGTGAAGCTTGAACAGGAGATTAATGTCAAATCAAATCCAGTTGCTCTTGATCATGCCACAGGGTGGGATTCTTTGGAATGTATACCAAAGCTACTTCCCCTTATTGAATTTGTTGCAAGGCTGTTGCAGTGGCCAGTAACATTCAGCAGATTCCCGCAATCAAATTCCTGGATTAGAATAGCAAGCTCATTTCTAGTTATTTTCGGTTACACAGCACAACTTTGTAGTTTGAAAATAGCCAGAGCATAAGGAATTTATTATTGCTCAGAAACTGGCATTTTCAGTGTGTTTGGAATCTTTTCTGCCAAATGATGGACAGCAAATCTTACTACATGCAGCAAACAATAAAACTTGCAGGATTTGTCAAGGGTTGTGCTCTGTCTTGTCAAATCACCTGTGCTAATTCTAACATGTAATAGGTTCACATTCGTTTTTATTTAATCACTACTTTTTGGTGTTGGTGTTCAATCTTTTTCTGTTCCTGACACCACAAGAAAACCTGGAAGTTAATTAACTGACAAAAGAAATGTGCTCGGCTTTATACATTTCAATTCACCTGGACTTCACACCAGACGTGGAACTGATACTCTGCGGGCTGGATACCACTGACTGCTACTGAACAATTAGAGAGCTTTCTTGAAGCCAAGTGTCACCATATTGGCTCCCAGATTGGTCTGAAATTGCACTGAAATGTGACACAGTGAGCCCATACCATCACTCATGTCATTGGAGTAGCTGAAAAATAACAGGTTTCCTCTGCATGGCCAGAAAGTTAACACTATTTGAATAACATGCAAAATATATATTTACAGCTTTTTTAAAGCACAAACAGAAGAACTTTAAATAAAAAATACTTCTCCAGACTTTCCCTTTCCTTTCAATTAACTTTAATGTTCTGTTCCTCAGGGTGAGTGGTGAAAATATTACAGAACAGAATACGATAGCTCTAGTCACTCCTTGAATTCCATTTCTCTGGACTGGATTTCCTTTTCTTTTGCCAATTTTTTCCACTTCTCTCTTTTTCAAAGTATTTCACATCTTAAACCAAAACAGAAAATCCTGGAAACACTCAGTAAGTCAGGCAACATCTGTAAAGAAAGGAAAAATATGGATATTTCAGGCACAGCCCTTCATTAGAATTCTGCTGAAGGGTTTTACCTGGAATGTCAACTGATCTCTTTTTGAATAAGATAACTTTCAAAATGGAATTGATGTACTTGAAAGGGAAATATTTTCTCGGCTATGGAGAAAGAGCCCTGGTGTGAGACTAATTAGATAATTGGCACAGATATGATGGGCTGAACAGCCTCCTTCTGTGCTGTGTGATTTGTAAATCAGTGTACTCAGAGAGTGGGACACAGCGAGATCGCAGCCGGAGCATAAAGAGAGCAGGAGAGAGAGTGAGAGTTCACTCAGAGAGGGAGAAACAGTGAGAGCAGAGCCGGAGTACAAAGAGACCAGTGGAGTAAGAGAGAGAGTTCACTCAGTGAGCAGGACACAGCGAGAGCGGAGCCGGAGCACAAAGAGACTGGTGGAGAGAGAGAGAGTTCACTCAGCGAGTGGGACTCAGTGAGAGCAGAGCCGGAGCACAAAGAGACCGAGAGAGAGAGTGAGAGTTCACTCAGCGAGCGGGACTTACCTTCTGGGAGCAGTCCATCGCACTGGAGTTTTGAAAAAAAAGTCAACAGTAACATCACAGGAAAGCTGCAAGGTGATTGGTTGGTGAGTAACAACTGTCGGGGCATAACTCTAAATAGCTCGGTAAGTAACTAAAGTAAAGAGAAAGGTCTACAGTTCCTTTTTAATATAGTAGGTAGTGTTTTTTTTTAGGGAATCAAGGTTCCTAGTGTAAATAATCTAATTTGTGGATAATTTAAGGGAGTAAAAACAGAGTGAAAAAAAAGAGTGACATCACAGGAAAACTGTAAGTTCATTGGTTGGTAAGTAACTGCTAATTTGAATTACCTATTCTAAGTTGATTACAGATTAAAGGTGAATAGGAGAAATATTTTACAGATTGAAAAACTGAAGACAAGTCAGAAATCTAAAAAACAAATTAAAATTTAATTAAATAAAATAGAGATGCAGGCCCAGGCGATATGTTGTACCTGCATGATGTGGGAGCTGGTGGACCCCATTGTGGTTCCTAGTGACCACATCGGTAGCAAGAGTTGGCTGCTTGAGGAACTCCGGCTCAGAGTTGATGAGCTGGAGTCTGAACTTTGGACACTGTGACATATCAGGAAGGGGGAGAGTTACCTGGACACTATGTTTTAGGAGACAGTCAAACCCCTTAGATTAACTACCTTGAATTTGGCCAGTGGTCAGGGACAGCAGGGTGTGACTATGAGTGAGGCAGGTAGAGGGATCCAGGAGGTAGTGCTGCAGGAGCTTCAGCCCTTGTCCTTGTCCAACAGATTTGAGATTCTTTCTCACTGTGTGGATGAGAGCAGGGACTGTAGGGAGGATGAGCAAACTGACCAAAGCACCGTGGTACAGGGAGCCATTCAAGTGGGGGGAGAAAAGAGAAATGTAGTCGTAATCGGGGATAGTATAGTACGGGGCATAGACACTGTTCTCTGTGGCCAGAATCGAGAGTCCCGAAGGCTGTGTTGCCTACCTGGTGCCAGGGTTCAGGATATCTCATCTGGCTGCAGAGGAATTTGGAGTAGGAGGGAAAGATCCTGTTGTTGTGGTCCACGTAGGTACCAACGATATACGTAGAATGAGGATAGAGGTTCTGATGAAGGAATATGAGCAGCTAGGGGCTAAATTAAAAAGCAGAACCAAAAAGGTAATAATCTCCATGAGCCATGAGCTAATTGTTACAGGGTCAATAAGATTAAAGAGGTAAATGCATGGCTCAAAGACTGATGTGGGAGGAATGCGTTCGAATTCATGGGACATTGGCACCAGTACTGGGGAAGGAGGGAGCTGTTCCAATGGGATGGGCTCCACCTGAATCATGCTGGGACAAGAGTCCTGGCGAATCGCATAACTAGGGCCGTAGATAGGGCTTTAAACTAAATAGTGGGGGGGAGGGTTAAGTTGCATGGAAAATTAGAAAGTCAAAGCTAAAGGAGAAGGTAGGAGTGTAGGTTAGTGATGAGGCTGATTGTTACCAGAATATAAATGGTAGGTACAGAACGAGTGAACGTCATATTGCACCAAGGAATTGTACAAGAGTAGGGAAATTTGATAATAGAACAAACTTAAAGGCTTTGTATCTGAATGCACAAAGCATTCAGAATAAAATTAATGAGCTAACAGCGCAAATAGAGACGAATGGGTATGATTTAGTGGCGATTATTGAGACAAGCTTGCAGGGAAACCAGGTTTGGGAATTGAATATCCAAGGGTACTCATTATTTCAGAAGGATAAGCAGGAAGGAAAAGGAGGTGGTGTAGCTTTGTTAGTAAAGGAAGAGATCAGTGCTGTAGTGAGAAATGATATCGGCACTGGAGATCAAGACGTAGAATCAGTCCGGGTAGAAATAAGGAATAGTAAGGGAAAGAAGACCCTGGTGGGTGTAATCTATAGGTCCCCAAAGAGTAGTTCCGCAGTGGGGCACAGTATAAACCAGGAAATACTGGGGGCTTGTAAGAAATGTACGACAAAAATCATGGGTGATTTTAATATGCATAGAGACTGGATTAATCATATTGGCAAGGGGAGCCTTGAGGAAGAGTTCATTGAATGTATTAGAGATTGTTTTTTGGAGCAATATGTTGTGGAATCAACCAGGGAGCAGGCTGTTCTAGATTTGGTATTGTGTAATGAGGTGGGATTAATTAATGACCTCATAGTTAAGGCTCCTCCAGGGAAGAGTGATCATAGCATGCTAGAATTTCAAATTCAGTTTGAGGGTGTGAAACTGGAGTCCCACACTAGCGTTCTGGAGTTAAACAAAGGTAATTACATAGGCATTGGGATAAATTTGGCCCTAGTGGACTGGGCAGGAAGACTAAAAGTTAAGACAGTTGATGAGTAGTGGCAGATGTTTAAGGAGATATTCAAATCCTCCCAACTAAAATATATTCCAGAGAGGAAGGAAGATTGTAAGAAGGGGAAAAAAGATCCATGGCCAAGCAAGGAAGTTAAGGATAACATAAAGACAAAAACTAAGGCATACCATATTGCAAAGGCCAGTGGCAGGCTGGAAAATTGGGAAGCTTTTAAAGATCAACAAAGGGTAACTAAAAACAGTAATAAAAAGAGCAAAGGTAAATTATGAAAGAAAACTAGTGCAAAATATAAAAACAGATAGCAAAAGCTTCTACAAGTATATAAAAGGGAAGAGAGTAGCTAAAGTGAATGTTGGTCCCTTGGAGGATGAGACTGGGGAGTTAATGGTGGGGAACACAGAAATGGCGGAGACACTAAATCAGTATTTTGCCTCAGTTTTCACGGTGGAGGATGCTAGTGCCATCCCAATAGTAACAAATAATGCAGAGGTTATAGGAAGGGAGGAAGTTTGAACAATCATCATCACGAGGAAAAAAGTACTGAGCAAAATATTGGGATTGATGTCCTACATCTTAGGGTCTTAAAGGAAGTGGCAACGGAGATAGTGGATCCATTGGTTATAATATTCCAAAATTCCCTGGATGCGGGAAAGGTTCCAGTGGATTGGAAAAAAGCTAATATAAAGCCCTTATTCAAAAAGGGAGGGAGGCAAAAAGTAGGAAACTATAGACCAGTTAATTTAACATCTGTCATTGGGAAATTGTTAGAATCCATTATTAAGGAAGTCATTAAGGACATTTAGAAAGTCAAAACGCAATCCATCAGAGTCAGTATGGTTTTACGAAGGGTAAATCGTGTTTGACTGATTTGCAAGATGTAACAAGTAAAGTAGATAATGGGGATCCTGTAGATGTAGTATATCTGGACTTCCAGAAGGCATTTGATAAGGTGCTGCACAGAAGGTTAAGATCACATGGGGTTGGTGACAATTTATTAGCTTGGAGAGAGGATTGGCTAACAAACCGAAAACAGAGAGTTGGGATAAATTGGTCTTTTTCTGGTAGGCAAGATGTAACTAGTGGGGTGCCACAGGGTTCGGTCCTCGGGCCCCAACTATTTACAATCTATATTAATGACTTGGATGCAGGGATAGAAGGTACTATACCTAAATTTGCAGATGACAGTAAAATAGATGGAATAGTAAGTTGCAATAAAGAAATAAGAAATTTACAAATGGATATGGATAGGTTAGGTGAATGGGCCAAAATTTGGCAGATGGAGTTTAACATGGATAAGTGTGAGGTTATCCATTTTGGTCGGAAGAATAGAAAGGCAAATTATTATGTAAATGGAGAGAAACTTCAGAGTGCTTCGATGCAGAGGGATCTGGGTGCCCCTGTTCATGAATCGCAGAAAACTAGTATGCAGGTGCAGCAGGTAATAAGGAAGGCAAATGGAATTTTGGCGTTTATTGCTAAAGGAATAGAGTATAAAAGTAGGGGAGTGTTGCTGCAACTGTACAAGGCGTTATTCGTGAGACCGCACCTGGAGTATTGCGTACAGTTTTGGTCCCCTTACTTGAGGAGGGATGTAATTGCATTGGAGGCAGTTTCGAGGAGGTTCACTAGATTGATTCCAGAGATGAGGGGCTTGTCTTATGAAGAGAGATTGAACAGTTTAGGCTTTTACTCTCTAGAATTTAGAAGAATGAGAGGAGATCTAATTGAGGTATATAAAATGATTAGGGGATTGACGAAGTAGACGTAGAGAGGATATTTCCTCTTGTGGGGCAATCTAGAATGAGAGGTCATAGTTTTAGGATGAAGGGTAGCAGATTTAAAACAGAGATGAGGAGAAATGACTTCTCTCAAAGGGTTGTGAGTCTGTGGAATTCAGTACCCCAGAGTTCGGTGGATGCCGAGACATTGGGTAAATTTAAGGAGGAGATAGACAGATTTTTAATTAGAAATGGGTTGAAGGGTTATGGAGAACGGGCAGGAAAGTGGAGTTGAGGCTGAGATGAAATCAGCCATGATCTTATTGAATGGTGGAGCAGGCTCGAGGGGCTGAATTGCCTACTCCTGCTCGTAGTTCTTATGTTCTTATGTTTTGAATAATTTTGCTAGGCTCCATTTCTACTGGTGCGTGAGGGGAACAAAATGTTTGTGGAACCTGCCAGAGAATAACATAGCTTCTGCTGCTAACTGAAGATTATTTTTTTCAATTTTAGACTCCACCCCATCATTTGCTGCTAAGTTAAATATTTGTGTTATGTGAATCTAATTACAATACACTCCCCCATAATTGGACTTAATTATTGCATACCTAATGAAAGGAAATCCCAGAAGTAGTGCTGGGTGGCTGGGAGCCAGCTGGATGGTTCCCCATGTGATTTACCTCCCCTAGGTTTAGCATATTTGAGGAGCAAATTTTTTTTCCCCTGGATCCTCAGGTCTGTGTTACATCAAGCAGTGCCTTTACCTACAAATCCACCCAGAGAGCTGTTTAACTTTAGTGCTATTCCCCAAGGTGATTTAATGACTCTAACTCAGTGGACCAGTCAGATTTATCATTAAGACATTAAGCAAACTCAGAGTTTATATGAAAATAGAAAAACATCCTGCAGTACCAGCCTTCTGACAATGTGTCACTCACCTGCTTTATGAAAAGCCAATTATTTTTCTTGAAATAAATATAAGAATTCGAACATGCACCGATAAGGTTCCTCAATGCTCCTGACATGCAAAGAGATCTTCAATGCGTTTTACAGAATGAAGGACAAAGTGGATACTGGGTCAAAGGAAAGAACAGGATAGGAGTAATGGAATCGATCTGAAAGTACAGAGACATTAGAAAGCAGTCAGGGGGACTACAAGGTGCTAGAATTTAGGGAGGGATTTATAAAGGGTAGGAGTAAATGGATAAGTGAACAGTCACCATTGGTGGAGCAGGGATAAGTAGTAGACCAGTGTCAGAGGAGCAGAAGAAGGACAGTGGGATGAGGTCCTGCAAGTGAAAGTGAGGATAAGGTGATTAAAAGCGATTCGCTCAAGCCTGGGGAGTCATGGACCGGCAAGGACAAACCAGGTCCTCATGGTTATTTCCAGGTAGATAAATAAGAGCTGCCAAATACATCTGGTGGTATAATGAGTGTTCAGGAAGACTAGGAGAAATGCCAAGGTATAGATTCAGTGATTTCCTTTATTGAAAATAAAAGGACAATGTGCTATTTTATCTGCCTGCTCTCTTCATGGTATTTGTGTCTTGGAAATCGCTATAACTAAAATATCTATCTCAGACCAACTGCAGTTGCACTGACAGAAAATTTGGACAATGGCGTTTACTGCCACCTGGTCGCTGTAACTGGGATTTCCCTCCCCTTATCCCACCAAGATTGTACTGGCCACTGATCCCTCCCATCATATACAAATGATGGCAGGGGGTAGAAACAAAAAAGAAAGACTTGCATTTATATTGCACTTTTCGCAACGTCAGGAAATCCCAAAGTGTTTTACAGCCAATGAAGTACTTTTTAAATGTAGCCACTGTTGTAATGTAGGAAACACAACAGCCAATTTGTGCATTGCGAGGTTCAACAATCAGCAATAAGATAATTACCAAACAGTGCATTTTTAGTGATGCTAATTGAGGGATAAATATTGGCCAGGACAGCTGGGAAAATTCTCCTGCTCTTAGGAACATAGGAAATAGGAGCAGGAGTAGGCCATTTAGCCCGTCGAGACTGCTCCACCATTCAAACAAATCATGGCTGACCATCTACATCTACGCCATTTTTCCCCTCTATCCCCATATCTCTTGATGTCATTAGTATTCAGAAATCCATTGATTTCTGTCTTGAACATGCTCAATGATTGAGCTTCCACAGAGATCTGGGGTAGAGAATTCCACAGATTCACCACCCTCTGAGTAAAGAAATTACTCCTTATCTCAGTCTTAAATGGCCTGCCCCTTATTCTGAGACTATGTCCCCTGGTTCTAGACTCACCAACCAGAGGAAACATCCTATCCCCATCTACTCTGTCATGCCCTGTAAGAGTTTTGTAAGTTTCAGTGAGATCACCTCTCATTCTTCGAAACTCGAAAGAACACAGGCCCAGTTTCAGCAATCTCTCCTCATAAGCCAATCGCGCCATCCAAGGGATTAGTCTGGTAAACCTCTGTTGTACTCCCTCTATGGCAAGTATATCCTTCCTTAGATAAGGACACCAAAATTGTACACAATACTCCAGGTGCAGTCTCACCAATGCTTTACCCAAATGAAGCAATACATCTTTACTCCTGTACTCATATCCCCTTGCAATGAAGGCCAACATACCATTTGCCTTCTTAATTGCTTGCTGCACCTGCATACTAGCTTTTAGTGACTCATGAACAAAGACACCCATGAACACTTCCCAACCTCTCACCATTTAAGAAATACTCTGTCTTTTTGTTTTTTTCTACTAAAGTGGATTACTTCACACATTCACATTATATCCCATCTGCCATGTCTTGCCCATTCACTTAGCCTGTCCAAGTCCCCTTGAAGCCTCCTTGCATCTTCCTCACAACTTACACTCCCTCCTAGTTTTGTGTCATCTGCAAATTGGTAAATATTACAATTGGTCCCCATAGCCAAATCATTTATATAGATTGTAAACAGCTGTGGCCCAAGCACTGATTTTTGCAGTAACTCACTAGTAACAGCCTACCATCCTGAGAATGACCCATTTATTCCTACTCTCTGCTTTCTATCTGTTCACCAATTCTCAATCCATTGCAGTATATTACCTCCCAATTCCATGTACTCTAATTTTGTTTACTAACGTCGTGTGTGGGACCTTATCAAAAGCCTTCTGAAAATCCAAATACACCACATCCACTGGTTCTCCTTTATCTATGCTACAAGCAAGATCCTCAAAAAACTCCAACAGGTTTGTCAAACATGATTTCCCTTTCACAAATCCATGTTGACTCTGCCCAATCATATCATTATTTTCCAAGTATCCAGTTATCTCATCCTTTATAATAGATTCTAACATTTTCCCTACTACTGACATCAAACTAACAAGTCTGTCGTTCTCCGTTTTCTCTCTCGCTCCCTTCTTAAATAGTGGGGTTACATTTTTCTTCAACATATTGCCATGCGATCTTTTATGTCTATCCTAGAGAGCAAACGGGGCTTTGGTTTAAAGTCTCATCCAAAAGATAGCACCTCTGACAGTGGAGTGTCCCCTCAGTACTGCACAGATGTGTCACCTAGATTTTCGTGCTCAAGTCTCTGGAGTGGGACTTGAGCTTACAGTCTTTTGACTCAAGAGGTGAGAAGGCTGCCAACTGAACTACGACCGACTGTAGGGCCTGAGTCTCTGTCTGATTTCCCTTCTCTGCAGCACACTTATTGCTGCTTCCTGGTGTAATATTACTTCTTCCTTTGGTACTTGAACAATAGTATGACTCACAGGACTGTAAGTAATATCCAAAGAAAGCATTGATTTTTGTTATAACAACTGCACATCTACACATCTCACTCTGTCGGGCTACACCCACAACTCCCTGGTCATGTGTGGTGCAACATTACTTCCTCTGGTGATCTTCACTTACAGCTTCTTAAGCTGGTCTTCTTAAGGTCATTCCACACACCTGGGGTTTCCATGGAAAGATGGTGGTTGGCCCTGAATTACTCCTATAGAGGGAGAGGCCTTGTAGTGCCCTCCTCTCCCTCCATTTGTCTCCAAAAACATCCCTATTGGAGGCTTTAATCTCGCCGAATGCCTTCAGTTGGAGACTTGATTCAGATCTTTGGGATCCATTTAAAGCCCCTCACTGCCTCCCCACTTCAGTTTTCTCAGTTGCAGTTGACCAACCCTGTCTTGATGGCAGAAATCCTGCTGGGATGTATGGAATGTATCCCAATCCAGAAAAATGGAGCAGATGGAAAGGGACAAGTGGAAGTTCCTTCCTTTAATTGTAACTATGTCAGTGGATGCAAGGGGGTTTGGAAGCCTGGAGGCTTTAAGTGGATGAGGATGTGGGAAAGGAACTCTGAAAATGTTTATGGAGGGTGGAATTGGGAATTTCTGCCAAAAAACATTAGTGAAGATAAATCTCAATGTGATAAGGGCACAGACTGGAGTCTCATCAGCAGTGAGGGAGAGGTCGGGGAGGGCGCAGGGCTGGAGTTAGATGCAGGTTTTGTGATGCAGCTGTTTTGAGGAAGAAAACTAATTTCTGGATCAAGCAAATTGCTAAGGCATCAGACCACCAGATGAAGCCCAAAGTGGCAATCATTGGAGGATGATGGAGTTAAGAGAAGGTGATGAGAGACAAAAGGAATGGCATCAATTTTGCCTAAATTGAATTGGAGGAAATATAGATTACTTGAAGTCAGTCAGGCACTTGGAGAATCCAGCAATAGTTCTGCAATTAAAACAGAAGATGATCAAGCAAAGGTGGGCATTAACAGATACTTACGGAATGTGAGCTCATGTTTCTGGATGATGTCACCAAGAGGCAGTGTACAGAAAATGAGGTTGGGAGTAGGGGGAAGCTCTATGGTCCACTGGTGACAATATGTACTGTCCTTTTTGGGACAGGTTTGAATGGAACTATGAGGAAACTGCCACAAAGATCACACTTTTGCAATCTTCAACACTTGACAGTGATAAATTGTTAAATTTCTTTCCCAATCTTTCTTTCTCAGTCCTGATTCTTACAGTACAAAGTGACTACAATTCGTAAGTACTTAATTGTCAGTAAAGCACTTGGAGACATCCTGAGGTTATGAAATGGGCTATTTAAATGCAAGTCTTTCCTTCTTAAGCGCAGGTTTTTTTTAATGGGAATCAGTGCATTTCATTCATTAGATACATTCCACATCTTAAATCAATCCAACATAAAATTATTCAAAATACCTAAGGCTGAATTTTAATGTTTGGACCTACTCACAGCAGACGGAGGCTGGCAGCCTGACTGTTCATGTAATGGGTTTTTCCATTTCTCTTTAACTGCACAGCATTAACATTCTGCTTCTGGATTTCCTGATGAATCTGAGTTGGCGGGGGAGTGGGGGTGGGGGTTGGGGGTATTTGATCACAGCCTGCATCTGACTATTAAAGCCACAGTATTTAAATGGGCCCCAGCGAGGGACTGAATGGAACCATTCTACAACTGGGAAGTGAGAGACAGCAACTGGAGTGATGGAGTCTCAATGAGGAAGGGCTGCCACAAGTTACCAGCCCTCGCACCACCAACTCCAGCACCCAGCTGCCCCCCACCCCAGTTCTCTGGGGCATCCCTGGAGATTATGTTGTGGGCTACAAGGGTGCTCAGAAAAATACTGTTCCCAGCAGACGGGAGGACATGTAAGTGGGAACTGTGCTCAAAGCACTCCCACTGCTCCCCACTTGCACCATCCATTCCCCCAGTCAGAGCCCCACACACTGCCCCCCGTCCCAATGGCTGAGTATTGTGTACTTCTGGTCTCCTTACTTAAAAAAGGATATAATTA
This sequence comes from Heterodontus francisci, assembly GCF_036365525.1. Lineage (NCBI taxonomy): Eukaryota > Metazoa > Chordata > Chondrichthyes > Heterodontiformes > Heterodontidae > Heterodontus > Heterodontus francisci. Next base: position 62,924,823 of record NC_090375.1, on the reverse strand, counting down.
CATTGGAAGTAATTCAGAGATGGTTCACTCGACTGATTCCTGGGATGAGAGAGTTATCGTATGAGGAAATGTTCAACAGGTTGGATCTATATTCATTGGAGTTTGGAAGGATGAGAGGTTATCTGATTGAAACATATATGCTCCTGAGGGGACTTGACAGGGTGGATGTGGAAAGGCTGTTTCCCCTTGTGGGAGAGACTAAAACTAGGAGGCACGGTTTAAAAATAAGGGGTCTCCCATTTAAGACAGAGATGAGACGAAATTTTTTCTCTCAGAGGGTCATGAGTCTGTGGAACTCTCTTCCCTAGAGAGCGCTGGAGGCAGGGTCATTGAATGTTTTTAAGGCAGAGGTAGACAGATTCTTGACAAATAAGTGAGTCAAAGAGTATCAGCGGTAGACAGGAAAATGGAATTGAGTCCACAACAGATCAGCCATGATCTTATAGAATGGTGGAGAAGGCCCTCGGGGCCGGATGGCCTATACCTGCTCCTAGCTCTTATGTTCGTAGGTATGAAATTTCTCCTGAAGCAATCCCATATACTCCTTATCATCAATAGTGGCTACATTTTAAGAAATAGATATGCAAGTTGTTTCCAAAATAATTATTGCTCCATCTCATAACTCGAGGTGGTACCATTCTACTAAATCTCCTCTTCACTTTCTGTAGGGCCTTAATATTCTTCGTAAAATTTGAGGTGCAGAATTGGACACAAGACTCCAGCTGGGGCCTAACTAGTGTTTTATAAAGGTTGAGCATTATTTCCTTGCTATTTTCCTCTATGCTTCTCTTTATAATGCCAAGATCCAAAATGCTTCTCAAATTGTCCTGCCACTTTCAAAGACTTGTGTAAGGCCTCTCTCTTCCGGCACCCCCTTTAAAATTCTTCCATTTTGCTCATATTGCCTCTTTTCATTCTTCTTACCTAAATAATTCACTCCACACCTCTTCCTATTAAATTTCATCTACCATTTCACCAGTCTTTCTACAGCCTCCTGAAGTATGTTACTATGCGCTTTACTGTTTACTATATTTCCAGGTTTTGTGTCTTGGTCAATGTTTATCCTTCAGCCAATGCCTAAAAACAGATTATCTGGTCATTATTTTGTTGCTGTTTGTGGGAGCTGTTTGTGCAAATTGCATATGGTTTTCTCTTCATTATAACAGTGACTACATTTCCAAAGAACTTCAATGGTTGTCAAGCGCTTTATAAATGTAAGCCCTTTTTTCAATTTTGCCTTTACCTAATGTCTCACTGTTCAGTCTAATATTGAAAAATGTCCACTTTGTATACTTGAGCCTGGATAGTCTTTGCAAACCTGCTCTCAGCCAACTACTGTTCCAGCCAACATAGATAGATAGCAATGAGGAGATGATGAGGTTGATTGTAGCATTCTCTTTCCTACCTTGGCTGAGAGATGGCAAGTGAACACTGATAGGGCTGAAGGCTGGGACTCTCCCTGTCCTATATTACTGAACACAACTGCATCTCTGGGATTTTCATTTACACTACTGCAGACAAAACAAATGGAAGTGAATTCTTGCCAATGATGACATTTAATACAGAATGTTTTCATTTATTTCTTGATCTCAGGGTTACAACAGCAGATGGGAGAGAAATTTTGATTCACAAGGGGAACAGTTTTAGCGATAGTTATCAAACTTGGTTGATGCCAAGTACATGTTAAGTGACTGGAAGGTTGGGTTAACCATTAACTAAAATGTGTACATAGTGGACTGTGTGCATCAACCAAACACTAAGACTGACCTTCACTTCCATTTTGTGATGCAATAAACAGAATTTATTTGTGTTTCTAATTTTGAGGGTAGTGGAACAAGTTACAGTCCATGGCAAGAACTTGTCACACTTTATTGATGCTGTTGGAAAAGATTACAACCTTCTCTGTGTCGACTGTTAACATGCTGCACCGGAAATGATAAATATAACCAAATAATGTTCTCAGTGACACAAGAACACAAAAACACAAGAAATAGGAGCAGGAGTGGACCATATTTCCCATTGAGCCTGCTCCCCAATTCAATCTGATCATCTTAGGATTCAACTCCACTTTCCCACCCACTCATCATATCCCTTGATTCCTTGAGAGACCAAAAATCGGTCTCTCCCAGCCTTAAATGTATTCAACGATGGAGCATCCACAACCTTCTGGAGTGGAGAATTCCAAAGATTCACAACCCTTTGAGGGAAGTAATTTCTCCTACATCTCAGTCCTAAATGATCAGCCCCTTATCCTGAGACTGTGCCCCCGTGTTTTAGATACCCCGACCAGCAGAAACAATCTCTCAGCATCTACCCTATCCAGCCACTTCAGAATCTTATATATTTTAATTAGATCACCTCTCATTCTTCTAAACTCCCAAGAATATAGGCCCAATTTACAGAGCCTCTCATCATAGGACAACCCCGTCATCCCAGGGACCAGTCTAGTGAACCTTTGCTGCACTGTCTCCAATGCAAGTATGTCCTTTCTTAAATGTGGAAACTATAACAGCACACAGTATTCCAGATATAAAAACAAGAAATGCTGGAAATACTCAGCAGGTCTGGCAGCATCTGTGGAGAGAGAAGCAGAGTTAACGTTTCAGGTCAGTGACCCTTCATCAGAACAAGGGATATGGTTCTGATGAAGGGTCACTGACCTGAAACGTTAACTCTGCTTCTCTCTCCACAGATGCTGCCAGACCTGCTGAGTGGTTCCAGCATTTCTTGTTTTTATTTCAGATTTCCAGCATCTGCAGTATTTTACTTTTATCACAGTATTCCAGATGTGGTCTCACCAAAACCCTGTACAATTGTAGCAATACTTCCTTATTCCTGTACTCCAATCTCCTTGCAATAAAGGCCAACATGCCATTTGCTTTCCTAATTGCTTGCTGTACTGGCATGTTACCTTTCTGCATTCCTTGTACAAGCACATCCAGCTTTCACCACTATCAACATCACGTGTTCAAAGAAAGCTGACAAACATATACTCAAGGTCAAGATTGACACCAGCGCTAGTGCAACTACCAATCTGAATTCTCCAAGATATGTACCGGAGTCATTGGAAATCAATGATACAATCAACAACTGCCCAGTTATCTGCATACAGTGGGTCACCCATTCCGTGTAGTGGCAGATTAACAATGCAATGCAGCTTTTTTTTCCTATTCGCTTATGGGATGTGGGCATCGCTGACTAGGCCAGCATTTATTGCCCATCCCTAATTGCCCTTGAACTAAGTGGCTTGCTAGGCCATTTTAGAGGGCATTTAAGAGTCAACCACATTGCTGTGGGCCTGGAGTCACATGTAAGCCAGACCAGGTAAGGAGGCAGATTTCCTTCCCTCGAGGACATTAGTGAACCAGATGGGTTTTTACAACGTCACCATTAGACTAACTTTTTAATTTCAGATTTATTAATTGGATTCAACTTCACCATCTGCCATGGTGGGATTCAAATCCATGTCCCCCAGAGCATTAGCCTGGGCTCTGGATTACTAGTCCAGTGACATTACCACTACGCCACCACCTCCCCAGAGCTATGGCAAATTGGCATGGAAACCACAAATGTTCTACCTAGTAGACACGAGCGGACTGGCAGTGGCAGGACTACCAGCGTGTCAGGACTTCAACATCTTAATTATCCACGAGAGCATTGCCAAGGGGAAATCTCCAAGGACTGGAATCTGCTCGCAGACTCTGACCAGCATCAAACGGTGCAGTCTGGAAACCCAGCAACAGCACAAATATGCCGTGCCTTAGTTCTGCTCAATAGACAACTGCCAGCACCACAACGAGCCAGAATGGATAGGTATTTCCATAAGACCAAGTACTCTTCCCCCAACAAGTCCTCGACCTTGAGCCCCAAGCTTTCAGATGAGGATGAGGGGAGCTGAAGGGCGCAATGTCCTGAAGAGGCAGAGAAGGAATAAGTTGAAGCATTGTCTGTTAGCTCTTCGAGATCAAGTGCCAGAACTTTCCAAGAATGACAAGACCCCAGAAACAGTCATCTTGAGAAAAGGAACAGAGTATGTTCACAGGCTGAAGGAAAAGAAATAAAAATTGAATGCAGAGAGGGAGAAACTTTAGAAAGAACAGCAACAGAGGAGTTGCAAATTCTCCGAGCAAGAGTTGTCAAACCACCAAAACAATATGTGGAGTCTTAAGCTTCTGCATGTGTAAGTTTCACAATCCCGATTCTTGTACCTGTAAATTTAATAATCTATAACCTGTACAACTAATTTTGATGTTATCTAATTTTATGTGTTTTTACTTTTAGCATACGAGACTTATCTTTGGAAAGAAAAGGGACGTTGTATGATTGCCTTTAAGAGTGATGTCCCTTTAAGATCTTAGTATGCTAATGAGCTAAGTACCAGGATGTAGTCATGTGACTCATAGCCAGCGCACTCTGCAACTGTAACACCCCAGAGTAAGGTTCTGTAAATAGTTATCTCTCTATTGTATATAATAGTCCTGCTGTAAATAAACCTGTTTGAGGTCTTCAACCAACTGGACTCCAAGCATCTTATTTATGTTGCATCAGACAACATAAAGAAACCATTACAAATTCCACCCGCCATAAACATTTCAGTGTGCTTTTCCCATGTCCTGAACCACTTAAAACATCGACACTTCTAAACTCCCTTGCATCCTCAGACATTGTTAGAATCCAAAAAGGATCTACCCGCTGCCCCTCCATATCTGCTCCAACCTCAACCTGCTTTCCTGAGTTGGGATACATTCCGTGTAATCCAGCAGGATTTCTGCTGTCAAGATGGGGTTGATCAATAGTAACTGAGAAAACTGCAGTGGGGAGATTCCTTCCACTTAAAGGAGAAAAAGTATCTTAAAGATTAGAATCAACCTCCCCCAAAAGCCTCAGCCAAAATTGAAGCCTGCAATGGGTAAGTGTTTGGGGGCAAATGGAAGGAGAGGAAGGGACAACAAGGCTTCTCCTTATATTGGGGGGGAGGCAATTCTGGGCCCACCATCTTCCCCATGGCAACTCCAGGAAGCAGCAATAAATGGGGTGGAGAGAAGGGAAATCAGTCAGGGATCCAGGCCCCACAGTCACTTGTAGTTCAGTTGGAAGCCCTCTCACCTCTGAGTCAAAAGGTTGTGCACTTGAATCCCACACCACAGACTTGAGCACAATATCTAGGCACATTCCAGTGGAGTACTGAGGGGGCACTGCACTGTCAGAGGTGCCATATTTTGGATGAGACATTAAATCAAAGCCCTCTGAGGTGGACATAAAAGATCCTATGGCACTATTTTGAGGAAGACCGGGGGAATTATCCTCAGTGGCCTGACCGACATTCATCCCTCAATCTACATCACTAAAAAAACAGATTAGTAATTATCACATTGTTGTATATGGGAGCTTGCTGTGCACAAATTGGCTGCCGTGTTTCCGACATTACAACAGGAACTACACTTAAAAGGTACTTCATTGATTGTAAAACACTTTGGAACATTCTGAGGTTGTGAAAGGTATTATATAAATGCAAATCTTTCTTTTTCTTTTCTATCATTTGCATATAGTGGGAGCAGAAGCAGTGGCCAGTGCACTCTTAGTGGGATAAGGGAAAGGAAATCCCGGTTGTGGCAGTGGAGATGCGGAGGTGGCAGTAGATTCCATTGCCCAAATTTTCTGTCATTCCCCAGTGTGTTCCTACCTGATTTAGACTGCAGATGGTCTGAGACTGATATTTTAGCTCTAGTGCTAGCCAAGACAAATGCCATGAAGAGAGCAGGCAGATAAAATGACACACTGAATTTATACTTCAGCACTTCTCCTAGTCTACCCGAACTCTCAACCAGGTGTATCTGGCAGCTCTTATATATTTACCTGGAAATAACCATGAGGATTTGGTTTGTCTTTGCCAGTCCATGGCTCCCCAGGCTTGAGCAAATCGATTTTAATCATCTTATCGTCACTTTCACTTGCAGGGCCTCATCCCATTGTCCTTCTTCTGCTTCTCTGGCTCTAGTCTACTACTTATCCCTGCTCCACTGATGGCAGCTGTTCTTTTATCTGTTTAACCCCCACCCTTTATAAATCCCTCCCTAAATTCTAGCACCTTGCAGTCCCCCTGTCAGCTTTCCAATGTCTCTGACTGTACTTTCAGATCGACTCCCTTACTCCTATCCTGTTCTTTCTTTTGATAAAGTATCCACTTTGTCCTTCAGTCTGTAAAATGCTTTGCAATCTCTTTGCATGTGAGGAGCATTCGAGAACTTTATCGGTGCATGTTTGAGTTCTTAGATTTATTTCAAGAAAAGTCATCGGCTTTTCATAAAGCAGGTGAGTGACACGTTGTCAGAAGGCTGGTTCTGCAGGATATTTTTCTATTTGCAGATAAACTCTGTAAGTTTGCTTAATGTCTTTGTAATAAATCTGACTGGTCCACTGAGTTAGACTCCTTGGGCTGAATTGTTCCACAAGGTAACTTGTGCCATCCCTGGGACTGAAAGCTGGGGTAGCACCCTGGGCAAAATTACCAGCGGCAGCCAATTAAGAGTCCGCCAACAGGACTGCTATCCAATTGAGGATGGCGGCCTGCCTCCCAGAGCTGCTGGACCAATCAGAGGGCCGGCAGCTCGGCAACCTTGGCAGTAGCATTGTTGGAGGTGAACCACTGCTGAGGCTGCAGGACAAGGGAGAGGGTACCTCCATGTTGAGGTGCCTTTGAAGACAAGGTTAAGTTGTTTTCAGTACTGTGCCAGGGCCAAGCAGGCAGGCCCTAGCGATCGGGTGGGGGAGGTACCTTTCATCGGCGGTGCCCTAGCCGTGGGGGCAGCAATTGCCATTGGGGGTTTCTCCCTGGACTATGGAGTGGCCATAAATGAGAGCCCCTCCTGGGAATCCAGTGGAGGCCTGGCAGACTCCCTAAGCAGCGACAGCCCCTCCCACCCACAGCAGCATTTAACCGGGGCCAGGAAGTGGCTCTGAATTGGCCCAATTGATCACCCAGTGGGTGTCTGGGCTGCTGAAGCTCCTGCTGTTGTGGTATATGTTGTGGTACAGTGGGAAGATGTCGGATTGCCCTCCCAATGCCTTCTGCCGCCATTTAATCAGCCCTCCCACCTCCCAACCAGTCTCCAAAGGGCCAGTAAAATCCAGCCCATTATTTTAACTTGGGGCGCAGCACTGAAGTGAAGTTAAACAGCTCTCCGGGTGGATTAATGGGTAAAGGTACTGCTTGGTGTAACACAGACCTGAGCATCCAGGGGACAAATTCGTTCTTCAATTATGCTAAACCTAGGGGAAGTAAATCAGATGGGCAACCATCGGACTGGCTCCCAACCACCCAGGGATTTCCTGCTCACAGTGACATAAAGCACACAATAATTAAGTCCAAGTATGGTGGAGCATATTGTAATTAGGTGTGCGTAATGCAAATACTTATGCTGTAGTAAATGATGGGGGGAATTTCAACTTTAAAGGACCACAAGGCGATCGATTGCACAATTCAAAAATTGAAAAAAATAATCTTCAGCTAGCACCAGAAGCTATATTATTCTCTGGAAGGTTCCTCAAATATTTCGTTCCCCTCACTCACCTGTGGGAATGGATCCTGGGACATTATTCAAAATATACTGATCTGCGAATCACACAGCACAGAAGGAGGCTGTTCAGCCCATCATATCTGTGCCAATTATCTAATTAGTCTCACACCAGGGCTCTTTCCCCATAGCTGAGAAAATATTTCCCTTTCAAGTACATCAATTCCATTTTGAAAGTTATCTTATTCAAAAAGAGATCAGTTGACATTCCAGGTAAAACCCTTCAGCAGAATTCTAATGAAGGGCTGTGCCTGAAATATCCATATTTTTCCTTTCTTTACAGATGCTGCCTGACTTACTGAGTGTTTCCAAGATTTTCTGTTTTGGTTTAAGATGTTAAATACTTTGAAAAAGAGAGGAATGGAGAAATTTGGCAAAAGAAAAGGAAATCCTGTCCGGAGAAATGGAATTCAAGGAGTATTTGGAGCTATAGTATTCTGTTCTGTAATATTTTCACCACTCACCCTGAGGAAGAGAACATTAAAGTTAATTGAAAGGAAAGGGAAAGTCTGGAGAAGTATCTTTTTTTTCCCAGATTTTTACGTTGGTGCTTGGAAAAAGAATTAGCTGTAAAAATATATTTTACATCCTATCTGGCCAAGCAGAGGAAGCCTGTTATTTCTCAGCGACTCCAATAAGATGAGTGATGGGTTTGGGGATGGGCTCACTGTGTCAGAGCCATTTGTTCATTTCAATGCAACTTCAGACTTGTCTGGAGCCAATGTGGTGACACCAAGCTACGAGAAAGCTGCTGGAACCGTGGAAACGCCCTTGGGCTGTATGCACCAGGGAATGTTTGACATGAAATGAAAATGTACACTGTAAATATAACCTGTAATGGCAAGTGCAGTGAGGCACCTCATGTACTGTATTGAAGGAAACCGATCTGTATTGCATTTAATGTCAAATTTGAACTATTATGTAATGTACTTTTACAAATTTTATGAATAAAGTATATTTTTGGGAATAAAATGTGGTGACACTGAGCAACGAGAAAGCTCTCTACTTGTTCAGTACCAGTCAGTGGTATTCAGCCAGCAGAGTATTGGCTCAGAGTCTAGTATGAAGGGCAGGTCCATCAAAGTGAATAAAGCCAAGTACTTTTGGCATTGAACAATTCATTAAATTCCAGGTTTTCTTGTGGTGTCAGGAGCAGAAAAAGATTGAGCACCAACACGGAAAGGTAATGATTCAATGAAAACAAATGTGCCCCCATTACATGTTAGAATTAGCACAGTTGATTTGACAAGGCAGAACAACCCATGAGAAATCCTACAAGTTTTAATGTTTGCTGCATGGCGTAAGATTGGCTGTCCATCATTTGTTAGAAAAGATTCCAGACACACTGAAAATGCCAGTTTCTGAACTCTGGATAAAGGCAAGTGACAAAGTTGCACAGTATCCGTCATTCGGAATAACCAAAAATGAGGTTACTGTTCTAATCATAGAGTTTGATCGCAGGAATCTGCTGAACATTATTGGCCAGCAAGCAGCCTTGCAAAAGATTGAACAGGGAGGTGCTGCTTTTTTCTTATTTGTTACTGGGGTATGGGCATAGCTGGCAAGAACAACATTTATTGCCCATCCCAAATTAGGAATACAGGAACAAGAGTTGTCCATTTAACCCTTCAAGCCTGTTCCACCATTCAGTGAGATCATGGCTGAACTGTGGTCTAATTCCACATACCCGTCTTTGCCCCATATCCCTTAAAGGCTTTGGTTAACAAAAAAAAAAATCTACCAATCTCAGATTTAAAATTGTTCTCATATCAGTTGCCATCCACAGAATAGAATCAAACTTCTACAACTCTTTGCATTTCGAGATACGGCACTGAAACAGGCCCTTCAGCCCACTGAGTTTGTGCCAACCATCCATTTATATTAATCCTATATTCCTAACACATCTCCACCTGTCCCCATATTCCCCTACCTATACTCGGGGCAATTGCTAATGGCCAATTAACCTATCAACCTGCAAGTCTTTGGCACGTGGGAAGAAACCGGAGCACCCGGAGGAAACCCACGCAGACACAGGGAGAACTTGCAAACTCCACACAGGCAGTATCCAGAATTGAACCTGGGTCGCTGGAGCTGTGAGGCTGCAGTGCTAACCACTGCGCCACTGCACTGCACATGAAGAGTGCTTCCTAATTTAACTTCTGTAAAGTCTGTTAATTGTATAGCAATTGCAAATTTAAATATATTCAAGTGTTGGTCATTAATTGGGGACTCACCAGTTCTCATGGTGGGGATTTTACAGGGTTGAGGAAGCATGCTGGGAGATGAGGGAGTGGGGGCATACAATTGGATAGGATGGCGTGCCCATTGCCTTCCAGCTGCTGCTGGTATTTACCAGTGGCGGGGAAGGTGGCGATTGGCCCTTGTGCCCTTAGGCCAATTGAGGCCCTTATGTGGCCAATTAATGGCTACTTAAGGACACTTCCCAGTCACTAGTATTTTACCAGCGCTGGCTGGGTACTTCACCATGTTGTGAGGCCACCAATTATACCCTGGCGGTCTCCTTGTGGGCTTGGTGGGGACCCTCTTGATTAGGCACCCTGTGGCCCACAAAGGGCCCCCAGGGGCAAAAGATGCTGAAAGACCCCCTCCTGCACCTCCCCGCTACCCACCTCGCCTGCTTCTGCCTGATTGGCCCCAGTGAGCTTGATCTGACTTATCTTCATTCTGGGGCCTCATCCATCATGGATGCTCCTGGCCTCCAGCAGCCCCAGCAGTGGCCGCAGCTCCTGGTGGCGCTGCTGGGACTGAAGAGCTGTTGGCCCTATGACAGGCCAGCAGCTTTCGGGGGCAAGACCTCGTTCCTTAAAGCCGCAACTGCTGGCAATTAATTGCCTGAGGATCGTAAAATGCAGTTAAGGCTTCCATGACTGTCTAAGGCAGGGTTGCTCTTGACTTTCTGGACAGCGGGCGTGGCCCACCCTGTAAATTCCCCATATGTTTAGGAGCATGCTGAAACTGTGCTGGTGGGTTGGAGGTGCATGATATGTAATGTATTTCTTTGTAAATAAACACTTGTAACTGCATAAAGACTGGTCTCACATTCTATCATTCACCACCTGGCTATCTTAGATGCAACAAGGTCTGGCTCCAATTTTTCGACTATGCTCCCTAGTCCTAGACGCCCCAACCAGTGGAAAAATCTTCTTTTCAACTACCCTATCTGTTCCCCTTAATATCTTAACCTAACTCCATATACTTGCCTTTTCCCCATATCACTTAATACCTCTTCCTCTTCTTCTTTGGCCTCCTTATCTCGAGAGACAATGGGTAAGCGCCTAGAGGTGGTCAGTGGTTTGTGAAGCAGTGCCTGGAGTGGCAATAAAGGCCAATTCTAGAGTGACAGGCTCTTCCACAGGTGCTGTAGAAAAATGTTTTGTTTGTCGGGGCTGTTACATAGTTGGCTCTCCCCTTGCGCTTCTGTCTTTTTTCCTGCCAACTGCTAAGTCTTTTCGACTCGCCACACTTTAGCCCTGCCTTTATGGCTGTCCGCCAGCTCTGGCGAACGCTGGCAATGGACTCCCACAACTTGTGATCAATGTCACTGGATTTCATGTCGCGTTTGCAGACCTCTTTAAAGCAGAGACATGGATGGCCGGTGGGTCTGATACCAGTGGCGAGCTCTCTGTACAATGTGTCTTTGGGGATCCTGCCATCTTCCATGCGTCTCACATGGCCAAGCCATCTCAAGCGCCACTGACTCAGTAGTGTGTATAAGCTGGGGATGTTGGCCGTCTCGAAGACTTGTGTGTTGGAGATGTGGTCCTGCCACCTGATGCCAAGTATTCTCCGGAGGCAGCGAAGATGGAATGAATTGAGACGTCGCTCTTGGCTGACATACGTTGTCCAGGCCTCGCTGCCATAGAGCAAGGTACTGAGGACACAGGCTTGATACACTTGGACCTTTGTGTTCCGTGTCAGTGCGCCATTTTCCCACACTCTCTTGGCCAGTCTGGACATAGCAGTTGAAGCCTTTCCCATGCGCTTGTTGATTTCTGCATCTAGAGACAGGTTACTGGTGATAGTTGAGCCTAGGTAGGTGAACTCTTGAACCACTTCCAGAGCGTGGTCGCCAATATTGATGGTTGGAGCATTTCTGATGTCCTGTCCCATGATGTTCGTTTTCTTGAGGCTGATGGTTAGGCCAAATTCATTGCAGGCAGCCATAAACCTATGGATGAGACTCTGCAGACACTCTTCAGTGTGAGATGTTAAAGTAGCATCATCAGCAAAGAGGAGTTCCCTGATGAGGACTTTCCGTACTTTGGACTTCGCTCTTAGACGGGCAAGGTTGAACAACCTGCCCCCTGATCTTGTGTGGAGGAAAATTCCTTCTTCAGAGGACTTGAACGCATGTGAGAGCAGCAGGGAGAAAAAAATCCCAAAAAGTGTGGGTGCGAGACACAGCCCTGTTTCACACCACTCAGGATAGGAAAGGGGTCTGATGAGGTGCCGCCATGTTGAATTGTGCCTTTCATATTGTCATGGAATGAGGTGATGATACTTAGTAGCTTTGGTGGACATCCGATCTTTTCTAGTAGTCTGAAGAGACCACGTCTGCTGACAAGGTCAAAGGCTTTGGTGAGATCAATGAAAGCAATGTAGAGGGGCATCTGTTGTTCGCGGCATTTCTCCTGTATCTGACGAAGGGAGAACAGCATGTCAACAGTCGATCTCTCTGCACAAAAGCCACACTGTGCCTCAGGGTAGACGCGCTCGGCCAGCTTCTGGAGCCTGTTTAAAGCGACTCGAGCAAAGACTTTCCCCACTATGCTGAGCAGGGAGATTCCACAGTAGTTGTTGCAGTCACCGTGGTCACCTTTGTTTTTATAGAGGGTGATGATATTGGCATCGCGCATGTCCTGAGGTACAGCTCCCTCGTCCCAGCACAGGCAAAGCAGTTCATGTAGTGCTGAGAGTATAGCAGGCTTGGCACTCTTGATTATTTCAGGGGTAATGCTGTCCTTCCCAGGGGCTTTTCCGCTGGCTACAGAATCAATGGCATCACTGAGTTCCGATTTGGTTGGCTGTACGTCCAGCTCATCCATGACTGGTAGAGGCTGGGCTGCATTGAGGGCAGTCTCAGTGACAGCATTTTCCCTGGAGTACAGTTCTAGGTAGTGCTCAACTACACGTACTGAACTACAAGTAAGCCCCCAGCGAGTTAACATCTGTAGCACTTAAAGCAGCCAGAAGCGCTGCACAAAGAACAGCCAGGCACTGCGCAAATGATTACTGGCAACACCTATGCAGTCATATTCAGCTGGCCTCAGACACCGGAAACATCAGAGGAATGTATGATGGCATTAAGAGAGCTTTTGGGCCAACCATCAAGAAGATTGCCCCCCTCAAATCTAAATCAGGGGACATAATCACTTAATACCTACAGTTAACAAAAGTCTATCAACATCAGATTTAAAATTAATAATTGATCTCGCATCAATAGCCATTTGTGGAAGAGAGCTCCAAACTTCGACCGGCTTTTGCATGTTGAGATGTTTCCTAATTTCACTCCTGAAATGTTCGTCTCCAATTTAAAGACTCGGCCCCTAGTTTTAGCAGAGCTAGTTTCTCGCTATCTACCCTAACTGTCCCCTTAATATCTTGAAAATGTCAATCAAATCACCCCTCAACTTTCTAACTTTCAGGGAATACTGTCCTAGTTTGTGTAACCTCTCCTCATAATTTAACTTTTGGAGTCCAGGTCTCATTCTACTAAATCTGCAATGCACTCCCTCCAAGGCCAATATATAGTGTAGCCTAACCGGGGCTTTGAACAGCTGAAGCATGTCTTCTACCCCTTAGTTATAAAGGACAACATTCCATTAACCTTTTTGATTATTTTCTGTACCTGTTCATGACATTTTAAAGATCTGTGCACCTGAACGTCCAAGTTTCTTTGGACTGCCACTCTTTCCAGCTTTTCACCATTTAGAATGTGATCTTTTATTCTTTTTAGGTCGTAAGTGGATGACCTCACATTTTCCTAGATAGAAATCCATTTGCCACACTATTGCCCATTCGCTTAAACTAACAATATCTCTTTGTAATGTTAGCTTCCATCTACGCTGCTTACATTGCCACCTTTATTTGTGTCTTCGATGAACTTGGATATGTGACATTCTATTCTATCATCTAAGCCATTCATAAATATGCGATAAATATTCTACTATTTAGAGTATCTGCCCATTATCCCTACTGTCTGGCTCTGGTTGCTCAGCCAATTTCCTAACCAAGTAAATAATTTGTGTTTTGCTGAAAATTGAGATATGTTGTCGAAGTTTTTCATCTTGCACTCATCAGGACAATCCACAAGGATACTAATGTAAGGGAAAACAACAACTTTATACTGTATGAGAAGAGAATGCTGACCGGTTGGCAAGTGAACTCTGATTGGTAGAGGTGTTGCCATGGAGAATGCATCAGTTTACAGTGACTGGCAGTTAACTGCCAAACATTGTTTGAAATTTAAACCAGGCAGCTTGACTCTGATTGGCCAAGGCATTGCCCTGAGGAATAAACCAGTGAATGGCTTTCACTTATTTTGTTTAGCTGGAACAGGTGCAACGTGTGTACATGTTCTTTCTGTCTGGAAAGAACAGGGCCCTGTGTATTAATATATGCAGCTTCCAGTATGCGCAAATGCGCCACACTGCGGGCCTGAATGACAATCTTAAATTGGTTGTCAACATAACTCTTAGCACACTGAGGATTATTTAGCAAATGTTGTCCAATCGCGGAATCGCATCTAGTGTTGGACACCATGTTTTGAATTTCGCAAGCACGGTCTGGTTGGGTATGACCTGTACCTTGGCTGTTGCAAACAGTGGAAGGAACATGTTGTTTGATACGATCCACTAGTCTTTAGGACGTATGGCCTATATACCTAGTATCACACTGGCATTGAAATTCATTTAACACATTACTCATTTGTGTGATAGGCAGGATCTCTTTTTGGCTTGACAGCAGCATCCTGTTAGTGGCAAACACCACACGTGTGCTACTTGTGTACATCGATCTTCACTACTGAGGATACAAGTAACATCCCAGTATTAGCTGTAAGCCAGGAAATGGAAGGGAGGGAGGAACTCAAGAGAATTAAAATCACCGGGGAAGTGGTACTGAACAAATTGTTGGATCTGTGGGCTGACAAGTCCCCGGGTCCTGATGGACTTCTTCCGAGGGTGTTAGAAGAAGTGGCTAGTGAGATTCGTTGATGCGTGAATTTTAATTTTCCAAAATTCCCTCGATTCGGGGAAGGTTCCGTTAGATTGGAAAATAGCGAGTGTAACTCCTTTATTCAAAAAGGGAGGGAGACAGAAGCAGAAAACTACAGACCGGTTAGCTTAACAACTGTCTTAAGGAAAATGTTAGAAGCTATTATTAAAGACATCACAGCAGGGCATTTAGAAAAAATCAAGGTCTTCAGGGAGAGTCAACATGGTTTTGTGAAAGGGAAATCATGTTTAAGCAATTTATTGGAGTTCTTTGAGCGAGTTGCATGCGCTGTGGATAAAGGGGAACTGGTGGATGTATTGTAATTAGATTTCCAGAAGGCATTTGATAAGGTGCCACATCAAAGGTTATTGTCGAAAATAAAAGCTCATGGTGTAAGGGGTAACATATTGGCATGGATAGAAGATTGGCTAGCTAACAGGAAACAGATTAGGCATAAATGGGTCATTTTCTGGTTGGCAAGATGTAAGGAGTGGTGTGCCACAGGGATCTGTGATGGGGCCTCAACTTTTTACAATTTATAGAAATGACTTAGATGTAGGGACTGAAGGTATGGTTGCTAAATTTGCTGATGACACAAAAATAGGTAGGAAACTAACTTGTGAAGAGGATACAAGGGAGCTACAAAGAGATACGGATAGGTTAAGTGAGTGGGCAAAGATTTGGCATATGGAGTATAATGTGGGAAAGTGTGCCACTGTCCAGTTTGACAAATAGAACAAAAAACAAAGAACAAAGAACAGTAAAGCACAGGAACAGGCCATTCGGCCCTCCAAGCCTGCGCCGATCTTGATGCCTGCCTAAACTAAAACCTTCTGCACTTCCGGGGACCGTATCCCTCTATTCCCATCCTATTCATGTATTTGTCAAGATGCCTCTTAAACATCACTATTGTACCTGCTTCCACCACCTCCCCCGGCAGCAAGTTCCAGGCACTCACCACCCTCCGTGTAAAGAACTTGCCTCACACATCCCCTCTAAACTTTGCCCCTCTCACCTTAAACCTACGTCCCCCAGTAATTGACTCTTCCACCCTGGGAAAAAGCTTCTGACTATCCACTCTGTCCATGCCGCTTATAACTTTGTAAACCTCTATCATGTCGCCCCTCCACCTCCGTCGTTCCAGTGAAAACAATCCGAGTTTATCCAACCTCTCATCATAGCTAATGCCCTCCAGACCAGGCAACATCCTGGTAAACCTCTTCTGTACCCTCTCCAAAGCCTCCACGTCCTTCTGGTAGTGTGGCGACCGGAATTGCATGCAATATTCTAAGTGTGGCCTAACTAAAGTTATGTACAGCTGCAGCATGACTTGCCAATTTTTATACTCTATGCCCCGACCGATGAAAGCAAGCATGCCGTATGCCTTCTTGACTACCTTATCCACCTGCGTTGCCACTTTCAGTGACCTGTGGACCTGTACGCCCAGATCTCTCTGCCTGTCAATACTCCTAAGGGTTCTGCCATTTACTGTATACTTCCCACCTGCATTAGACCTTCCAAAATGCATTACCTCACATTTGTCTGGATTAAACTCCATCTGCCATTTCTTCGCCCAAGTCTCCAACCGATCTATATCCTGCTGCATCCTTTGACAATCCACATCACTATCCGCAACTCCACCAACCTTTGTGTCATCCACAAACTTACTAATCAGACCAGCTACATTTTCCTCTAAATCATTTATATATACTACAAAGATCAAAGGTCCCAGCACTGATCCCTGCGGAACACCACTAGTCACAGCCCTCCACTCAGAAAAGCACCCTTCCACTGCTACCCTCTGTCTTCAATGACTGAGCCAGTTCTGTATCCATCTTGCCAGCTCACCTCTGATCCCGTGTGACTTCACCTTTTGTACCAGTCTGCCATGAGGGACCTTGTCAAAGGCTTTACTAAAGTCCATTTAGATAACATCCACTGCCCTTCCTTCATCAATCATCTTTGTCACTTCCTCAAAAAACTCAATCAAATTAGTGAGACACGACCTCCGCTTCACAAAACCATGCTGCCTCCCGCTAATAAGTTCATTTGTTTCCAAATGGGAGTAAACCCTGTCCTGAAGAATCCTCTCTAATAATTTCCCTACCATTGACGTAAGGCTCACCAGCCTATAATTTCCTGGATTATCCTTGCTACCCTTCTTAAACAAAGGAACAACATTGGCTATTCTCCAGTCCTCTGGGACCTCACCTGTAGCCAATGAGGATGCAACTATTTCTGTCAAGGCCCCAGCAATTTCTTGCCTTGCCTCCCTCGGTAGTCTGGGGTAGATCCCATCAGGCCCTGGGGACTTATCTACTTTAATGCTTTGCAAGACACCCAACACCTCCTCCTTTTTGATAATGAGATGACTGAGACTATCTACACTCCCTTCCCTAGACTCATCATCCACCAAGTCCTTCTCTTTGGTGAACACTGATGCAAAGTACTCATTTAGTACCTCGTCCATTTCCTCTGGCTCCACACATAGATTCCCTTCTCTGTCCTTGAGTGGGCCAACCCTTTCCCTAGTTACCCTCTTGCTCTTTATATACGTATAAAAAGCCTTGGGATTATCCTTAATCCTGTTTGCCAATAACTTTTCATGACCCCTTTTAGCCCTCCTGACTCCTTGCTTAAGTTCCTTCCTACTGGCTTTATATTCCTCAAGGGCTTCGTCTGTTCCTAGCCTTCCAGCCCTTACAAATGCTTCCTTTTTCTTTTTGACTCGACTCACAATATCCCGTGTTATCCAAGGTTCCCGAAAATTGCCAAACTTATCCGTCTTCCTCACAGGAACATGCCGGTCCTGGATTCTAATCAACTGACGTTTGAAAGACACCCACATGTCTTTTTTTTTTATTTCCAAAATATACTTTATTCATAAACATCTGTAAAAATTACATTGCCAAACAGTTTCCAAACAGCACCAAAAAATACAAACATTGCAAGGGAGATCAGTTTCCTTCAATACGGTCATGAGTTTCTTCCCAACCCTTCCGTTTCACAATTGTCATGTCAATTACAGTTTTACATTTACAGCAATTGAGAATATTAACGATACAGTTCGAGGGGTTTCCCATGGATCCAGCCCCTCAGTCCAGCTTGGTGGGGGAACCTTACACTGTGGTCTTTCCCCATTGAGCCTTTGCTGCGGCTGCCCCAAGCTTTAGTGCGTCCCTCAGCACGTAGTCCTGGACCTTGGAATGTGCCAGTCTGCAACATTCGGTGGTGGACAACTCTTTGCGCTGGAAGACCAGCAAGTTTCGGGCAGACCAAAGGGCGTCTTTCACTGAATTGATAGTCCTCCAGCAGCAGTTGATGTTTGTCTCGGTGTGCGTCCCTGGGAACAGCCCGTGGAGCACAGACTCCTGGGTTACAGAGCTGCTTGGGATGAACCTTGACAAAAACCACTGCATCTCTTTCCACACCTGCTTTGCAAAGGCACATTCCAGAAGGAGGTGGGCGACCGTCTCTTCCCCACCACAGCCAACGCGGGGGCACTGTGCGGAGGGGGCGAGACTTCGGGTGTGCATGAAGGATCTGACGGGGAGGGCCCTTCTCACCACCAGCCAAGCTACGTCTTGGTGCTTGTTTGAAAGTTCTGGTGATGAGGCATTCCGCCAAATGACTTTGACGGTCTGATCGGGGAACCATCCGACAGGATCCACCGTTTCCTTTTCCCGCAGGGCCTTGAGGACATTCCGTGCAAACCACTGCCTGATGGACCGGTGGTCAAAGGTGTTTCCCCGCAGAAACTGCTCCACGAAGGATAGGTGGTACGGCACCGCCCAACTGCATGGAGCGTTCCGCGGCAATGTGACCAGGCCCATCCTTTGCAACACCGGGGACAGATAGAACCTCAGCACGTAGTGACACTTGGAGTTTGCGTACTGGGGATCTACACATAGCTTGATGCAGCCGCACATGAAGGTGGTCATCAGGATGAGGGCCGCGTTGGGTACATTTTTCCTGCCCTTGTCCAGAGATTTGAACATCGTGTCCCTCCGGACCCGGTCCATTTTAGATCCCCAGACGAAGCGGAAAATGGCTCGGGTGACTGCCACGGCGCAGGAGTGGGGTATGGGCCAGACCTGCGCCACGTAGAGCAACAACGTGAGCGCCTCGCACCTGATGACCAGGTTCTTACCCACAATGGAGAGAGATCGCTGCCCCCACATGCCCAACTTTTGTCGTACCTTGGCTACTCGCTCCTCCCATGTTTTGGTGCACGCACCGGCCCTTCCGAACCATATCCCCAGCACCTTCAGGTAATCTGACCTGACGGTGAAGGGGACAAAGGATCGGTCAGCCCAGTTGCCAAAGAACATGGCCTCGCTCTTGCTGTGGTTAACTTTGGCTCCCGAGGCCAGTTCGAACTGGTCGCAGATGCTCATCAGTCTGCGCACGGACAGCTGATCCGAGCAGAAGACGGCGACGTCATCCATGTACAGGGAGGTTTTGACCTGAGTACCTCCGCTGCCTGGGATTGTCACCCCTCTTATGCTCGCATCCTTCCTAATAGACTCAGCAAAGGGTTCAATACAGCAAACAAACAAGACCGGGGACAGAGGGCAGCCCTGTCTGACTCCAGATTTGATCGGGAAACTTTCCGATTCCCACCCGTTGATTGAGACTGCGCTACTGACGTTTGTGTAGAGCAGTTGGATCCAATTGCAGATTCCCTCCCCAAACCCCATTTTGGAAAGCACGTCCATCATGTAGGTGTGCGATATCCTGTCAAAAGCCTTCTCCTGGTCCAGGCTGATGAGGCAGGTGTCCACCCTCCTGTCCCGTACGTAGGCGATCGTATCCCTGAGTAGCGCGAGACTATCAGAGATCTTCCTGCCAGGTACAGTACAGGTCTGATCGGGGTGAATCACCAACTCCAGAGCAGACTTGACTCGACTGGCTATGACTTTGGACAGAATCTTGTAATCAACATTAAGCAGTGAGATGGGCCGCCAATTTCTGATTTCTGCCCTCTCCCCCTTCTGCGTGTAAATGAGGGTGATGATGCCTTTTCTCATGGATTCTGACATGCTGCCGGCCAGGAGCATACTCTCGTATACTTCCAGCAGGTCCGGGCCGACCCAGTCCCACAGGGCCGAGTACAACTCGACCGGTAAGCCGTCGCTCCCGGGAGTTTTACTCGTCTCGAAGGACTCGACGGCCTTTGTCAGCTCGTCCAGAGTTAGCGGCTTGTCCAGTCTCTCCCTCCTGCTGTCATCTAAGACCTCTGTGATAGATGACAGGAAGGACTGGGAGGCTCTGCTGTCTGTGGGCTTCGCGTCATACAGCCCAGCATAAAAGGATTTGCTGATCCTAAGTATGTCGGACTGCGAAGACGTTACCGAGCCATCTTCTTCCTTCAGGCTGCTGATAACAGAGCTCTCTCTGTGTACCTTTTGGAAGAAGTAACGCGAGCACGTCTCATCCTGCTCGATGGAGCGGACTCTGGACCGGAAGATGATCTTGGAGGCCTCCTTGGCAAAGAGCGAGGCCTGCTGGCTCTTCACCTCTTGGAGGTCCTCCTTGACCTCGACCCCCATTGACTGCAACCGGAGTAGATTTTGCATAATTTTCTGGAGTCAGGACAGTTCCCTCTGTCTCTCTCTCGCCTTCTGAACACCTTTGTGGATGAAGAACCTCTTGATGTTCTCCTTAATCGCTTCCCACCAGTGAACTGGAGACTCAAAGAGGGGTTTCATGGTCCTCCAACCTTTTTATCCCTTTTGAGTTCCTCAACGTTCTCTGGGGTCAGCAGTGTCGCATTGAGCTTCCACGTCCCTCTGCCAACCCGCTGGTCATCCTGTAAGTGACAGTCGGCCAGTAAGAGGCAGTGGTTGGAGAAGAACACCGGATTGACGTCGGTGGATCCGACCGTGACAGCACGGGACACAAACAGGAAGTCAATCCTGGAACGGGCAGACCCGTCTGATCTTGACCATGTGTATCTGCGCTGCGCTCTGTCTGCAGGTTTGCTGAAGACATCGTGCAGTTTGGCATCTTTAACTGTTTCTATTAGGAATCTGGACGTCGCGTCCAGTTTGCTGTCGTCTCTGCCGGATCGTCCAGCCGCATCGATGATGCAGTTGAAGTCACCGCCTAGGATGACCGGCCTGGATGTCGCCAGCAGCAGTGGGAGCTGCTGGAAGACGGTCAGCCGCTTGCTGCATTGTACCGGGGCGTACATGTTGATCAACCGGAGCGGAGCGTTGTTGTACATTACGTCTGCTCATTTATTTCACTTGCTGTCCTACTGCTCTGGTTCCCACCCCCTTGCCACACTAGTTTAAACCCTCCCGAGTGACGCTAGCAAACCTCACAGTCAGGATATTTGTGCCCCTCCAGTTTAAATGCAACGTGTCCTTCTTGTACAGGTCCCATCTGTCCCTGAAGAGATCCCAATGGTCCAGATATCTGAAACCCTCCCTTCTACACCAGCTGTTCAGCCACATGTTTAGCTGCACTATCTTCCTATTTCTAGCCTCACTGGCACGTGGCACAGGGAGTAATCCCGAAATTACACCCCTAGAGGTCCTGTCTTTTAACTTTCTACCTAACCCCCTAAACTCCCCCTGCAGGACCTCATCACTCTTCCTGCCTATGTCATTGGTACCGATGTGTACCACAATCTCTGGCTGTTCACCCTCCTCTTCAGAATGCCCCCTGTCCGTTCAGAGACATCCTTGACCCTGGCACCAGGGAGGCAACATACCATCCTGGAGTCTCTTTCACGTCCACAGAAGCGCCTATCTATGTCCCTGACTATTGAGTCCCCTATAACTATTGTTCTTCTGTGCTTTGTCCCTCCCTGCTGAACAACAGTGCCAGCCGTGGTGCCACTGCTCTGACTGCTGCTGTTCTCCCCTGATAGGCCATCCCCCCCAACAGTATCCAAAACGGTTTACTTGTTAGAGAGGGGGATAGCCACAGGGGATTCCTGCACTGACTGCCGGCCCCTTCTAGCGGTCACCCATCTATCTGCCTGCACCTTGGGTGTAACCAGTTCACTAAAACTCCTGTCTATGACGCTTTCTGCCACCTGCATGCTCCTAAGTGCATCTAGTTGCCGCTCCAACTGATCCATGTGGTCTGTGAGGAGCTGCAACTGGGTACACTTCCTGCAGATGTAATCGGCCGGAACACTGGAAGCGTCACGGACCTCCCACATCTCACAGGTGAAGCACTTCACCCTCTAACTGACATTTCTAGCACTAATTAATAAATTAATTTAAGATAAATAAATACTTATTAAATCCTTACTAAATTGTTATAACTATATGGTCCCTAGTGCTGGATTCCTACTATAAATATTAAATGTTAACTAAATACAGTAATGTCCTCCCTCTGGTTTAGTTACTCTACTTATTAATTAGTTAATTCGGGTTTTAATCAATTTTTATCAATGTTTTATTTTAAATTCAGTAAAAAAAAAAATTCCCTACCAGCCAATCAGGTCACAGCTTTCCTGTGACATCAGTTTCAGTTTTTTTTACCAGAGCTAAGTTTTTTATACTTACCGGTCCGGAGCTCTGCCCTCCGAGTCTTCTCCCAGTCAGCTGTGCTCTTTGGAAGCTCTGGGCTCTCCTCACTCTGAGGACAGGTAGGAAATGAAAGGAGCTCCTCGCTCCCTCCTTACCGAACTTCCTCAGTTACCAAACTTCCACTATAGCACTCTATTGCAACCCAAGTCAGCACTCCAATGCAAACAAAGTCAGCACTGTAAGATGGCTCACTTTTATACTGACTCACTCTCGCCCCCTGAAAACTGTTTTAAGCCAATTCTCTAATTAACAAGTTGCAGCTGCAAGCAGAGCCTGAGTGAACCCTGTTTAAAGCTGGTCTAAAACTCACCTTCCCCAACCCTAACAGCAACTGTTAAGTTGATCTGCTAAATAAAAGACAGATTAGATTTAAGATAAAATTAACCCTTAGTTATCCTCACTTACCAAACTTCCACTGTAGCACTCTATTGCAACTCAAGTCAGCACTCCAGTGCAAACTCCATCTGCAAATAAGCATATTATCTAAATGGTGAGAGATTGCAGAGCTCTGAGATGCGAAGGGATCTGGGTGTCCTCGTGCATGAATCACAAAAGGTTAGTATGCAGGTACAGCATGTAATTAGGAAAGCTAATAGAACGTTATCGTTTATCGCAAGGGGAATTGAATACAAAAATAGGGAGGTTATACTTCAGTTATACAGGGCATTGGTGAGACCACATCTGGAGTACTGTGTACAGTATTGGTCTCCTTATTTAAGGAAGGATGTAAATGCATTGGAGGCAGTACACAGAAGGTTTACTAGACTAATACCTGGAATGGGTGGGCTGTCTTATGAGGAAAGATTGGACAGGCTAGGCTTGTATCCACTAGAATTTAGAAGAGTAAGAGGCGACTTGATTGAAACATACAAGATCCTGAGGGGTCTTGACAGGGTGGATGTGGAAAGGTTGTTTCCCCTTGTAGAAGAATCTAGAACTAGGTGTCACTATTTAAAAATAAGGGGTCGTCCATTTAAGACAGAGTTGAGGAGAATTTTTTTCTCTCAGAGGGCTGTGAGACTTTGGAATTCTCTTCCTCAAAAGGTGGTGGAGCAGAGTCTTTGAATTTTTTTAATTCAGAGGTAGATAGATTCTTGATAAGCAATGGGGTGGAAGGTTATCGGGGATAGGTGGAAATGTGGAGTAATCAGTTCAGCCATGAACTTATCGAATGGCGGAGCAGGCTCGAAGGGCCGAGTGGCCTACTCCTGCTCCTAATTCATATGTTTGTATGTTTGTACTGCATAGTAGCAGCATGAAACAACTAGCTTCACTGATTGCTCGAATTGTTGGTATACATTACCCTTCTAGGGTAATTTGAGGTAGACTGGGCACTTTTCAGGTCCGAAAATGACGGCCTTAGGCCCATTCATAAGTTTGTGCGATATACTGCGAGAAATGGTCTGATCAGGGTAGCCATTGCAATGCAGGATGTCTTTGATTCGCTCTATTTCAGCAAGGACGAGCAAGGGCACCAAGATCCCTTTGGATATGAACACTTCCCAATCTCTCACCGTATAAGAAATACTCTACAATTCTGTTCTCCTACCAAAGTGGATAACATCACATTTTCCCACATTATATTCCATTTGCCATGTTCTTGCCCACTCACTGAGCCTGTCTAAATCCGCTTGAAGCCTCTTTGCATCCTCCTCACAACTCACATTCCCACCTAGTTTTGTGTCATTTGCAAACTTGGAAATATCACATTTGGTCCCCCATTCAAATCATTGCTATAGATTGTGAATAGCTGGGATATTTTGTGAATAGCTAGGGCCCAAGCACTGATCCTTGCGGTACCCCACTAATCACAGCCTGCCAACCTGAGTATGACCCATTTATTTCTACTCTCTGTTTTCTGTCCATTAACCAATTTTCAATCCATGCCAGTATATTATGCCCAATCCTACGTGCTCTAATTTTGCTTACTAACCTCTTGTGTGAGATCCTATTGAAAGCCTTCTGAAAATCCAAATACACCACATCCACTGGTTCCCCCTGATCTATTCTAGCTACATCCTCAAAAAACTCGAACAGGTTTGTCAAAAAATATTCCCTTTCCTCAATCCATGTTGACTCTGCCCAATCCTACCATTATTTTCTAAGTGTCCAGTTATAAAATCCCTTATAATAGTTTCTCGTGCCACACACACCAGAAAGGCAATAATACAATCTATGGACTAACGCTGAAGAGTTATGAAAAACTGACTTTGTCTTTAAAAAATAAACCTTTATTTTTAAAAAGTGAAAAAAACCCGTCTGACAAAGACAAAGGACAAATCTTCAAAGCTAAGAGGTGTCAATTGCACACCATTCTAAAACATTACAGAATTGAATGTCTTCTTCTGAAACAAAGAAGGTGTGAAGTAGCCACATCCTGAGCCATTGTGCGATCACCATGGGGGAGAGATGAGAATGTCTCCCACCAGGAGATGGGAGGTAACACAGCTTTACCTTAAAAAAAGACAGCCAGCAAGAGAGAGAAGGAGAAGCAACATCCTAACAGCTTGTGTTCCAGTCAAACCAGAAGGCACGTGCCCTTCTGCAGAATCCTACATCTACATTACATAGCAGTGAGAATTAGAAGTGACCCATCGTCTTCAACCCAAGAGCGAAATCTACAATCATCTCATGCCTGCACCCTTTGATTTCCAAGAGAATCCAACAGATTTATTATGACCTCCCTCCCCCACATATGTCACCTTCCTTTTTCCCTTCTCTATCTGTCTCTTCGTGTGTGTGTGTGTGTGTTTGTGTGTACGTATGTGTGTGTGTATGTGTGTGTGAGCAGATGCAGTTGCGACAATTTTGGGATAAGGCACATTGACCATTAACCAATGGATTTTTTGTTTTTTAAAACCCTACAAGAAAACCTGTTGCAGTCTGTTTATTTGAAAAACAAAACAGCAAGAGGCTAAACTCTAAAAAAAATAACTTGCTGCAGTCAGGTGGGGAGTTGAAAAGTGGGAAGCATCCACGTCACACCAAACAACGCCAAAACAAATTGGCGGCTCGAAGCCAGGATCTGAACCGCCAGACAAAAGGAGGATTTGAAAAATGGGAGGAAAATTTATCTCTAAAATTGTGGAAAAAAATAAACAAATGGGTTTGCTTGTATTCTTCTGTCATTTCTCTATGTGCCAGAAGCAAAAGAGTTGGCCACATTGAATGCTAAGGAGTTTGTAGCGCAGGGAGAGAAATCCCATGATAAGTTAAACAAATTAAATGTTGAAGATTTTAAAAGCTTAGCTACAGAGGTGGGAATCACTTTCAGACAAAAAGCAAAGAAACCTGAACTGGGGAAAAGTCTAGATAACCATTTTAAACTTATCCCTGAACTAGAAGAAGAAAGCCTAGAATCAGAGTCTGACAAATAATTCTAGCTAGAATCCAGTTGCAGATGAAAAAGGAAGAGTTTCTGCTTCAAAAGGAAAAAAGAGGAGAGGGAAGAGATGCAGTTTCAGAAGGAGAAAGAGGAAAGAGAGATGCAAAGAGAGGAAGCAGCCAGAAAGTTTGAGTTATAGAGACTACAAACCTAAAATGAAAATGCTGTCAGCCACTCAAACCTTTTATCCAATTCAGAGCAGAACTTTGATGTGCTGAAACACTCAAGACCAGTGCCAAAATGTATTGAGGAGGAGGTTGAGTCATCTCATTTGAGAAAATAGCTACCAGGCTAAAACAGCCAAAAGAACGTTGGACTCTCCTGTTATAAGGCGAGTTCATGCTTAGGGCTTGAATCTTTTTCCCTTTTATCAGAAGATACTTCCTCTGATTATGACCAAACTAAAAGCATATGAACTAGTATTGGAAGCATATAGACAGAAATTCCGATGTACCCGGAAAAGACCCACACAGGTTTACATTGAATTTAAAAGAATTAACCATATGGCTTTTGATTGCTGGATATGATCTCTCTAGCTAGAACCCTCATATGAAAATTTGAGAGAAGTGATGTTGCTGGAAGAGTTCAAAAATTTATGTATTCAAACTGTCTGACAAAGACAAAGGGCAAATCTTCAAAGCTAAGAGGTGTCAATTGCACACTGTTCTAAAACATTATAGAATTGAAACAAAGAAATTGTGAAGTCGCCATGTCCTGGGCCATTGTGCGATCACCATGGGGGAGAGATGAGAACGTCTCCCACCAGGAGATGGGAGGTAACACCTAAAAAAAGACAGCCAGAGAGAGAGAGAGAAAGAGAAGCAACATCCTAACAGCTTGTGTTCCAGTCAAGCCAGAAGGCACGTGCCCTTCTGCAGAATCCTACATCTATATTATACAGCGGTGAGAACTAGAAATGACCCACCATCTTCAACTGAACCTTCAATCAAGAGAGAAATCTACAATCCTCTCATGCCTGCACCCATCGAGGACTTTATTTCCAAGAGAATCCAACAGATTTATTGTGACCTCCCTCCCCCACATATGTCCCTTTCCTTTTTCCCTTCTCTATCTGTCTTTTCGTGTGTGTGAGAGAGAGCAAATGTATGAGTGGATGCATTTGCGACAATTTTTGGATAAGGCTTATTGATCAATAAACAATTGATTTTCCGTTTTTTAAAACCCTACAAGAAAACCTGTTGCAGTCTGTTTATTTGAAAAAAATAAAATCGCAAGGGGCTAAATCTAAAAAAAATACACTTTCTGCAGTCAGATGGGGAGTTGAACAGTGGGAACCACCCACGTCACACCGCATGGCCATGGCACTTTCCCTGCTACCGATGTCAAGCTAACAGATCTGTACTTCCTCGTTTTCTCTCTCCCTCCTTTCTCAAATAGTGGGGTTACATTTGCAATCTTTTTCACTAGGATCCTGGTCCCAGCCTGGTTCAGGTGGAATCCGTCCCAACAATGCAGTTGCTTCTTGTCCCCGTACTGGTGCCAGTGTCCCATGCAACGGAACCCATCTTTCCCACACCGCTCCTTCAGCCACATCATTGTAGCCGGATGGCCAACAGCTAAAACTGCAAGGCATGAAGGGAAAAGTTGCCAGCTTTACACAAGGACAAGGAGCTGTGAAGCAGCTGAAGTAATTGTTTTCCAGCCTACTAGACAGTGTGTGGTAGGACATTTTGAATGAGACTGTGAGATGCTGTGGTGGCAGGTTACTGATAAGAAGGAAGGCCAGTAGATGTATTTTGTTTTGGAACTAAGCAGACAGATGATTCCAGGCCCTGAGTCTACGTGATGAAGAACATTCTCGATGCTGGGAGAAACTTGATGAAAAGGGGAGATTAGGAGCCCTAAAAAGAAGACCAGCAGGACCATTGTGGGGGGGAACCAGTTCGAGATTCAGTGAAGAGAACCCATCGGAGGGAGACTAATCACCTCGCCTCGCAACGGGTAGTATTTTAGTCCAAGCTGTGAGTCTTGTGATTTATTTTAACAAGTAACAAGTAGTTTAACAAGTGAAATAACGAGTAGCTAAGTGATTTAAGTATCAATAAAATTGTTTATATGAAGTATCTCGTGCAGGTGTCTTCTGTCCGCCACGTCAATTAACACCCTAGTTTGAGGGTCAGCAACTTCTTCTCCCTAATCTGCGTATCCCGATACCAATTTGCACGTAGCTTGGGTAATAAGTGATAGAAGGTGTCATCAACAGTGCCATCAAGTGGCACTTGCTTAGCAATAACCTGCTCAGTGACGCTCAGTTTGGGTTCTGCCAGGGTCACTCAGCTCCTGACCACATTACAACCTTGGTTCAAACATGGACAAAAGAGCTAAACTCAAGAGGTGAGGTGAGAGTGACTGCCCTTGACATCAAGGCAGCATTTGACCGAGTATGGCATCAAGGAGCCCTAGCAAACTGAGGTCAATGGGAATCGGGGGAAAACCCTCCGCTGGCTGGAGTCATACCTAGCACAAAGGAGGATGGTTGTGGTTGTTAGAGGTCAGTCATCTGAGCTACAGGACATCACTGCAGGAGTACCTCAGGGTAGTGTCCTAGGCCCAACCATCTTCAGCTGCTTCATCAATGACCTTCCTTCAATCATAAGGTCAGAAGTGGGGATGTTCGCTGATGATTGCACAATATTCAGCACCATTCGTGATACCTCAGATACTGAAGCAGTCCGTGTAGAAATGCAGCAAGACCTGGACAATATCCAGGCTTGGGCTGATAAGTGGCAGGTAACATTCGTGCCACACAAGTGCCAAGCAATGACCATCTCCAACAAGAGAGAATCTAACCATCTCCCCTTGACATTCAATGGCATTACCATCGCTGAATCCCCCTCTATCAACATCCTAGGGGCTACCATTGACCAGAAACTGAACTTGAGTAGCCATATAAATACCGTGGCTATAAGAGCCGGTCAGAGGCTAGGAATCCTGAGGCGAGTAACTCACCTCCTGACTCCCCTAAGCCTCTCCACCATCTACAAGGCACAAGTCAGGAGTGTGATGGAATACACTCCACTTGCCTGGATGGGTGCAACTCCAACAACACTCAGGAAGCTCGACACTATCCAGGACAAAGCAGCCCGCTTGACTGGCACCCCATCTATAAACATTCACTCCCTCCACCACCGACGCACAGTGGCAGCAATGTGTACCATCTATAAGATGCACTGCAGCAATGCACCAAGGTTCCTTAGACAGCACCTTCCAAACCCGCAACCTCTACCCAACTAGAAGGACAAGAGCAGCAGATGCATGGGAACACCACACCTGCAAGTTCCCCTCCAAGTCACACACCATCCTGACTTGGAACTATATCGCCGTTCCTTCACTGTCGCTGGGTCAAAATCCTGGAACTCCCTTCCTAACAGCACTGTGGGTATACCTACCCCAAATGGACTGCAGCGGTTCAAGATGGCAGCTCACCACCACCTTCTCAAGGGCAATTAGGGATGGACAATAAATGCTGGTCTGGCCAGCGACGCCCACATCCCAAGACTGAATAAAAAAAATTCAGAGATTTTAACCCTTGATTTCCTGCTTTTTAATTTAGTTCTTAGTTCCTTGTACTCTCTGAGCAGGACCTTTTTCCTACTCTTCCCTATGTTCTGCAATATCCTTTCAAGCTGGTTTGAGATGTCCCTCACCCTGATAC
Organism: Heterodontus francisci; assembly: GCF_036365525.1. Lineage (NCBI taxonomy): Eukaryota > Metazoa > Chordata > Chondrichthyes > Heterodontiformes > Heterodontidae > Heterodontus > Heterodontus francisci. The sequence continues at coordinate 62,895,402 of NC_090375.1, read as the reverse complement.
CAGGTAGGCAGCAAACCATTTAGGACTCTTGATCCTACTTACTAATGATGCTATTTGCCCCCCTAATTATTGAATCCCCTACAACTACCACATTGCACTTTATCTTCTTCTCCAGCTCACTTTATACAGCATCCTGCTCCAGGTGCCATGGTATGCATTTTGGCTGTCCTTGCAACAGTCTGTATCCTTATCCTCATAGGTAGTAAGTACATTTTACCTGTTGAATAGGTTCAGTTTCTGTCGATCCTTGTTTTCAATCTCACCTGGGTTCCCCTTATTCTGCACACTATTGGTCATACCAACCCCATTCTGAAACTATACTTATCTATGTGATATGACCGAAATCTGGAGCAAACTGTCCAGATGTTGCTCCCCCCCACTTATGTGTCGGAGAGTTTCCAAAGCGTATTTCCAGCTGAAAGCAAGGGTCCTGGTACTAATTCTGGGGAACACCACTCTACACCTTTCTGTGTTTTCTCTCTCTCTTTAGAGTTAAATGCTTCCAGCTACATAATGAGGGGTTGATTTTAACTTTGGGCGGTGGTGTACAATACAATGGGCAATATGGAACTGGCCACCCCGAATACACCCCAACTGATTTCTCCTTCCAGTGAAGTCAATAAAAAGTATGATCCTGGGGATGCGAGGTGGAGGGGGTGGGGGTTGGGCGTAGGAATGTTGGTGTATAATGGGCAACTGATTTGAAAGCTGTCCATTTTACACTATTGCCCAAAGTTAAAATCATCTCTGAGGATGTTAGAAGATATGATCAATTCATTGAAACACCAGCAGAGGACTCTGTAAGCTGAATAACTGAAGGATGTAAAGTGAGCCTGGAGAGTGACTCATGTTAGCACCACAATATGTAGCATTAAGTTTAACAATAGAATGGCTTTCCACACTGGCAAACTGCCTTTAATTATAAAGTGATACTTTACTCATTCACCGCAGCTATCAACAGAGTTATTGAAACTCTCCTCAAATTGCTTGATTGCTAGATTTAAAAAATGAAGTAACACAATTATTGGTAAAATGCATCAAAATGCTTAACCAAAAATGTTTTTTAATTTTATTGAGGATCTAGATATAGAAGTGCACACAGACATCTACTTGTTTATGGGTGTCATTTCTGAGCAAAGAGAACTTTAATTCGCGTTTGAAAATGATCCTGATGTTCTGACCTACTGGGCTGATTTTATGTTGATGCCGCAGGTCCCAACATCAGGACTGGAAGCAAGTGTGGCTTCCATCGGGGCTGTGAGTGGTTGGCTGTATGCAACCAAGTGGCAGCTGGCCAATTAAGATTGTTCCCACTGGGAGACCAAGAATATTCATCTTTGTGTCTGCAGGAGAAGATAGCACACAATCGCAGAGAGGGCCAAGACCGATGGTGGACTGCCAAACCTCCATGTCCTGAACCCAACGGAGGAGGAGAAGGCTATGGAGCTGTCATGGCCACAGGACGGATGGTGCATTGTGGATGGAGAGATGGGGCACCTTTCCAAGACTCACTAGCAATGGAGCCATGCTGCTCCTGAGGCATCCTGCTCAAAGAAGGAAGGCAACAACAGAACTGCATAAAGGTAAGTCTTCATTGGTCAACCTACAATGGCCAGTAAGGATCAAAGGAAACGTGAATGCATAAGGGCATCTGGAGCCCCTCTTTCACATATCTCAAGGCATCTTTCCTATTGTCCCTGGGGTCCTTCACCAGGCGATGCTTGACCGGCTTCCTCTCAGCATCCTCATTGTCTGAGGGGGCAGCCCATTCCTCAATATCCTTACTGTTCAAGGCCTACCCACTTTGTAGTGACAGGTTGTGCAGTGCACAGCAGACCACCATGATACATGAAACCCCTGACGGTGCATACTTAAGGGCTCCACCAGAATGATATAGGCACCTGAATCTCATCTCGAGCTGTCCAATAGCCTGGTCTATGGGTCACTCATGTTGTCCTGTAGCAGGTGTTGTACCTTTCCTCCATATCTGTGTGTGGGTTCCTCACAGACATCAGAAGCTATGCCCTCAGTGGGTATCCCTTGTTTCCAAGGATCCATCCCTGAAGGCATGCAGAAGGCTGGAAAAGCTCTGGCACCTTCTCAAGAGCAATCAAGGGATGGGCAATAAATGCTGGCATAGCCAGCAGTGCCCACACCCCCCGAACGAATACAAAAAAACCTGGGACTGCCTTAAAATGTAGGCATCATGGCAACTTCCCAGGAAGAGTGCACAGACCTGCAGGGTCCATTTATGGTGGTTGCAAGCCAGTTGTACATTGAGGGAGTGGGAGCCCTTCCTGTTGATGAAGGCCTCTGGCTGGTGTGCACGAGCCTTGATGGCCACAATTGTGCAGTTGATGACACTCCACACCTGGGGGAATCCAGTGATGGCCCTGAACCTGATGGACCTCTCAGCTTGTGAGTTGTGATCCATGCGGAAGTGCACATAGTCGCCAGTCCTCCTGGAAAGAGCATTTGTGACCTCTTCTACTGACTGTGAGATCCCACACACGTCCCCTTTGGATGCCTGGAAAGATCCAGAGGTGTAGAAGTTCAGTGCCATGGTGACCTTCAATGCCACTGGTGTTGGAGTTCTCTTATCTTTTGGAAAGCGTCGCGGTTCCAGCAGCATTGGTGAGCTCTTGCTTGACCAGCATCAAAGCGCATTGGTCAGTGACAGCCTCCCTGGAGAGGCGGAGCCTTCAATGGCACAGCCTCTCAGACTTCTGTAAGTAATTGACCCTCGACCGGCAGACCCTCTCTGGGGGTAGCTTCTTCTGCGCGGAGGAGGCTGCTGACTTTCCCCTCTGCCCCTTTCTCCATCCTACAAGAGAAAGGGCAGTACTGGACCTAATCCTAGGGAATGAAGCTGGACAATTGGTAGAAGTGTCAGTGGGGGAGTATTTCGGGGATAGTGACCATAACTCTGGAAGATTTAAGGTAATTATGGAAAAGGACAAAGATGGACCGGAAATAAAGGCACTGAATTGGGGGAACAGGATCTGGCCAAAGAGGACTGGGAGGAGCTTTTTTTTTATTTCCAAAATATACTTTATTCATAAAAATCTGTAAAAAATACATGACAAAACAGTTCTAAACAGTATCAAGTCAAAATTACAAACAGTGCAAAGGAGGTCAGTTTCCTTCAATGCAGGAGTGAGTTGCCTCACAACCCTTTTTCATTTTCCATGCCACATACATTTTACAGCAAACAAATATTTTCCGGAATAAAAACAAGAAATGCTGGAACCACTCAGCAGGTCTGGCAGCATCTGTGGAAATAGAAGCAGAGTTAATGTCTCTGGTCAGTGACCCTTCTTCGGAATGGACCCTTCCATTTTGGATCCCCAGATGAAGCGGAAAATGGCTCGGGTGACCGCCACAGCGCAGGAGTGGGGGATGGGCCAGACCTGCGCCACGTACAGCAACAACGTGAGCGCCTCGCACCTGATGACCAGGTTCTTACCCAGAATGCAGAGAGATCGCTGCTCCCACATGCTCAGCTTGTGTCGTACCTTGGCTACTCGTTCCTCCCAGGTTTTGGTGCACGCCCCGGCCCTTCCGAACCATATCCCCAGCACCTTCAGGTAGTCTGACCTGACGGTGAAGGGGACAAACGATTGGTCAGCCCAGTTCCCAAAGAACATGGCCTCGCTCTTGCCGTGGTTAACTTTGGCTCCTGAGGCCAGTTCGAACTGGTCACAGATGCTCATCAGTCTGCGCACAGACAGCGGGTCCGAGCAGAAGACAGCGACGTCATCCATGTACAGGGAGGTTTTAACCTGAGTGCCTCCGCTGCCTGGGATTGTCACCCCTCTTATGCTCGCATCCTTCCTAATAGACTCAGCAAAGAGTTCAATACAGTAAACAAACAAGACCGGGGAGAGAGGGCAGCCCTGTCTGACACCAGATTGGATCGGCAAACTTTCAGATTCCCACCCATTGATTGAGACTGCGCTACTGATGATTGTGTCGAGCAGTTGGATCCAATTGCAGATTCCCTCCCCAAACCCCATTTTGGAAAGCATGTCCATCATGTAGGTGTGCGATATCCTGTCTGGGAGGAGCTTTTTTTTACTTTCCAAAATATACTTTATTCATAAAAATCTGTAAAAAATACATCACCAAACAGTTTCAAACAGCACTAAAAAATACAAACATTTCAAGGGAGATCAGTTTCCTTCAATACAATCATGAGTTGCCTCACAACCCTTCCATTTCATTTGTCATGCCATTAACATTTTTACATTTTACAGCAAATGAAAATTTTCCCGATACAGTTCGAGGGGTTTCCCATGGATCCAGCCCCTCCGTTCAGCTTGGTGGGGCGACCTTGCACAGTGGTTACCAAAGGAGCTACTTGTAGGAAAGTCTACATCAGACCAGTGGGAGTCATTCAAAGAGGAAATAGTGAGAGTTCAGAGTCAACATGTTCCCGTTAAGGTGAGGGTGGGACCAACAAGTCCAAGGAGCCCTGGATGTCAAAGGAGATAGAGGATTGGATAAGGATAAAAAAGGAGGCTTATGGCAGATTCAGAGGAGGCAGAAAACAGCGGAGGCCCTAGAGGAGTATAGAAAATGTAGGTGGGTACTTAAAAAAGTAATTAGGAGAGCAAAGAGGGGACACGAAAAAACACTGCCAGACAATATAAAGGAAAGTCCTAAGGCGTTTTATAAGTATATTAAGGGCAAGAGGATAACTAGCGAAAGAGTAGGGCCCATTAGGGACCAAAGTGGCAATCTGAGTGTAGAGCCAGAGGACATAGGTGAGGTTTTAAATAATTACTTTCATCTGTGTTCACTATGGAGAAGGACGATGTAGATGTAGAGATTAGGGAGGGGGACTGCAATATACTTGAACATATTAGCATTGAAATGGAGGAAGTATTAGCTGTTTTAGCAGGCTTTAAAGTGGATAAATCCCCAGGCCCAGACGAGATGTCTCCCAGGCTGTTGTGTGAGGCAAGGAAGGAGATAGCAGGGGCTCTGACACAAATTTTCCAATCCTCTCTGGCCACGGGAGAGGTACCAGAGGATTGGAGGACAGCGAATGTGGTGCCATTATTCAAGAAGGGTAGCAGGGATAAACCAAGTAATTACAGGCCGTGAGTCAAACATCAGTGTTAGGGAAACTATTGGAAAAAATTCTGAGGGACAGGATTAATCTCCACTTGGAGAAGCAGGGATAAATCAGGGATAGTCAGCATGGCTTTGTCGGGGGAGATCGTGTCTAACTAACTTGATTGAATTTTTCAAGGCGGTGACTAAATGTATAGATGAGGGTAAAGCAGTTGATGTAGTTTACATGGACTTCAGTAAGGCTTTTGATAAGGTCCCGCATGGGAGATTGGTTAAGAAGGTAAGAGCCCATGGGATCTAGTAAATAAGGCCAGTAAGACTAAGAGGAAGAGCAGGCAAGGAGATATTGCGGAGCACAGCGGGACTGGTGGTCTGAAATGCATTTGTTTCAATGCGAGAAGTATAACAGGTAAGGCAGATGAACTTAGAGCTTGGATTAGTACTTGGAACTATGATGTTGTTGCTATTACAGAGACTTGGTTGAGGGAAGGACAGGATTGGCAGCTAAATGTTCCAGGATTTAGAAGCTTCAGGTGGGATAGAGGGGGATGTAAAAGGGGTGGGGGAGTTGCATTACTGGTTAAGGATAATATCACAGCTGTACTGCGGGAGGACAACTCGGAGGGGTCATGCAGCGAGGCAAGATGGGTGGAGCTCAGGAATAGGAAGGGTGCTGTCACGATGTTGCGGTTTACTACAGGCCTCCCAACAGCCAGTGGGAGGTAGAGGAGCATATATGTAGACAGATTTTGGAAAGATGTAAAGGCAACAGGGTTGTAGTGGTGGGTGATTTTAACTTCCCCTATATTGACTGGGACTCACTTAGTGCTAGGGGCTTGGATGGGGCAGAATTTGTAAGGAGCATCCAGGAGAGCTTCTTGAAACAGTATGTAGATAGTCCAACTAGGGAAGGGGCCATACTGGACCTGGTATTGGGGAATGAGCCCGGCCAAGTGGTCGAAGTCTCAGTAGGGGAGTATTTCGGGAACAGTGACCATAATTCTGTAAGTTTTAAGGTACTTGTGGATAAGGATAAGAGTAGTCCTCGGGTGAAGGTGCTAAATTGGTGGAAGGCTAATTATAACAATATTAGGCAGGAACTGAAGAATTTAGATTGTCGGCGGCTGTTTGAGGGTAAATCAACATCTGACATGTGGGAGTCTTTCAAATGTCAGTTGATTAGAATCCAGGACCGGCATGTTCCTGTGAGGAAGAAGGATAAGTTTGGCAAGTTTCAGGAAGCTTGGATAATGAGGGATATTGTGAGTCGAGTCAAAAAGCAAAAGGAAGCATTCGTAAGGGCTAGAAAGCTGGGAACAGACGAAGCCCTTGAGGAATATAAAGAAAGTAGGAAGGAACTTAAGCAAGGAGTCAGGAGGGCTAAAAGGGGTCATGAAAAGTCATTGGCAAACAGGATTAAGGAGAATCCCAAGGCTTTTTATACGTATATAAAGAGCAAGAGGGTAGCCAGGAAAAGGGTTGGCCCACTCAAGGACAGAGGAGGGTATCTATGTGTGGAGCCAGAGGAAATGGGCGAGGTACTAAATGAGTACTTTGCATCAGTATTCACCAAAGAGAAGGACTTGGTGGATGATGAGTCTAGGGAAGGGAGTATGGATAGTCTGGATCATGTCGTTATCAAAGAGGAGGAGGTGTTGGGCGCCTTTCAAAGCATTAAGGTAGATAAGTCCCCAGGGCCTGATGGGATCCACCCCAGAATATTGAGGGAGGCAAGGGAAGAAATTGCTGGGGCCTTGACAGAAATCTTTGTATCCTCATTGGCTACAGGTGAGGTCCCAGAGGACTGGAGAATAGCCAATGTTGTTCCTTTGTTTAAGAAGGGTAGCAAGGATAATCCAGGAAATTATAGGCCGGTGAGCCTCATGTCAGTGGTAGGGAAATTATTAGAGAGGATTTTTCGGGGCAGGATTTACTCCCATTTGGAAACAAATGAACTCATTAGCGAGAGGCAGCATGGTTTTGTGAAGGGGAGGTCGTATCTCACTAATTTGATTGAGTTTTTTGAGGAAGTGACAAAGATGATTGATGAAGGAAGGGCAGTGGATGTTGTCTATATGGACTTCAGTAAAGCCTTTGACAAGGTCCCCCATGGCAGACTGGTACAAAAGGTGAAGTCACATGGGATCAGAGGTGAGCTGGCAAGATGGATACAGAACTGGCTCGATCATAGAAGGTAGCAGTGGAAGGGTGCTTTTCTGAATGGAGGGCTGTGATTAGTGGTGTTCCGCAGGAATCAGTGCTGGGACCTTTGCTGTTTGTAGTATATATAAATGATTTGGAGGAAAATGTAGCTGGTCTGATTAGTAAGTTTGCGGATGACACAAAGGTTGGTGGAGTTGCGGATAGTGATGAAGATTGTCAGAGATTACAGCAGGATATAGATCGGTTGGAGACTTGGGCAGAGAAATGGCAGATGGAGTTTAATCCGGACAAATGTGAGGTAATGCATTTTGGAAGATCTAATACAGGTGGGAAGTATACAGTAAATGGCAGAACCCTTAGGAATATTGACAGGCAGAGAGATCTGGGCGTACAGGTCCACAGGTCACTGAAAGTGGCAACGCAGGTGGATAAGGTAGTCAAGAAGGCATACGGCATGCTTGCCTTCGTCGGTCAGGGCATAGAGTATAAAAATTAACAAGTCATGTTGCAGCTGTACAGAACCTTAGTTAGGCCACACTTAGAATATTGCGTGCAATTCTGGTCGCCACACTACCAGAGTAACATGGAGGCTTTGGAGAGGGTACAGAAGAGGTTTACCAGGATGTTGCCTGGTCTGGAGGTATTAGCTATGAGGAGAGGTTGGATAAACTCAGATTGTTTTCATTGGAACGACGGAGGTGGAGGGGTGACATGATAGAGGTTTCCAAAGTTATGAGTGGCATGGACAGAGTGGATAGTCAGTAGCTTTTTCCCAGGGTGGAAGAGTCAGTTCCTAGGGGTCATAGGTTTAAGGTGAGAGTGGCAAAGTTTAGAGGGGATGTGCGAGGCAAGTTCTTTACACAGAGGGTGGTGAGTGCCTGAAATTTGCTGCCGGGGGAGGTGGTGGAAGCAGGTACGATAGCGACGTTTAAGAGGCATCTTGACAAATACATGAATAGGATGGGAATAGAGGGATACAATCCCTGGAAGTGCAGAAGGTTTTAGTTTAGACAATCATCAAGATTGGCACAGGCTTGGAGGGCCGAATGGCCTGCTCCTGTGCTGTTCTTTGTTCTTTGTTCTTTAGCACCACAGAGATGCGCGGGGAAAACCACTGCTCAATAGACTTTTAGTTTATTGTTGGTTCTGATGTCCCAATTCTCAAAACTCAACTACATTATTTACCATAGGCTGAGCTGGCACATTGGATCCGGTGGTGTACCTCTTCATCAATGTCAGCTTTTTGGAAAGCTTCCAAGATATGGGAAGTGAGAGACATTAACCAATACTTCACCATGAATCTCAATTAAACGCGTTGGATTTGATACATTTGGTGTAGGTTGGTAGAGGACTTTGGTCTTCCTGTTGTTCAGGGCAATCCCATCCTCTCGTAGACTTCGGTGAATAGGTTAACTATCTGTTGTAGTTCTTCAGAACACCACCGGCGTGTTGTTCAGTCCTGGTGCCAAGAACGAGACCCCCAGCTATGGGTAAATAGTCTCACTGCCTTGTGGGTGTCTCGGGAGATAAAGGGTAAGGGACTAAACCCTGACAGAAAATCTGGAGTTAAGTCCGGCAAGCGGTTATCTGTCATGTATCAGACAGTTTTCCTGCAACTCCTGCAGCAGAGCAGTAGCAAACAGTACTGTGTTTTTTTTCCTTTCCTTTGGACAATGCCAAGAAGGGGGTCCTGATGCTTGGGTAACCCAGGGTCTCGATACTATTTGCCCAGGCCTGCACCCTGGAGAGGACACTGCAGCTCTGGGCATAGTCCATCGTCTTCCGAGATGGATGGATGCCTACTCTTCTTCAGAGTGAGCGCTGATTTGTGCATCATCAACATATTGTCGTTCTATTGCAGAAGTGGTACAAACATACAGAACTAAGAGCAGGAGTCGGCCATTTGACCCCTCGAGCCTGCTCCGCCATTCCATAAGATCATGGCTGATCTGTTTGTGGACTCAATTTCACTTGCCTGCCTGCCCCCTAACACCCTTTGACTCTCTTGTTTGTCAAGAATCAATCTAGTTTAGTTTAGTTTTTTTTTAGTGATACAGCACTGAAACAGGCCCTTCGGCCCACCGAGTCTGTGCCTACCATCAACCACCCATTTATACTAATCCTACACTAATTCCATAATCCTACCACATCCCCACCTGTCCCTATAACCTACCTATACTAGGGGCAATTTATAATGGCCAATTAACCTATCAACCTGCAGGTCTTTGGCATGTGGGAGGAAACCGGAGCACACACAGGGAGAACTTGCAAACTCCAGACAGGCAGTACCCAGGATTGAACCCAGGTCGCTGGAGCTGTGAGGCTGCGGTGCTAACCACTGCGCCACTGTGCCGCCCCTCTGCCTTCTAAACATTCAGTGACCCTGCCTCCAGTGCTCTCTGGGGAAAAGAGTTCCACAGACTTATGACCCTTTGAGAGAAAAAATTTCTCCTCATCTCTGACTTAAATGGGAGACCCCTTATTTTTAAACCGTGCCCCCTAGTTTTAGTGTCTCCCATAAGGGGAAACATCCTTTCAACATCCACCCTGTCAAGGCCCCTCAGGATCTTATATGTTTCAATAAGATCACCTCTCATCCTTCTAAACTCCAATGAATACAGACACAACGTGTCCAAACTTTCCTCATAAGATAACTCTGTTATCCCAGGAATCAGTCGAGTGAACCTTCTCTGAACTGATTCCTATGTAAGTATATCCTTTCTTAAGTAAGGAGGCCAAAACTGTACACAATACTCTATATGTGGGCTCTGTACAACTGTAGCAAAACATCTCTACTTTTATATGCCTTTCCCCTTGCAATAAATGACAACATTGCATATGCCTTCTTAATCACTTGCTGCACCTGCATACTAACTTTTTGTGTTTATTTTTGCAGTCAAAGTGGATAAGTTCACACTTTCCCACATTACACTCCATCTGCCAAATCTTTGCCCACTCATTTAACCTATCTAGATCCCTTTGCAGATCCTACATCCTCTTCACAACTTACTCTGCTACCTATCTTTGCGTCATCAGCAAATTTAGCAACCATACATTCTGTCCCTTCACCCAACTCATTGATATATATAGTAAATAGTTGAGGCCCCAGCACTGATCCCTGTGGCACTCCACTTACAGCTTGCCAACGTCAAAATGACCCATTTATGCCTTCTCTCTGTTTCCTGTTTTCTAATCAATCTTCTATCCATGCTAATATGTTACCCCCTATACCATGGGCTCTTATTTTGTTTAGTAACCTTTGAAGTGGCACCTTGTTAAATGCCTTCTGGAAATCCAAGTACACCACATCCACAGGTTCCCCTTTATCCATGTTACTAGCCAGGGTTGGGGCCGACCATGACTCATGGCCCTCCTGCCTTGGGCGCTATGGCGTTGGAAGGATGAATGAGAACGGGCAGAGACTGCTTGAGTTGTGTACCTATCATAACCTCTGCATCACCAACTCGTTCTTTCACACTAAACCCTGTCACCAGGTTTCATGGAGGCACCCAAGATCACGTCGTTGGCACCAGCTAGACCTCATTGTCACAAGGCGAGCCGCCTTAAACAGTGTTCAAATCACACGCAGCTTCCACAGTGCGGACTGCGACACCGACCACTCCCTGGTGTGCAGCAAGGTTAGACTCAGACCAAAGAAGTTGCATCATTCCAAGCAGAAGGGCCACCCGCGCATCAACACGAGCAGAATTTCTCACCCACAGCTGTTACAAAAATTTCTAAATTCACTTGTAACAGCCCTTCAAAACACTCCCACAGGGGATGCTGAGACCAAGTGGGCCCACATCAGAGACGCCATCTATGAGTCAGCTTTGACCACCTACGGCAAAAGTGCGAAGAGAAATGCAGACTGGTTTCAATCTCATAATGAAGAGCTGGAACCTGTCATAGCCGCTAAGCGCATTGCACTTTTGAACTACAAGAAAGCCCCCAGCGATTTAACATCCGCAGCACTTAAAGCAGCCAGAAGTACTGCACAAAGAACAGCTAGGCGTTGCGCAAACGACTACTGGCAACACCTATGCAGTCATATTCAGCTGGCCTCAGACACCGGAAACATCAGAGGAATGTATGATGGCATGAAGAGAGCTCTTGGGCCAACCATCAAGAAGATCACCCCCCTCAAATCTAAATCGGGGGACATAATCACTGACCAACGCAAACAGATGGACCGCTGGGTTGAGCACTACCTAGAACTGTACTCCAGGGAGAATGCTGTCACTGAGACTGCCCTCAATGCAGCCCAGCCTCTACCAGTCATGGATGAGCTGGACATACAGCCAACCAAATCGGAACTCAGTGATGCCATTGATTCCCTAGCCAGCGGAAAAGCCCCTGGGAAGGACAGCATTACCCCTGAAATAATCAAGAGTGCCAAGCCTGCTATACTCTCAGCACTACATGAACTGCTATGCCTGTGCTGGGACGAGGGAGCAGTACCCCAGGACATGCGCGATGCCAACATCATCACCCTCTATAAAAACAAAGGTGACCGCGGTGACTGCAACAACTACCGTGGAATCTCCCTGCTCAGCATAGTGGGGAAAGTCTTTGCTCGAGTCGCTCTGAACAGGCTCCAGAAGCTGGCCGAGCGCGTCTACCCTGAGGCACAGTGTGGCTTTCGTGCAGAGAGATCGACTATTGACATGCTGTTCTCCCTTCGTCAGATACAGGAGAAATGCCGTGAACAACAGATGCCCCTCTACATTGCTTTCATTGATCTCACCAAAGCCTTTGACCTCGTCAGCAGACGTGGTCTCTTCAGACTACTAGAAAAGATCGGATGTCCACCAAAGCTACTAAGTATCATCACCTCATTCCATGACAATATGAAAGGCACAATTCAACATGGTGGCTCCTCATCAGAGCCCTTTCCTATCCTGAGTGGTGTGAAACAGGGCTGTGTTCTCGCACCCACACTTTTTGGGATTTTCTTCTCCCTGCTGCTTTCACATGCGTTCAAATCCTCTGAAGAAGGAATTTTCCTCCACACAAGATCAGGGGGCAGGTTGTTCAACCTTGCCCGTCTAAGAGCGAAGTCCAAAGTACGGAAAGTCCTCATCAGAGAACTCCTCTTTGCTGACGATGCTGCTTTAACATCTCACACTGAAGAATGCCTGCAGAGTCTCATCGACAGGTTTGCGTCTGCCTGCAATGAATTTGGCCTAACCATCAGCCTCAAGAAAACGAACATCATGGGGCAGGATGTCAGAAATGCTCCATCCATCAATATTGGCGACCACGCTCTGGAAGTGGTTCAAGAGTTCACCTACCTAGGCTCAACTATCACCAGTAACCTGTCTCTAGATGCAGAAATCAACAAGCGCATGGGTAAGGCTTCCACTGCTATGTTCAGACTGGCCAAGAGAGTGTGGGAAAATGGCGCACTGACACGGAACACAAAAGTCCGAGTGTATCAGGCCTGTGTCCTCAGTACCTTGCTCTACGGCAGCGAGGCCTGGACAACGTATGCCAGCCAAGAGCGACGTCTCAATTCATTCCATCTTCGCTGCCTTCGGAGAATACTTGGCATCAGGTGGCAGGACTATATCTCCAACACAGAAGTCCTTGAAGCGGCCAACATCCCCAGCTTATACACACTACTGAGTCAGCGGCGCTTGAGATGGCTTGGCCATGTGAGCCGCATGGAAGATGGCAGGATCCCCAAAGACACATTGTACAGCGAGCTCGCCACTGGTATCAGACCCACCGGCCGTCCATGTCTCCGTTATAAAGACGTCTGCAAACGCGACATGAAATCGTGTGACATTGATCACAAGTCGTGGGAGTCAGTTGCCAGCATTCGCCAGAGCTGGCGGGCAGCCATAAAGACAGGGCTAAATTGTGGCGAGTCGAAGAGACTTAGTAGTTGGCAGGAAAAAAGACAGAGGCGCAAGGGGAGAGCCAACTGTGCAACAGCCCCAACAAACAAATTTCTCTGCAGCACCTGTGGAAGAGCCTGTCACTCCAGAATTGGTCTTTATAGCCACTCCAGGCGCTGCTTCACAAACCACTGACCACCTCCAGGCGCGTATCCATTGTCTCTCGAGATAAGGAGGCCCAAAAGAAAGAAAGAAGTTACTTCCTCAAAGAACTCTAATAAATTAGTCAAACACGATTTCCCTTTCACAAAACCATATTGACTCTGCCTGGTTGCATTGAGATTTTCTAAATGACCTGCTATAACCTCCTTAATAATAAATTCCAGAATTTCTTCCTATCTCAGACGGTAAGCTAAGTGGCCTATAGTTTCCTGCTTTCTGTCTTCCTCCTTTCTTGAATAGCGGAGTTACATTCGCTATTTTCCAATCCGATGGGACCTTTCCAGAATCTTGGGAATTTTGGAAAATTAAAACCATTGCAGTCACGATCTCAGCAGCCACTTCTTGTAAGATCCTAGGATGAAGTCCATCAGGACCTAGGGACTTGTCAGCTTTTAGTTCTAATAATTTTCTCAGTACCTTTTCTCAGTAATAGTAATTGTTTGAAGTTCCTCCCTCCCTTTCAACTGTTGATTCACAATTATTTCTGGGATGTTGTTTGTATCCTCTACAGTGAAAATAAATGCAAAACTCAGTTCAATTTCTCCAACATGTCCTTATTTTCCATTATTAACTCCCCAGACTCACTCTTTCGAGGACCAACACTCACTTTACTTACTCTTTTCCTTTTAAAATACCTGTTGAAAGTCTTACTATCAATTTTTATATTTCTAGCCAGCTTTCTCTCAAACTCTAATTTTTCTTTCTTTATTATTCTTTTAGTCATTCTTTGCTGTTCTTTATATTCTGTCCAGTCTTCTGACCTGCCACTACTCTTCGCTGAATTGTATGCTTTTTCTTTCAATTTAATACCATCTTTAACTTCTTTTGTTCGCCACGGATGGTGCATCCTTCCCCTGGAGTCTTTCTTTCCCACTGAAATGTATCTTTGCTGAGTGTTATGAAATATCTCCTTAAATGTCTTCCACTACATCTCTATTATCCTATCCCTTAACCTAATTTCCCAGTTTACTTCAGCTGGCTCTGTCTTTAAACCCTCATAATTACCGTTATTTAAGTTTAAAACATTCGTCTTAGATCCACTCTTTTCACCCTCAAACTGAATGGAAATTCAATCATTCTACCTGGGGGCCTTTTCTGTGAGGTCATTAATTAATCCTGTTTTGTTATACATTAGCAGAGCTAGAGTAGTCTGCTCTCTGGTTGGCTCTAGAACATGCTGCTCTCAGAAATTGTCCCAAAAACACTCCATGAATTCACCTTCCAGCTACCTTTGCCAATCTGATTTGTCCAATCTATCTGTAGATTAAAATCACCCATGATTATCACCGTATCTTTCTCACAAGTCCCTATTATTTCTTCCTGCATACCCTGTCCTACAGTGTGGTTACTGTTAGGGGGCCTATAAACTCCTCCCACAAGTGACTTCCTACCATTACTATTTCTTGTCTCAACCCAAACTGATTTCACATCTTGATTTTTAGAACTAAGGTTCTCTCTCTAGTGTACTAATGTCATCCTTAATTAACAGAGCTACCCCTCCACCTTTTCCTAGTTTCCTGTCCTTCTGAAATGTCCTGTACCCTTGAGTAATCAAGTACCGGCCTTTGTCATCCAGAGCCAGGTCTCTGTAATGACTATCAGATCAAACATATTTATTTCTATTTGAACTATCAATTAATTTGTTTTGGTACGAATGCTAAGCACTTTCAAATACAAAGCCTTCAGTTCTGTCTTTTTACTATTTATGCACACTCTCAATTTTGTACATTCTTTCCCTTCCTGCCACGCTCTGACTATTATTCCCTTATTGCTACCTTGCTCTCTTGTCTTGTCCTCTCTCTTTAATTTATCATATCTCTCACTTGATCTCTCGCCTCCACTATTTAGTTTAAAGCCCTCTCTACCGCCCTAATTACATGACTTGCCAGAACACTGGTCCCAACACAGTTCAGTTGAAGACCATCTTAACAGTACAGCTCCCACTTTCCCCAGTACTGGTGCCAGTGCCCATGCATTGAAACACATTTTTGAGCCACACATTTAATTCTCTAATCTATTTACCCCACTCCAATTTATTTGTGGCTCAGGTAATAATCCAGAAATTATTACCATTGAGGTTCTGCATTTTAATTTAGCCCGTAGCTGCTCATACTCTCTTTGTAGAACCTCTTTACCTCTTTCCTAGTCCTATCTATGTTGTTGGCACCTAGGTGGACCATGACAACTGGATCTGCCCCCTTCCATTGCAAGTTCCTCTCTATCCGGAGCCTTGGCACCAGGCAGGCACCACAGCCTTCTGGACTCTTGTTCTTGGCTGCAGAAAATGGTATCTATCCCCCTGACTATACTGTCCCCTACTATCGCTACATTCTTATTTACTCTCCCTTTATGAATGGCTTCCAGAACCATGGTGCCATGGTCAGTTCGCTCATCCATCTTACAGCCCTCGCTCTCATCTATACAAGCTGAAAGAACCTCAAACCTGTTGGACATTTGCAAGGGCTGAAGCTCCTCCATTTCTGCCTTCCCTATCCCCTTACCTGCCTTACTCGCAGTCACATCCTTCTGCCCCTGACCACTGACCAAATCAGAAGACCCTATCCTATGGGTTGTGACTGTCTCCTGGTACAAAGTGTACAGGCGACTTTCCCCCTCCCCGATGCCTCGCAGTGTCTGTAGCTCAGCCTCCAGCTCATCAACTCTGAGCCGAAGCTCCTCAAGCTGTCGACACTTACTGCAGACATGGTTTCTGTGCATCACACTGGTGTCCATGAGCTCCTACCTATTGCAGCAGCAACACAGCACCTGCCCTGTCATCCTTATTGTGTTTAATATAACAAATTAATTATTTACTTAATTAACTTTTTAATTAATTCCTCTCCTCACCAGCACTTACAGCACTAATTTAAATTTTGGTAATATAATAAACTTTACTGCTTAAAAATAAAACAGGACAGTTGACTCACCAGCTTCTCCCTTCTGCTTGTCTGTTTTAATTAATTATAAGGTAACTACATAAATTTTAATTTTACGTTTTTCTGATTTCCAGCTATTAACACAAGCACCCTATCAGCAGTGTATTAGTCTAGCTATTTACAGATACTCCCTAACAACTGTTACTCACCAATCAATCACCTTACAGCTTTCCTCTGATGTCACGGCGTGAATCTTTTTCAAATTCAGTGCATGCCGACTCCTGAAGATGCTTAGGTGCTCTCATGCAAGTCCGGCTTCTCTCCCTGAAGGTAACTGAAGGCCCCGAGCCTCGCACTATATTTATCTGCTCACACTGTTTAGGTGCTCCCGCGCAGGTCCGAATCCTCTCAGCTCCCTGAAGGTAAGTATAGGTCCCGAGCCTCGCACTGTATTTATTTGCTCCAACTATTTAGATGCTCCCTCGCAGCTCTGATTCCTCTCAGCTCCCTGGTTGTTGCCTTGGTTTTGGCTGAGGCACAAGATCCAAAGAGACACAAAAACAAATTAAAATACTAGAAATACAGTTCATTGCTGCACTTTTAGTGCTATGGGGAAAAAGCATAAAACTATCAAGTATACACTAAAATGAAACAATCGATTGTGAGTGAAAAAGGAAAAAATTGCATTTAGATAGCACCTTTCACAACCTCAGGCTATCCCAAAGTGTTTTACAGCTAATGAAGCACTGTTTTCAAGTGTAGTCATTGTTGACTCTTATAATACATCTCCCATTTCTTTCAGCACTTGGGAACAAATGTCATCCTTGAGAGCTTTAATCCAAGCCAAGAACCTTTCTGCATAACTTCTACGCAATCAATTTTGGGAGTAGACCTGTGGGCAGCACTGGCACTTAGCATCATCTTCAAGCATGAAAAAAGATGCAAAGCACATCAGCCATGTCTTTATCTTCAGTTCCAACCTATCCTGTTGAATTTCTCAAAGGCCTTACCCACTTTCTCACCGGACTGAAAATCCTCACCATCATTATGCGCAATCTTTTTTTGCTGATGTTCTTTTGTCCTTGGCAGTAGTGACTTTAGTTAATTTCAAATGGATCCATATGATATCCCTAGTCTCTTGATAGTTACACTAGGAATTTCCTCGATGCTTCTCCTATTCTGCTGGTGTAACTTACGGTGGAGCAGAAGACCTTAGGAAATTCCTGGTGTTCTTTTTCTACCTGCTGAAATATCTCTTTTTGCATTTAATTTTTCTGCAAGCAATTCTATTTAGACATCTGGGTTTCATTTTTCCACATTCTCCCTTTTTTATTTAAGGAATGTGCACAATTTCCCTGTATGAATATCAATGAAATGTATTTTTCTTCCATGTCATAATCCAGGAGCATCATCCATGCAACATTTCCCAAATCTCCGCATATTCTTGAAAATTGAACCTGGAACTAATGGGTGGAGCTGTAAAACCAAGTGAGACTTAGATATAATGAGTGAGGAGAATAAAAAACTTCGCTGGCAGTTAGAAGACTCGCATAGTGCTCTGAGGGAAGTCCTTTGGCAGCCCTACTGGGAGACAGACCACCGACAGAGCTGTCTGAAAATCCAGGAGTTAGAGAGTATATTGGGGAAACAGCAAGCACTCCTGTGTCTGCTGTCACCCTAGGTGATCCAGAGTATGCTGATTCCTCAGTGGTAGATTGGGGTTCTTTAGAGGAGAAAGCCTCCAAGTACCACTCAGGTGCAGACTCGCAGGGTCCAGGACCTTCCCCCCGATCTTCCTGTTAATGTGGTGGTGGAAACTCGTGTTGTAAATCAAGCAGGACAGCAGACCGGGACTAACTCCAGATCCCAGCCCCTAAGCCGCAATGATTTACAAGCCTGCATCCACGAGTTGGGCACTCTTCAAATTGGGACTTGTCCAGTCAACTTCAGAAATCGCATCCGGACTTGGAGAAATTATTACCCTGACCTTGACGACGCTGAAGTTAAACGCGTTAAACTTCAGCTTCGCTACCGGGGGATGTCGAGGTTCCTTGATCTATGCGGGGCAGCCCAGACTTTGGCGGACCTGTGGCAAATCTGGTCATGGGGCGGCCAACTGCAGCACAGTCGTCTGCAAGAACTGCAAGCAGGAAGGCCATCAGACCAAGGACTGTATGCAGAGTAAGTGCTGCAACCTGTGTGGTGAGGCAGGCCACCTCTGCAAGGCCTGCCCAAGCGCTGCCTCAGTTGCACACAGGCGGCAAGGTCACAGGAAAGGCCGGGCGAAGGAATGGTGAATGCGTCTCCAACTGGAAAGGAGACCAGCAACCCTCCCCGCAGCGAGGAAAATCCTTCTGAGAAGAAGAAAGGAGAGGCAGCTGCAACCAGCGACCCAACACATACCCCATGCGGGGAAAGTCCTCCTCAACACACAAAATCCATGGAGGAGGAGGCAGCAGTGGGACAATTGGATGAGTAGCAAGTGGTCAAAAGGAAAACCACAAAGAAGAAGCCCCCCAAAAAAGAACAGGTCACCACCCAAACTAGTGGCAAGAGGAGGCTGCCGTCTGAGACAGACTAGGGCAGCTGCTCCTCATCAGATGAGGAAGGACTGGAAAGACGGCACATGTAAAAGAAGCGGCAGAACGCATAGGAGCTGGAAGAGAAATTGCCCCCAGCTCCGGGGCACTGGAAGCAGTGATGGGCCCAACGCACCCCAACCCCAAAGCGCTGAACCCAGCGAGATGCCCAGTGTACCCCAGCTCCAGGAGACCGAGAGCAGCGAAGCATCCAGTGCACTCCAGCTCCGGGAAGCCGGGAGCAGATACATCCTCGAGGAGGAACAAAGGGGAAAGACACCACCAGCAGAGGACAGTCCAAACCTGGCTGCATACAAAACCACCACACCCCTCCACCGATGTCACCTTAGCGGAAAAAAAAAACCCGTGAGTGACCAGAAGTGGATTCTGAGCCCAACGCATGTGCAACAGCTTGTGCACACTATGGGTATGCAGGAAAATACCCAAGGACTGGGACTGGTAAGGACACCTGGTGTGCAAAGCAATATCCAGTTTTAAATGGGTATAAAGATTGCTTCAATTAACGTGCATAGCATTAAATCCACTACGTGATGTGTTTCGACCTTGGACTACCTCGCCAAGGTCAAAGCCGACCTACTGTTTTTGCAGGAGTGTGGAATACCACACCTCAACACCTACAGGCAATTGTTGCGATGGTGGTCCCACGGGCCATCGATCTGGTCAGGGGGGTAATGATTGCCGTTCCTCCAGCCTGGGTATTCTGCTGCGGGGAGGTAACTTCACCATCTCCGAAGTTAAGGAGGTGGTGGGCGGTTGCCTCCTCGTAGCAGACGTGATGTACAACAATGTTCTGCTCCAGTTAATCAATGTTTACGGCCCGGTTCAATGCAGCAAGCGGCTGACCGTCTTCCAGCAGCTCCCACTGCTGCTGGCGATGTCCAGGCCGGTCATCCTAGGCGGTGACTTCAACTACGTCATCGATGCAGCTGGACGATCCGGCAGTGACGACAGCAAACTGGACGCTGTGTCCAGAATCTTAATGGAATCAGTTAAAGATGCCAAACTGCACGACATCTTCAGCAAACCTGCAGACAGAGCGCAGCGTAGATACACATGGTCAAGACCGAATGGGTCTGCCTGTTCCAGGATTGATTTCCTGTTTGTGTCCCGTGCTTTCACGACGTCAAGCCGGTGTTCTTCTCTGACCACTGCCTCTTACTGGCTGACTGTCACTTACAGGACGACCAGCGGGTTGGCAGGGGGACGTGGAAGCTCAATGTTACACTTCAAACCCCAGAGAACACTGAGAAACTCAAAAGGGATTACAAAGGTTGGGGAACAGTGAAACCCCTCTTTGAGTCTCCAGTTCACTGGTGGGAGGCGATCAAGGAGAACATAAAGAGGTTCTTTATCTTCAAAGGTGTTCAGAGGACGAGAGAGAGACAGAGAAAAGAATGCAAAATCTGCTCCGGCTGCAGTCGATGGGGGTCGAGGTCAAGGAGGGCCTCCATGAGGTGAAGAGCCAGCAGGCCTCGCTCTTTGCCATGGAGGCCTCCAAGATCATCTTCCGGTCCAGAGTCTGCTCCGTTGAGCAGGATGAGACGTGCTCACATTTCTTCTTCCAAAAGGCACACAGAGAGAGCTCTGCGATCTGCAGCCTGAAGGAAGAGGGTGGCTCGGTAACGTCTTCGCAGTCCGACATACTTAGGATCAGCAAATCCTTTTATGCTGGGCTGTATGATGCGAAGCCCACAGACAGCACAGCCTCCCAGTCCTTCCTGTCATCTATCACAGAGGTCTTAGATGACAGCACACGGGAGAGTTTGGACAAACCGCTAACTGTGGATGAGCTGACAAAGGCCGTCGAGTCCTTCGAGACGAGTAAAGCTCCCGGAAGCGATGGCTTACCGGTTGAGTTGCATTCGGCCCTGTGGAACTGGGTCGGCCCGGACCTGCTGGAAGTATACGAGAGTATGCTTCGGGCTGGCAGCATGTCAGAATCCATGAGGAAAGGCATCATCACCCTCATCTACAAGCGGAAGGGGGAGAGGGCGGAAATCAGAAATTGGCATTCCATCTCACTGCTTAATGTTGACTACAAGATTCTGTCCAAAGTCATAGCCAGTCGAGTCAAGTCTGCTCTGGAGTTGGTGATCCACCCCGATCAGACCTGTACTATACCCGACAGGAAGATCTCTGATAGTCTCGCGGTACTTAGGGATACGATCGCCTATGTACGGGACAGGAGGGTGGACACCTGCCTCATCAGCCTGGACCAGGAGAAGGCCTTTGACAGGATATTGCACACCTACATTATGGACATACTTTCCAAAATGGGGTTTAGGGAGAGAATCTGCAATTGGATAAAACTACTCTACACAACCATCAATAGCACAGTCTCAATCAATGGGTATGAATCAGAAAGTTTCCTGATCAAATCTGGAGTCAGACAGGGCTGTCCTCTCTCCCCTGTCTTGTTTGTTTGCTGCATCGAACCTTTTGCTGAGTCCATTCGGAAGGATGCGAGCATAAAATGAGTGACAATCTTTTGGATTAGCGATAGTGCGAGCGAGGGGGCAGCTGGGAAGGTAAGTTTCAGTTTAAAGTAATTTACCTTTTGTTTCGGCGGACACGGGGACAGCTGGGTAAGTAAGCTTATATATTCGGGCAGTGGCTCAACCTGAAACACTACACGTGTAGTGTCTCCCACCCATCCTCCTCCTCTAACCAAAAAAAAATGACTCTTGTGTGGAGGGTTTGGTAAGGTAAGGTTTTCCTATTTCTTTAATCTCTGTTGTCATTTTAGCGCGGAGGGGATGGAAGCTAGGGCAGTTGCATGCTCCTCTTGCAGGATGTGGGAGGTAAGGGTCACCACTTGTGTTCCTGCTGACTTCACCTGTGAGAAGTGCACCCAACTCCAGCTCGTCGCAGACCGCGTTAGGGAACTGGAGCTGGAGCTGGATGAACTTCGGATCATTCAGGATGCTGAGGGGGTGATAGAGAGCAGTTATAGGGAAGTAGTGACACCTAAGTTACAGGATAAAGGTAGCTGGGTGACCGTCAGGGGAGGGAAAGGGAATAGGCACACAGTGCAGGGATCCCCAGTGGCCGTTCCCCTCAATAATAAGTATACCGTTTTGGATACGGTTGGGGGGAACGACCTACCAGGGGAAAGCCACAGCGGCCAGGTCTCTGGCGCTGAGCCAGGGTCAGGGATGTCTTGGATCGAGTCTCCAGGATTCTTAAGGGGGAGGGGGAGCAGCCAGAGATCATGGTACATATCGGTACCAATGACATAGCTAGGATAAGGGATGAGGACCTGAAAAGCGAATATAGGGAGTTAGGTTGGAAGCTAAAAGCAGGACGAGCAGAGTAGTAATCTCAGGATTGATACCGGTGCCACGTGCTAGTGAGGCTAGAAACAGGGAGCGAGTGCAGCTGAACACGTGGCTACAGAGCTGGTGTAGGAGGGAGGGCTTCAGATATGTGGATCATTGGGATACCTTCTGGGGAAGGTGGGACCTGTACAAGAGGGACGGGTTGCATCTGAACTGGAGGGGCACCAATATCCTGGGCGGGAGGTTTGCTAGAGCTCTTCGGGAGGGTTTGGTAGGGGGATGGGAACCGGAGCTACGGATCAGTGGATGGGGTAGCTGTTGAACAGGCAGATACCGAGTGCAAAGAGTCTATGAGGAAGGTTAGACAATTGACACGACAAAGTTGCAGCCAGGGTTGAAGTGTGTCTATTTTAACGCAAGAAGTGTCAGGAATAAGGGTGATGAACTTAGAGCATGGATCAGTACTTGGAGCTACGATGTTGTGGCCACTACGGAGATGTGGATATCACAGGGGCAGGAATGGATGTTGGATGTTCCAGGGTTTAGATGTTTCAAAAGGAATAGGGAGGGAGGTAAAAGAGGTGGGGAGTGGCATTGCTAATCAGGGATAGTATCACAGCTGCAGAAAGGGAGGTCATTGAGGAGGGTTTGTCCACTGAGTCATTATGGGTGGAAGTCAGAAACAGGAAAGGAGCAGTCACTTTGTTGGGACTTTTCTTTAGACCCCCCAATAGCAACAGAGACACGGAGGAACAGATTGGGAGGCAGATTTTGGAAAGGTGCAGAAGTAACAGGGATGTTGTCATGGGTGACTTCAACATCCCTAATATTGATTGGAACCTCCTTAGTGCAAATAGTTTGGATGGAGCAGTTTTTGTCAGTTGTGTCCAGGATGGTTTCCTGACTCAATATGTAGATAGGCCAACTAGAGGGGAGGCTATGTTGGACTTGGTGCTTGGCAACGAACCAGGCCAGGTGCAGATCTCTCGGTGGGAGAGCATTTCCGTGATAGTGATCACAACTCCCTGACCTTTACTATAGTCATGGAGAGGGACAGGAGCAGACGGGAAGGGAAAATATTTAATTGGGGAAGGGGGAATTACAATGTTATTAGGCAGGAACTGGGGAGCATTAATTGGGAACAGATGTTCTCAGGGAAATGCACGACAGAAATGTGGAGGTTGTTTAGGGAGCACTTGCTGCGACTGCTGGATAGGTTTGTCCCGATGAGGCAAGGAAGGGATGGTAGGGTGAAGGAACCTTGGATGACAAGAGATGTGGAACAGCTAGTCAAGAGGAAGAAGGAAGCTTACTTAAGGTTGAGGAAGCAAGGATCAGAAAGGGCTCTCGAGGGTTACAAGGTAGCCAGGAAGGAACTGAAGAATGGACTTAGGAGATCTAGAAGGGGACATGAAAAAGTCTTGGCGGGTAGGATTAAGGAAAATCCCAAGGTGTTCTACACTTATGTGAGAAACAAGAGGATGGCCAGAGTGAGGGTAGGGCCGATCAGGAATAGTGGAGGGAACTTGTGCCTGGAGTCGGAGGAGGTAGGGGAGGTCCGAAATGAATACTTTGCTTCAGTATTCACTAGTGAGAGGGACCTGGTCATTTGTGAGGACAGCGTGGAACAGGCTGATATGCTCGAACAGGTTGTGGTTAAGAGGGAGGATGTGCTGGAAATTTTGAATGATATGAGGACAGATAAATCCCCGGGGCCAGACGGGATATACCCAAGGATATTACGGGAAGCAAGGGAAGAGATTGCCGCGCCTTTGGCGATGATCTTTGCATCCTCACTGTCCACTGGAGTAGTACCGGATGATTGGAGGGTGGCAAATGTTATTCCCTTATTCAAGAAAGGGAATAGGGATAACCCAGGAATTATAGACCAGTCAGTCTTATGTCGATAGTGGGCAAATTATTGGAGAGGATTCTGAGAGACAGGATTTATGATTATTTGGAAAAGCATGGTTTGATTAGAGACAGTCAGCATGGCTTTGTGAGGGGCAGGTCATGCCTCACAAGCCTTATTGAATTCTTTGAAGATGTGAGAAAACACATTGATGAAGGAAGAGCAGTGGATGTGGTGTATTTGGATTTTAGCAAGGCGTTTGATAAGGTTCGCCATGGTAGGCTCATTCAGAAAGTGGGGAGGCATGGGATACAGGGAAAGTTGGCTGTCTGGATACAAAATTGGCTGGCCCATAGAAGATGGAGGGTGGTAGTAGATGGAAAGTATTCAGCATGGAGCTCGGTGACCAGTGGTGTTCCGCAGGGATCTGTTCTGGGACCTCTGCTCTTTGTGATTTTGATAAATGACTTGGATGAGGAAGTGGAAGGCTGGGTTAGCAAGTTTGCCGATGGCACAAAGGTTGCTGGAGTTGTGGATAGTGTGGAAGGCTGTTGGAGGCTGCAACGGGACATTGACAGGATGCAGAGCTGGGCTGAGAAGTGGCAGATGGAGTTCAACCTGGAAAAGTGTGAAGTGATTTATTTTGGAAGGTCGAATTTGAATGCAGAATACAGGCTTAAAGACAGGATTCTTGGTAGTGTGGAGGAACAGAGGGATCTTGGGGTCCACGTCCATAGATCGCTCAAAGTTGCCACCCAAGTTGATAGGGTTGTTAAGAAGGCGTATGGGGTGTTGGCTTTCATTAACAGGGGGATTCAGTGTTTAAGAGCCGTGAGGTTATGCTGCAGCTCTATAAAGCCCTGGTTAGACCACACTTGGAATATTGTGTTCAGTTCTGGTCGCCTCATTATAGGAAAGATATGGAAGCTTTAGAGAGGGTGCAGTGGAGATTTACCAGGATGCTGCCTGGACTGGAGGGCATGTCCTATGAAGAAAGATTGAGGGAGCTAGGGCTTTTCTCATTGGAGCGAAGAAGGATGAGAGGTGACTTGATAGAGGGGTACAAGATGATGAGAGGCATAGATAGAGTGGATAGCCAGAGACTTTTTCCCAGGGCGGAAAGGGCTATCACCAGGGGCATAATTTTAAGGTGATTGGAGAAAGGTTTCGGGGAGATGTCAGAGGTAGGTTCTTTACACAGAGAGTGGTGGGTGCGTGGAATGCGCTGCCAGCGGTGGTAGTAGAAGCAGATACATTAGGGACATTTAAGCGACTCTTGGATAGGTACATGGATGATAGTAGAATGAAGGGTAGGTAGGTAGTTTGATCTTAGAGTAGGTTACAGGTTCGGCACAACATGGTGGGCCGAATGGCCTGTACTGTGCTGTACTGTTCTATGTTCTGTGTTCTAATCCCAGACAGCGAGGCACTCAGGTTAAAACCTCCCTGTACCTGGATGACGTCGCCGTCTTCTGCTCGGATCCGCTGTCTGTTTGCAGACTGATGAGCATCTGCGACCAGTTTGAACTGGCCTCGGGAGCCAAAGTTAACTACGGCAAGAGCGAGGCCATGTTCCTTGGGAACTGAGCCGACCGACCCTTTATCCCCTTCACCATCAGGTCAGCCTGGGGATATGGTTCAGAAACACAGAAAATAGGAGCAGGAGTAGGCCATTCGGCCCTTCGAGCCTGCTCCACCATTCATTATGATCATGGCTGATCATCCAACTCAGTAACCAGTTCCTGCTTTTGCCCCATACCCTTTGATCCCTTTAGACCCAAGAGCTATACCTAACTCCTACTTGAAAACGTACAATGTTTTGGCCTCAACTGCTTTCTGTGGTTGTGAATTCCACAGGCTCACCACTCTCTGGTGAAGAAATTTCTCCTCATCTCAGTCCTGAAAGGTTTACCCCATATCCTTAGACTATGACCCCTGGTTCTGGACTCCCCCACCATCGGGAACATCCTTCCTGCATCTACCTTGTCAAGTCCTGTTAGAATTTTATAGGTTTCTATGAGATCCCCCTTCACTCTTCTGAACTCCAGCAAATATAATCCTAACCGACTGAATCTCTCCTCATATGTCAGTCCCGCCATCCCAGGAATCAGTATGGTAAGCCTTCGCTGCACTCCCCCTAAAGCAAGAACATCCTTCCTCAGATAAGGAGACCAAAACTGCACACAATATTCCAGGTGTGGCCTCACCAAGGCCCTGTAGAATTGCAGCAAGACATCCCTGCTCCTGTACTCGAATCCTCTCGCTATGAGGACCAACATACTATTTGCCTTTTTTTACCGCCTGTTGCACCTGCATGCTTACCTTCAGCGACTGGTGTACGAGAACACCCAGGTCTCGCTGCATATTCCCCTCTCTCAGTTTATAGCCGTTCAGATAATAATCTGCCTTCCTGTTTTTGCTACCAAAGTGGATAACCTCACATTTATCCACATTATACTGCATCTGCCATGCATTAGCCCACTCACTCAACTTGTCCAAATTACCCTGAAGCCTCTCTGCATCCTCCTCACAACTCACCCTCCCGCCCAGTTTTGTGTCATCTGCAAATTTGGAGATATTACATTTAGTTCCCTCATCTAAATCATTAATATATATTGTGAATAGCTGGGGTCCTAGCACTGATCCCTGCAGTACCCCACTCGTCACTGCCTGCCATTCGGAAAAAGCCCCATTTATCCCTAACTCTTTGTTTCCTGTCTGCCAACCAATTTTCTATCCATCGCAATACACTACCGCCAATCCCATGCGCTTTAATTTTACATGCTAATCTCTTATGTGGGACTTTGTCGAAAGCCTTCTGAAAATCCAAATAATCCACATCCAATGGCTCCCCCTCATCAACTCTACTAGTTACATCCTCGAAGAATTCTCATAGATTTGTCAAGCATGATTTCCCTTTCGTAAATCCATGCTGACTCTGCCCGATTCTATCATTATTCTGTAAGTACTCTGCAATACAATCTTAGGTAATGGACTGTAGAATGTTCCCCACTATCGACATCAGGCTGACTGGTCTATAATTCCCTGCTTTCTCTCTACCTCCCTTTTTAAATAGTGGGGTTACATTAGTTACTCTCCAATCTGTCGGAACTGTTCCAGAGTCTATAGAATCTTGGAAGATGACCACCAATGCATCCCACTATTTCTAGGACCACTTCCTTAAGTACTCTGGGATGCATACCATCAGGCCCTGGGGATTTATCAGCATTCAATCCCATCAATTTCCCCAACACCATTTCTCTACTAATACTGATTTCCTTCAGTTCCTCTCCCTCACTAAGCCATGTGTTCCCCAGCATTTCTGATGTGATATTTGTGTCCTCCTTTGTGAAGACAGAACCAAAGTATGCATTTAGTTGGTCAGCCATTTCTTTGTTCCCCATAATAAATTCCCCTTTTTCTGACTGTAAGGGACCTACATTTGTCTTTACCAATCGTTTTCTCTTCACATACCTATAGAAACTTTTACAGTTAGTTTTTATGTTCCCCCCAAGCTTGCTCTCGTACTCGATTTTCCCCTTCTTAATCAATCCCTTGGTCCTCCTTTGCTGCTCCCAATCCTCAGGTCTGTTGTTTTTTCTGGCAAATTTATATGCCTCTTCCTTGGATCTAATGCTATCTCTAATTTCCCTTGTAAGCCACGGTTTGGCTACCTTTCCCGTTTTACTTTTGCGCCAGAAAGGGATAAACAATTGTTGCAGTTCATCCATGCGCTCTTTAAATGTTTGCCATTGCCTATCCACTGTCATCCCTTTAAGTTACGTTTCCCAATCCGTCATAGCCAACTCGCACTTCATACCTTCGAGGTCTCCTTTATTAAGATTCAGAACCCTAGTCTCAGAATCAAATACGTCACTCTCCAACTTGATGAAGAATTCTATCATATTATGGTCGCTCATCCCCAAGGGGTCTCACACCACTAGATTGTCAATTATTCCTCTCTCATTACACAATACCCAGTCTAAGATGGCCTGTTCTCTAGTTGGTTCCTCAACGTATTGATCCAGAAAACCATCCCGTATACACACCAAGAATTCCTCCTCTACGGTATTGTGACTAATTTGATTTGCCCAATCTATATGCAGATTAAAATCACCCATAATTACAGATGTTCCTATATCACATGCGGCTCTAATTTCCTGTTTAATGCCATTCCCAACATTACCACTACAGTTTTGGGATCTCTATACAACCCCCACTCACATTTTTTGCCCCTTAGTATTTCTCAGCTCTACCCATACAGATTCCACATCGTCAGCGCTAATATCCTTCCTCCTCATTTTGTTAATTTCCTCTTTAACTAGCAATGCAACTCCACCGCCTTTTGCTTTTTGTCTGTCCTTCCTAAATACTGAATATCGCTGGATGTTCATTTCCCATCCCTGGTCACCTTGCAGCCATGTCTCTTTAATCCCGACTATATCATACCCGTTTACATCTATTTGCGCCATTAATTCATCCACTTTATTACGAATGCTCCACGCATTAAGGCACAAAGCCTTAAGGCTTGTATTTTTAACATTACTTGTCCCCTTCCCACTATTTCTCACTGTGGCCCTGTTTGATTTTGGCCCTTGATTTCTCTGCCTATCACTTTTCTTATTCCCCTTACTGTCTTTTGTCCTTGTCTTTGATCTCCCCTCTGGATAAAGAGGGAAAAATGTACCCTCACCCTTGCCCTCATCCTGATAGCCACCTTTGTGTGCAACTGCATCAAGCTGTCCATAGAGCCCATTATCCAAACACCAAGTGTCACTAAGTGCTGATGTTCTATCTGTCCCCGATGTTGCAAAGCATGGGTCTAGTCACATTGCCGTGGAACACTCCATCCAGTTGAATCGTG
Organism: Heterodontus francisci; assembly: GCF_036365525.1. Taxonomy (NCBI): domain Eukaryota; kingdom Metazoa; phylum Chordata; class Chondrichthyes; order Heterodontiformes; family Heterodontidae; genus Heterodontus; species Heterodontus francisci. The sequence continues at coordinate 62,866,628 of NC_090375.1, read as the reverse complement.
CTGTACAACCTATCCTTCGTGGGAAAGTTTCTGCGGGAAAACAACTTTGACCACCAATCCATCAGGCAGTGGTCTGCACAGAATGTCCTCAAGGCCCTGCGGGAGAAGGAGATGGTAGATCCTGTTGGATGGTTCACCGAGCAGACTGCCAAAATGATTTGGCAGAATGCCTCATCACCAGAACTTTCAAATAAGCACCAAGACGTAGCTTGGCTGGTGGTGAGAAGACCCCTCTCCTCCCCTTCCTGCACAACTGGAATCTCACCACCTCTGCACACTGCTCTCGAGGTGGCTGTGGTGGGGAAGAGATTGTTGCCCACCTCCTTCTGGAATATGCCTTTGCAAAGTAGGTATGGAAAGAGATGCAGTGGTTTTTGTCGAAGTTCATCCTGAGTAGCTCTGTAACACAGGATTCTGTGCTCTACAGTCTGTTCCCAGGGACACACACTGAGATAAACATCAACTGCAGCTGGTGGGTCATCAACTCAGTGAAAGACACTCTTTGGTCTGCCTGAAACTTGCTGTTCTTCCAGCAAAACGAGTTGTCCATGACCGAGTGTCGCACACTGGCACGTTCCGAGGTCCAGGACTACGTGCTGTGGGATGCACTAAAGCTTGGGCCGGCCGCCCCAAAGGCTCCATGGAGAAAGACCACTGTGTAAGGGGGTCCTCCCGCCATAGTTTACCGAGTGACTGGCACCCGTGTAAAACCCCCTCGGGCTGTATGCACGAACACTATTTTTGCTGTGTTTTGCAAATGTACATTGCTTATAAAATGGAATGGAAGGGTTCTCACGTTCTGTATTGAAGGAAACGGATTTCTTTTGCACTTTCTGGAATGTCAACTTTGAACTGTTTTTTCAAGTATTTTTTACAGACCTTTATGAATGAAGTATATTTTTGGAGAACAAAAAAGCTGCTGCAAGGAACTGCCCACGGGCTGGAACTATGTAAAAGTCCTCGGGCTGTATGCACCGCACAATGTTGCACGTGAAATGCTGGCAAGTACAGTGAGGCACCTCTTGTAGTGTAATGAGAGAAACTGATCTGTATTGCACTTGATGTCATGTCAAATTTGAACTGTTATGTAATCTATGTTTGCAAATTTTATCAAAAAAGTCTCTTTTTGGAAAGAAAAAGCAACGGTCTGCTGGCGCACAGAAGCAGCTGCACATGTGAAACAGCTGTGTGCAGGGTGTTTTCAGAGAGCAAAGGAGACATTCTGCGTATTGGTGACAACATGTTCCTTCAAAGCAACCTGTCAAGTTAAGAGCACTGGCTTCGGCTAATTGCTGCTTACTCCAAAATGACAGCTGCACCTTTGAGCTGGAATTGCGGCAGAAACCTAAGGATAACCTTGCTTTGCATGCTCGTGTACTTCACCACTGTTCAAGCTCAAGCATGGAAGGGAAGCAGTGAAGGTGATTCTCTTTGCTGATTGATCACCAAGCGACTATGACCATTCCCACCCGTGGAGCTGCAAACACCGCAGCTGTGCAGACTGTGAGCTGCAAGTGCAAATATACCTTTGGGGCCAGTGGCGCAACGGATAACGTGTCTGACTACGGATCAGAAGATTGTAGGTTCGACTCCTACCTGGCACGTGGTGTATTTGTGCAAACTATGCATTGTGACTTTCTGCGCTTGCGAGCTGGCCGTGCTGCCTGATTCCTTGCAGGGCAAGTGCCTTCATAGCGGCGTAGGCATTTCTCACTCTCAAAATGCGAAGCTCCTCAATGCAATCCGCACTCAAAGTATGCAATGCTGCAAAGCCGTTTCTTTTCCCCTTCACTCAACTCAGCTTTCCAAGGTAGAAAAGTCAAGAAGCCTTGCTTGCCATAGCACAAGAAAAGACAAATGTATGTCCCTTCCAGTCAGAAACGGGGGAAATTATAATGGGGAACAAAGAAATGGCAGAACAATTAAACACATACTTTGGTTCTGTCTTCACAAAGGAGGACAGAGATAATCTCCCAGAAATGTTAGGGAACCAACAAATGAGAAGGAGGAACTGAAAGAAATCAGTGTGAGTAAAAAAAATAGTGCTAGGGAAATTAATAGGGTTAAAGGCTGACAAATCCCCAGGGCCTGATAATCTACATCCCAGAGTACTAGAGGAAGTGGCTCCGGAAATAATGAATGCATAGCTTGTTTCACAGGAGCCCCTCAGCACCAGCCTCCAACTTGGTCCGTGAGCAGCAGGGAAATCCTGCTTCGGCTTGGCCGGCTGCCTCAAGGTAATCAATGCTTTGCTCCAATCAGAATGTGCGAGCACCAGCAGGCGAGCAGCTGCAGGACCGCAAGCCACAATAACCATGGACGAAGCCGAAAAGAGTTCGAGCTTGCGCAAGGCAAGCCAGCTGAGCGGAAACGAGCAGCCACCCCAAGCGTCAGGGTGCAGCCTAGAACCCTGTCTGACTGACACAAGACTTCTTTTGTTTTCTAGTGAGTGCTGAGCATACTATTTCAAAGAACTCCTTGCTTGGGGCAGCTGACGCAAAAGGGTGCGTGAGGACAGGCCACTCTGTAAGAGCCTGGCGCCATAGTATAGCGAGTGGCTGGAAACTGTGTAAAAGCCCTGGGGCTGTAGCAGTGGAGAATTTTGGTGATGAAATGTAAATGTACATTGTAAATATAAGCTATCATAGCAAGTGTAGTGAGGGAACTGATGTAGTGTATTGAAAGAAAGGGATGTGTATTGCAGTTTATATAAGGTGAAATTTGAAGAGTTGTGTAATGTAGTTGAAGTGATTCATGATTTTAACCCCTGAAAGGGGCTAAACCAAATCAGGAGTACATCCCTATGAATCTCCTCTAATCAAGTTCAAACCAGACAAATTCTCATTGACACTTATCTGAGTCCAAAAAATTGTACCAGCTTTCCCTCAAAGAAAGAAAACCAACAGAGAATACTACCATCTTTAGGACAGCCTATTTTTAATAATTATGGCTGTGTCATAAATATCCCAGATATTATAAGGATCTGGGAACTCTCTTCAATACGTATCTCTTCACTTAAAGAGATACAGAGAGGGGATTGTTTGTAGTTGTATACAGAAAGCTACATGAGATGATTTATTAACTTTTATAGATTTATTAAAGAACTTAACATGCAATACACTTTTAAGTGGATGAATATATCACAATATCAAATATTACTAAAAGATATAACACATAATCTTATTTCTAACATAGAATCCAAAAGTTTAACCTTGCTAATGTTGCAGCAAAAATCTTAGAATATCCAGAATATCCATCAAAATTTAAAGTAAACTTTTTACCTTAAATTCCCCTTCGTTGAGAAGCATTGTTTGAGGATTCAACACTTCTAATCATTGCTTCAAACCTCTCACGTTTATACAGTTTCTGAAGTGTCATCTGACTTTTAGCATTTAATTGGGATCGTCCTATGTGTATTTTGCTTCCATTTAAAATTCATATGTTTAATTATCATTTCCACTTAATGTTTTACTGAAATTCCTTTGCTGTTGAAGTTGTGAGCATTTATCTGTTCAAAATGTTTTTAATTGTGTTTACTTAACCTCCCTTGTTCCTGTGAGTACATTCCATTTATTGTTAATTTCCTCTTTCCATGGCACCCCAAAGGAACCTCCGGATTCGACCTGTCTGCGCAAACCAATTAAGTTTATTGGTACCTCTTACTGACAGGATATTTCAATCTGTGTTTATCTTCCAAGCCCCTGACAACAGAGACACAAATGGATTTCCCAACTTGTTTCTGGTTCGTAACAGGGACCTTGAAATTATCTACCTTCTTAAAGAGGAATGTCAGTGAGTTCTAAAAACTGACCATTTATTCAATCTTTCATTCTAAAAGATGTAATATTTTAACTATTTCTAAATTCTACTTAATTAAGCCTATTATACCTTTTTTCCGTCACACCCCCTCTTGATCTGTATAAAGGCGAACAACGAAAATAGGTTGTTTAAACTAAACAATGCCTAAAACATAAACATTCAATAAAATGTCATAACCTATTATGTGAAACAGTGCAATAATGCAAAAGAGTACATTGACAACAGTCATAGTCTGCCTTTTTTGCATGGATCATCTAAATTTTCCAAAAATTGATCTTATAATGCTATCACAAAGTTCAGAATAAAGCTATGTGAAGTGTCAGTGATCTGAGGTCACAAGATGTCTGCTGAGATGATTGTATCCTGACATGTCGAACATTAATGACCAATTGATGAAACCATGTGATGAGGGAGAGAAGTAAGATTCCATAGCTGCCACTTGCTCTTGAACCGATAAAGTGCTGTTGGGATAAACTAAAATGTGTTTTATTCTATTTTCAGTCACATTCCAGCCAACGTCCTCATACCAGGAATAAAATGAATAGAGCTGAACATCAGGGAAGTCTGAGGTCACCTGGATAAGAGTGTTATGCAGAACTTGATTATATTTACAACAGGTGTACAGTCCATCAGAAGCTAATGTGGCGATACAAAGAAAAACCATTCTGTCATGTATTCCTTAGTACCATCGCAGTATTCCAATCTTATGATGAATAAGAATATCACTTGCATTACCTGCTCTCCAAAGTCACTCAGGGCAAATGCAGTAAAATGTTCTATTTCTGCTTCTCTGCAAGAAATCGCATAGGGTAAGGTATTCAAGCAGTAAGACATCTCTGGCATGTCACATGCACTGCCTGCATCCAGAAGATCTTTAACAAAAGGATCTAGCAGTACCTTAATCCTTGCTTTACGCGACAGCAAGTCCCATCACTGAGAGTCTTCAGTACTTCATTCCTTTCCCACAGTGTTTCCTTCTTCTGTCATTGTGACGACTATCACTTGTTGCGCCAAGTGTGGTTCCCTGTGAAACTAATCTTTGAGGTTCATTGCCTCTACACTTTCAGACTCCCTGACCTGACAGCAACAATTACATTTGAAATAAGTAATAGATCAAATTCATGAAATTGATCAGAGGTCAGAGCGAAGACTAGATAAAAACAGGTAGCTCACAAAAGTTGGCAACCTGTTACCAGGGAGTGGGTTCATGAGATAAAGTTTGAACAGAAACCTGGTTTGAGACCTAAATGGACATTTATTGATGCAGTTGGTTTCAGTTCGATTAGCGCCGTTTCCAATGCCATCCTGCAGGCTGGTTCCTGAAAGATAGTGCACCACTGCACCCTATACTGTTCCTCCATTCCTGTACCCTTCAGAACACCTCTTCAGGTTGTCTACAGAGACAATTTTAAAAGATTGCTTGCCATTCGGCTGGTTAGCAAATATTTTTGACAGTTCGTTCATTAACAACAGAACGTACTTGAATAGGTTTCTTCCACTTAGGTCTTAAACCTGGTTTCTGTTCAAACTTTCTCTCCTGAACCCACTCCCCGGTCACAGGTTGCCAAGATTTGTTAGTTACCTGTTTTTGTCTATTCTTCTGTTATTTCTTGTTTCAAATCTAATTGTTGCTGTTGGCTTAAGGAGTCTGGAAGTGTAGAGGCAATAAAAGAACCGCGAGTAAGTGGTGTATATATTTCAACACCATCTCATCTCTCCATCTTTGGCCTCCTTGTCTCGAGAGACAATGGGTAAGTGCCTGGAGGTGGTCAGTGGTTTGTGGAGCAGTGCCTGGAGTGGCTATAAAGACCAATTCTAGAGTGACAGACTCTTCCACAGGTGCTGCAGATAAAATTGGTTGTTGGGGCTGTTACACAGTTGGCTCTCTCCTCGCGCTTCTGTTTTCTTTCCTGCCAACAGCTAAGTCTCTTCGACTCGCCACTCTTTAGCCCCGCCTTTATGGCTGTCCGCCAGCTCTGGTGATCACTGGCAACTGACTCCCATGACTGTCATATCACAGGACTTCATGTCGCGTTTGCAGACGTCTTTAAAACGGAGACATGGACGGCCGGTGGGTCTGGTACCAGTGACGAGCTCGCTGTACAACGTGTCCTTGGGGATCCTGCCATCTTCCATGTGGCTCACATGGCCAAGCCATCTCAGGCGCCGCTGGCTCAGTAGGGTGTATATGCTGGGGATGTTGGCTGCCTCGAGGACTTCTGTGTTGGAGATATGGTCCTGCCACCTGATGCCAAGGATTTCCCGGAGGCAGCGAAGATGGAATGAATTGAGACGTTGCTCTTGGCTCACGTACGTTGTCCAGGCCTCGCTGCCGTAGACCAAGGTACTGAGGACAACACCATATTTCAACACCATATATTAAATAATAGTGTTCTAGAGAACACAGTCCCTGATGCACACATGAGCACATTATTTAGTGATAATTGTACTTCCGGAATGATGGCGGCCCACTTATTCCCTCTGATTCTCAACAGTTTGGTGAATAGCCTTTTTATTTCCTGGTTTTTACATTCCACCATTCCCCCTGACTGCAGATGACGTGGTGTGCTGTGCTCTAACCCAATCCCCCTTTGCACACAATAGTCTTTGAAAACCTTGGAAACAAAGGCTCCGCCTTGATCAGAGTGTAGGATTTTGGCTGCAACAGCTACAGTAATAATGTCAGCAATAGCATTGACAAGTGCGGCTCCCAAAACAGTTTTTGTGGGGACCAGCCAGCGAAAAGAAGTGCAGCCATCAACACAAACGAGAACATGTTTATACCCCATTGATGGGGGTTGTGGCCCAATGAAGTCAACAAATATTTTTTCCATTGATTTATTAGGCTTCACAGGAGCCAACGGTGGTGGTTTAATAAGTGATGATTTGTTGGTCAAATTACATGGCTCACAATTTGCCACATATGTTTTACAGGCTTTAAGCATGCCTGGCCACCATTATAAAGCAGTCAATTTATAGAATGTTGTTCGGGCACCGCTATATGCCTGACCTATACCTTTGTGAGCTTCTTTCACAAGCTGTTCTCGTTTGTGATTCGGGGGTACTTCCCGGACACCCTTGGGCAATTTAACCAGTACAATACCAGTCGGGATCTCCAAATAGAAGTACTTTGATGGATATTCTTTTGGATTGTCTTTTGTCGGGTCTAATAGCTGAATCAGTTCCTCATCCTGATTAGCTGCCCTTGCTGCCCTAGTGGTTACATTAACTGTGGCAGGCCCTTCTCAAGAGGGTGTCATGCAGACTGAATGTTTTGCCTGTCCATCTGCAAGACTGTTGCCCTTTGAATGTACTGAACCAATGGTTTGCCCCGGTACATGAAATACCTGACAATTACGTTTCTCCTTTCGCAAATGGAGACTATCTTCCCACAGTGATTTATGTTTTATGGGTTTACCTTTATGATTGGTAAAGCCTGTTTGCTCCCAGAACACAAGGTCTTGGTTGTAAGCCCGTTTACAATAGTCACTATCTGTACAAATTAATGCGGGCTTAATAGGGTCTGCCTTTTCTAAAGCATACCGTAATGCTGCAGCTTCAGATTACTGTGCTGTCCATTGGCCAAGGGATATGGACGGTAATTCTTCTGGATAGAAAGAATAAGAATCTTGAAAGGTCACTATTACTAACCCATTCCAGCTGAGGATTGTTGGGATGTCCTTTTTTTAATCATTATTGATGACCCATTACAGTAAATAACTTGATGATAAGTTGTAAGTGGTTTCAGAGGTACTTGTTTAACTCCCTCCTCGGTATCATCATCTTCCATAACAGGGAGGTGTTCTAAGTCCATGTCTGAGGATAGAAATTTAAAAATGATTGTAGGATCATTCAAAAAGGAGGCCCATTTGTCATATCGGATTTGAGTGGCTCTTCTGTCATCAGAGGCCATTCGCAAAACTGATCTCAAGTCTGGTATTTCAGTATAAATTGTCATGGGGTGTATCCCTTGAAGGGGTCATGCTTTAATGAGACACTGAACTATCATCGTCATAACCCTTTCCTTTTTATTGTACTGTCTTTCAACATTGGAAAAATTATAAGAATGAAACTGAACCGGCACAAGTCGATTTTCATTGTAAAAAAACTGCAACTGCTACTTTAGGAGATGTTTTAACATGATGATTAAGTGGGACCTGCAAGTCCCTTTGCTCCAAATCTATACGGGCAGCACAGTATGCAAAAACTGCAGCATTACAGCATGCTTTCGAAAAGGCAGACCCTATTAAGCCCACATTAATTTGTACAGATAGTGACTTCTGTACATCACGGCACAGCTGTTGCAATTTCAAGTAATCATCTGGGGAAAAAATGAATGGGCTTTTTACTGTCTCTCCTACTCAAGCATACAGAGGTACTGAGAGCGCAGCAAAGATTGGTGTAAAAGATCTAGCAAAGTTCAAGTGTCCTAAACTTGCCTGCAGATTTTTCAAAGTTCGGGGATATTGAATTGTGTCTAGTTTCTCTTTATAGGACTGAGTTAATCCCCTAGCATTCCCAGTTATACAGAGGCCTAAAAAATTTACTTCGTCTCGAATGAACTGACTCTTTAATGTTGGTAAGGTATCCAACAGCAGTGAGCCAGGATAAAACTGTATCAACAGCCTGCAGGTGTTCTTGGAGATCATTAAGTGAAACATAAATGTCATCCACGGAAGAATGAACATTGGGCAGGTCTTTTAAAAGATTGATAACTTGTGCAGAAAAAAAAAGGGACTGTTTCGAAATCCCTGTGGTAATCTAGTCTGACAGTATTGAAAACCATCAGGGGCTGTCATTGCAGATTTTTGCCAATTGGATTCTTTAAGTGGATGTGACCAAAAACCATTAGCCAAATCAATATAAGATTTAAACTTGTCTCTTTTTATTCTGTAAAGAAGAGCAGTGGAATTTTGCTGCTGAGCAGTGCTAGGTACTGAAACTTTATTCAGAGACGTGGAATCAACTGCTAATCTCCACCTGCCATCAGGTTTAGGGGCACCAAACAATGGTGAATTAGTTCTAGAGGGCATTTTTATTAGGACACCTTGTTCCTCTAAATCCCTAATAGTGTCAAGTAGATCTAATTTCCCTTTATGGTCCTGAATAGGCCACTGTTTCCTGGGCCTGTGCCAGCCTGCATCAAGAGAGTGAGGTTCTATATCTACCTTGCCTCATTGATTCGGATGACGCTGTAGATAAGGGTAGTACTTATTTAGGAGCTGTTCCAAAAGATCCTTCTCCCCCCACTCTAGGCAGGTGTGGCTCTAGCTGTGCTTAAGTATATTTCTGTTGGTCGTCCTGGTCTGTGGATGCCTCCACAAGCCTGGACGTGATCCTAAAGAAGTATTGAATATCAGGCTGTCCTATAAAAGGAGGGAAAACCAAATCAGATATTAAACCCACCTCCAGGGTGGCTGTAATACCATAAATGGTAACAGGAATTGGATAAAAGTCAATCTGTTGTGTCTACCACTGTTAAATCCCCCTAATAATAATTGATAAAGCGGGCTTCCCAAACATGACCACTGAGCTTTTTATAATTACAGGATCCATGACTAAGTAATCAGCTCCTGTATCAAAGAGTGACTGTACCTGTTCAACAGTGGGCAGTGTTGCCAGGGCATAGGGGAATACGAGAGACCCTGGTTGGGTGCCAACCCTTCACTGTGCAGATTCAGATCCTTCTGAGTCCTGACTATCAGCCCTGCCTTGATTTCTGATGACTTTAACTGAAGTCTGCCCCTCCCTCTTAAGGGTCTCATGCTTTCCCGATCCCTGATCTATCAGAAGGTTTACAGTCACGACTATCGCTGTCCCCTTGAGGTGGATGCCGATCCTGTTGGGAGTCTTTCTAATCTCTGCCTTTGTCAGTCCTGGAACCTCCCATTACTCTGTGGTAGGAACAGACAGTGTAAACTTCATCCCCATAAGGATCCCAGCTGACCTTGCTATCTCTACGAGTTGTGGTGCTGGACTGTTCCCACTGTTCTGGGGAAACATATCACTCGCGCTCCTGTTGAGATGGTGGTGTAGACCAACCAGAGCGCCCATCCGGGGGCCGAAAGGAACGAATCTGCGGGCGACTGGAACAAGAATGAATCCATGTTCTATTCTGTCCCTGTCTGTGTAAAGCAGAGACATTATCTGTATTATTTTTAACCTTAAGATCCAGTTGGACCACAGGCTTAGTATGGGGCAGACCCAGCAAGGCATGGTTCAAGCAGATAATGCATTCAACATGATCCCACCTCTGCTGGTCATCAGGATAAGCAGACAAAGCCCCTTCACAGGCTAATCTAAGTGCAGAATTCTGACACTGATTAGCCAGACAACTGTGAACAATTTCCCAGTTGCCATGTGTTCGACTTAACAGGATTTCTTTGATTGAGCCCATTACATGCCCTCCCTGAGTTGCGGGCAGGAGGTGGGAATGTATTTGTATCCAGCTGTTGCACTTATTCACTGGGGAACGAGATCAGAGTTCAGCATCATGGAGAGGAGCTGCTGTAAATATGCAGCACTCCAGCCTTGACAACAAGTGTCAGTCTATCAAGGTTGTTTAAAATCCACCTTGTTTTATCTTGGTTGCTTGGACCGGGCTTGCCACACATGGCATATATAGAGTTAAGATTCACATTGTCGAGGTGTGTAATTTGAGACTGCACTAGCTGTCCCACAGACAGAGGAAAGCCTGCAGCACCATCACTAGCAAAAGCCTGGAGAAGTGCCTGTTTCATTTGAAGGTAATGTATCAGTAGCTGTCTATAATACCACACCTCAGCACCTACAGGCAGTGGTCGCGATGGTGGTCCCACGGGCCATCGATCTGGTCGGGGGGTAATGATTGCCGTTCCTCCGGCCTGGGTATTCTGCTGCAGGGAGGTAACTTCACCAACTCCGAAGTTAAGGAGGTGGTGGGCGGTCGCCTCCTCGTAGCAGACGTAATGTACAACAACGCTCTGCTCCGGTTGATCAACGTGTACGCCCCAGTACAACGCAGCAAGCGGCTGACCGTCTTCCAGCAGCTCCCACTGCTGCTGGCGACGTCCAGGCCGGTCATCCTAGGCGGTGACTTCAACTGCATCATCGATGCGGCTGGACGATCCGGCAGTGACGACAGCAAACTGGAAGCTACGTCCAGATTCCGAACAGAAACAGTTAAAGATGCCAAACTGCACGACGTCTTCAGCAAACCTGCAGACGGAGCGCAGCGCAGATACACATGGTCAAGATCGGACGGGTCTGCCCGTTCCAGGATTGACTTCCAGTTTGTGTCCAATGCTGTCACGGTCGGATCCACCGACGTCAAGCCGGTGTTCTTCTCCGACCACTGCCTCTTACTGGCCGACTGTCACTTACAGGACGACCAGCGGGTTGGCAGAGGGACGTGGAAGCTCAATGCGACACTGCTGACCCCAGAGAACGTTGAGGAACTCAAAAGGGATTACAAAGGTTGGAGGACCGTGAAACCCCTCTTTGAGTCTCCAGTTCACTGGTGGGAAGTGATTAAGGAGAACATCAAGAGGTTCTTCATCCACAAAGGTGTTCAGAGGGCGAGAGAGAGACAGAGGGAAATGTCCCGACTCCAGAAAAGTATGCAAAATCTACTCCGGTTGCAGTCAATGGGGGTCGAGGTCAAGGAGGGCCTCCAAGAGGTGAAGAGCCAGCAGGCCTCGCTCTTTGCCAAGGAGGCCTCCAAGATCATCTTCCGGTCCAGAGTCCGCTCCATCGAGCAGGATGAGACATGCTCGTGTTACTTCTTCCAAAAGGTACACAGAAAGAGCTCTGTTATCAGCAGCCTGAAGGAAGAAGATGGCTCGGTAACGTCTTCGCAGTCCGACATACTAAGGATCAGCAAATCCTTTTATGCTGGGCTGTATGACGCGAAGCCCACAGACAGCAGAGCCTCCCAGTCCTTCCTGTCATCTATCACAGAGGTCTTAGATGACAGCAGGAGGGAGAGACTGGACAAGCCGCTAACTCTGGACGAGCTGACAAAGGCCGTCGAGTCCTTCGAGACGAGTAAAACTCCCGGAAGCGACGGCTTACCGGTCGAGTTGTACTCGGCCCTGTGGGACTGGGTCGGCCCGGACCTGCTGGAAGTATACGAGAGTATGCTCCTGGCCGGGAGCATGTCAGAATCCATGAGGAAAGGCATCATCACCCTCATTTACAAGCGGAAGGGGGAGAGGGCAGAAATCAGAAATTGGCGGCCCATCTCACTGCTTAATGTTGACTACAAGATTCTGTCCAAAGTCATAGCCAGTCGAGTCAGGTCTGCTCTGGAGTTGGTGATCCACCCCGATTAGACCTGTACTGTACCCGGCAGGAAGATCTCTGATAGTCTCGTGCTACTCAGGGATACGATTGCCTACGTACGGGACAGGAGGGTGGACACCTGCCTCATCAGCCTGGACCAGGAGAAGGCTTTTGACAGGATATCGCACACCTACATGATGGACGTGCTTTCCAAAATGGGGTTTGGGGAGGGAATCTGCAATTGGATCAAACTGCTCTACACAAACATCAGTAGCGCAGTCTCAATCAATGGGTGGGAATCGGAAAGTTTCCCGAACAAATCTGGAGTCAGACAGGGCTGTCCTCTCTCCCCGGTCTTGTTTCTTTGCTGTATTGAACCCTTTGCTGAGTCTTTTTGGAAGGCTGCGAGCATAAGAGGGGTGACAATCCCAGGCAGCGGAGGCACTTTGATTAAAACCTCCCTGTACATGGATGACGTCGCCGTCTTCTGCTCGGATCCGCTGTCCGTGCGCAGACTGATGAGCATCTGCGACCAGTTCGAACTGGCCTCGGGAGCCAAAGTTAACCACGGCAAGAGCGAGGCCATGTTCTTTGGGAACTGGGCTGACCGATCCTTTGTCCCCTTCACCGTCAGGTCAGAATACCTGAAGGTGCTGGGGATATGGTTTGGAAGGGCCGGGGCGTGGACCAAAACCTGGCAGGAGCGAGTAGCCAAGGTACAACAAACGTTGAGCATGTGGGGGCAGCGATCTCTCTCCATTGTGGGTAAGAACCTGGTCATCAGGTGAGAGGCGCTCACGTTGTTGCTGTACGTGGCGCAGGTCTGGCCCATACCCCACTCCTGCGCTGTGGCGGTCACCCAAGCCATTTTCCGCTTCATCTGGGGATCTAAAATGGACCAGGTCCGGAGGGACATGATGTTCAAATCTCTGGATAAGGGCGGGAGAAATGTACCAACGTGGCCCTGATGACCACCTTCGCGTGCGGCTGCATCAAGCTGTGTGTAGACCTCCAGTACACAAACTCCAAGTGTCACTACGTGCTGAGGTTCTATCTGTCCCCGGTGTTGCGAAGGATGGGCTTGGTCACATTGCCACGTAACGCTCCATACAGTTGGACCGTGCCGTACCACCTATTCTTCGTGGAGCAGTTTCTGCGGGAAAACACCTTTGTCCATCAGGCAGTGGTCTGTACGGAATGTCCTCAAGGCCCTACGGGAAAAGGAGACGGTGGATCCTGTCGGATGGTTCCCCGAGCAGACCGTCAAAGTCATTTGGTGGAATGCCTCATCACCAGAACTTTCAAACAAGCACCAAGACGTAGCTTGGCTGGTGGTGAGAAGGGCCCTCCCCGTCAGATCCTTCATGCACACCCGAAGTCTCGCCCCCTCCGAGCAATGCCCCCGCGGTGGCTGTGGTGGGAAAGAGACGGTTGCCCACCTCCTCCTGGAATGTGTCTTCGCAAAGCAGGTGTGGAAAGAGATGCAGTGGTTTTTGTCGAGGTTCATCCCAAGCAGCTCTGTAACACAGGAGTCTGTGCTCTACGGGCTGTTCCCAGGGACGCACACCGAGACAAACATCAACTGCTTCTGGAGGACTATCAATTCGGTGAAAGACGCCCTTTGGTCTGCCTGAAACTTGCTGGTCTTCCAGCGCAAAGTGTTGTCCACCACCGAATGTTGCAGACTGGCACATTCCAAGGTCCAGGACTACGTGCTGAGGGACGCACTAAAGCTTGGGGCAGCCGCAGCAAAGGCTCAATGGGGAAAGACCACAGTGTAAGGTCCCCCCACCAAGCTGAACTGAGGGGCTGGATCCATGGGAAACCCCTCGAACTGTATCGGGAAAATTTTGTGTGCTGTAAATGTAAAAATGTATATGGCATGACAATGCAATAGAAGGGTTGTGAGGCAACTCATAATTGTATAGAAGGAAACTGATCACCTTTGCACTGTTTGTATTTTTTGACTTGATGTTGTTTTAAACTGTTTGGGAATGTAATTTTTACAGATTTTTATGAATAAAGTATATTTTGGAAATAAAAAAAAAAAGAACTGTCTTGGAATGTGCCCCAGAAGAGCCGGGGCGTGCACCAAAACCTGGCAGGAGCGAGTAGCCAAGGTACGACAAAAGTTGGGCATGCGGGGGCAGCGATCTCTCTCCATTGTGGGTAAGAACCTGGTCGTCAGGTGTGAGGCGCTCACGTTGTTGCTGTACGTGGCGCAGGTCTGGCCCATACCCCACTCCTGCGCTGTGGCGGTCACCCGAGCCATTTTCCGCTTCATCTGGGGATCTAAAATGGACCGGGTCCGGAGGGACACAATGTTCAAATCTCTGGACCAGGGCATGAAAAATGTACCCAACGTCGCCCTCATCCTGATGACCACCTTCGTGTGCGGCTGCATCAAGCTGTGTGTAGATCTCCAGTACGCAAACTCCAAGTGTCACTACGTGCTGAGGTTCTATCTGTCCCCGGTGTTGCGAAGGATGGGCCTGGTCACATTGCCGCGGAATGCACCATGCAGTTGGACCGTGCCGTACCACCTATCCTTCGTGGAGCAGTTTCTGCGGGAAAACACTTTTGACCACCGATCCATCAGGCAGTGGTCTGCACGGAATGTCCTCAAGGCCCTACGGGAAAAGGAGACGGGAGATCCTGTCGGATGGTTCCCCGAGCAGACCATCAAAGTCATTTGGCGGAATGCCTCATCACCAGAACTTTCAAACAAGCACCAAGATGTAGCTTGGCTGGTGGTGAGAAGGGCCCTCCCCGCCAGATCCTTCATGCACGCCCGAAGTCTCGCCCCCTCCGCACATTATACCCGCGGTGGCTGTGGTGGGAAAAAAACGTTTGCCCACCTCCTCCTGGAATGTGTCTTTGCAAAGCAGGTGTGGAAAGAGATGCAGTGGTTTATGTTGAGGTTCATCCCAAGCAGCTCTGTAACACAGGAGTCTGTGCTCTACGGGCTGTTCCTAGGGACACACACCGAGACAAACATCAACTGCTGCTGGAGGACTATCAATTCAGTGAAAGACGCCCTTTTGTCTGCCCGAAACTTGCTGGTCTTCCAGCGCAAAGTGTTGTCCACCACCAAATGTTGCAGACTGGCACATTCCAAGGTCCAGGACTACGTGCTGAGGGACGCACTAAAGCTTGGGGCAGCCGCAGCAAAGGCTCAATGGGGAAAGACCATAGTGTAAGGTCCCCCCACCAAGCTGAACTGAGGGGCTGGATCCATGGGAAACCCCTCGAACTGTATTGGGAAAATTTTGTGTGCTGTAAATGTAAAAATGTATATGGCATAACAATGAAATGGAAGGGTTGTGAGGCAACTCATGATTGTATAGAAGGAAACTGATCACCTTTGCACTGTTTGTATTTTTTGACTTGATGCTTTTTTAAACTGTTTGAGAATGTAATTTTTACAGATTTTTATGAATAAAGTATATTTTGGAAATTAAAAAAAAAGGAACTGTCTTGGAATGTGCCCGAAACTTGCTGGTCTTCTAGCGCAAAAAGTTGTCCATGACCGAGTGTTGCAGACTGGCACATTCCAAGGTCCAGGACTACATGCTGAGGGATGCAGTGAAGCTTGAAGCAGCTGCTGCAAAGGCTCAATGGGGAAAAGCCACTGTGCAAGGTCCTCCCACCATAATAAACTGAGGGGCTGGAAGCTGTGTAAAACTCCTCGGGCTGTATGCACCAAAATATGGTTTTGTTGTGCAGTGCAAATGTACATTGCATGTAAAATGGAATGGAAGGGTTGTGAGGCAACTCATGTTCTGTACTGAAGAAAACTGATTTCTTTTGCACTTTCTGGAATGTCAACTTGGAACTGTTTTTTTTAATGTATTTTTTGCAGATTTTTGTGAATGAAGTATATTTTTTGGGGGAAAAAACTACCCCGGGATCCATTTGGGCATTTCAGAAGAGGTCAGTCTTCACTGCCTCTGCTTCACATTCAGACTTTTGCAGTGCTGTTCCATCTGCTGCAGGATGACCTGCAGAGATCACCTATAGAAATGAAAGTTACCATAGCATGGAGCTTTCATTCTACCTGATCATTCCAAGTGGGGGATATCTGCCATGCACACCTGCATCCAGCAAGTGACGAATGCTTTGTTTGCTGGGAGCAATACTTTCATGTGTTCGACTTGTCTGATGCTTACTCAAGTGAATTTTCCGTGTCAGATATTTAAATATTTTGGTAAGGTTCCAGCAGCATCCCTGCTTTTGGCACTATCTGGCAGCTGACGCTATTTTAGCAATCAAAAGGGGTAAATGGAGTTAAGATACAGATCATCCATGATATTATTGAATGGCAGAACAGGCTTGAGGGGCTGAATGGCTGACTCTTGTTCCTCTGTTCCTATATCAGCTACCTGGTAGTTAAAGGCTACCTCCGTGGGTATAAATCAAATACAGATAAACTCTGTGCTTAATTTTCACTCTGTTCCCCCTTGATTCCACTTATTTATAGGGGCAAAGAAGTCTAAAATCAAGGCTATCAGAAGCTGCTGAATGATAAATTCATAAATCTGTTTACAGTGTTCTGCACATGCTATATTATATATCAACTGTCATATAGTAGTTTTGATTTTGATTTTTACTTTATGTACTATGTATTTATTGCTGCTGGTTGCAACTGAATTTAGAAAACAAGAGGGCATTCAGTAATGATCAACGAATCAGCAGTGAACGTGTGCAATTTTTTGAGCGTGGTTCAATTTTTTGTAACCTCCAACTGTGTTCAGTTAATTCAAATGATGCAATGCCTGTCTGGAATGATTCTACAGTCGTCTGAAAGGCTTCCTCATGGTCTTAGTGCCTGTACAGTACTACTGCTCTTCCAAATTCTTGCATGTTTTATTTTCTGAATGGATACAGCAACTCTGAAATTTCATAACTAATTGTTATTCTCATCCTATACATTTTGTACAGAAGTGTCCTCACATTTGGCGTTTTATTCTGTAGTTATCTGGCTTAGCCTCTATTAAAGTATTAGTAAAACAAAAATCAGGAAAATATCCCAAAAAAGGATAGAATGTTAATGATCTGCCTCTGGGAATGTTAGTGGTAGTTAAAGGATTTATACATAGAAAAACAAATACTACCAAGAATTTACAAGACTAAAGCACATTGGTTTGGTTGGCATCCTTCCATCTACAAAAGATGATGGATATGCAGCAAACAATCCATTTAGGTGGGGGTGTCTTCTCTTGGTGTGCCTTTGCTGATGGCTGTGAAGGCCAATCCTTGAGAGGCAGGTTCTGCCTCAAATGCTGCACGTGAAGCTGTGAGTTGTTGTTGTTGATGTTAACGCCTGTTTTCAAGCTGCTGCAGCAACTGGTTATTGTGGTAGTGCACACCAGTCCACAGGATGTGTTGACATTTACCTCTGTCATAAACTCCTGGCTCCCAGGTGTGATAGTCAACACTTCGGCCCTTCATGTCACGCTTGCAAGCATCCTTGAAGCGGAGCTTTGGGCACCCCACTGGTCATCTCGCCCTGGCTACCTCACCGTACAGAAGATCTTTTGGTATGTGACCATCTTCCATCCTGCGGATGCGTCCAATCCACTGAAGCTGCCTCTATTTGCACATTGAAGGGTTCAAATTATATCAAATCACAAAGAGTAGAGCCTGGACAATTTATCAACATCACCTGAATCTCAACATTTGATTACAGCTTTCAGCTCCTTGCTAAGGATTTTCCATTCATATAAAATTCTATAACAGGCTTCGGGTATAAGCTTTTAGTGGAAGAGTTAAAAGACTGTTAGCTGCTTTATGACTACATTCACAAGATGCTAAATGACATTAATGGTAGGGTACTGCTAGCCACTTATTGCAAAACAGTCTTAGCATGTGACATCACAAGATTTAAAGATCCCTGCAAGATTGTTGCATTTACTTTACTCATTATCATGTCAACTTATTTACTTCAGTAAATTATTTTCAAATGATATATAGTCTACTTTTCAATTCAAAATTACTGAATACAAATTATCTGATAATTCAAATTTCAGCACCAAAATCCCATGTTGCTGGATTTTTACACAGAATTTACTGCAGAGAAACAGGCCATTTGGCTCAACTAGTCTTTGCTGATGTTTATGCTCCACACGAGCCTCCTCCCACCCTGCCTCGTCTAACACTATCAGTATATCCTTCAATCCCTTCCTACATCATGTACTTATGTAGCTGCTCCTGAACTGCATCTATGTTATTCACCTGAACTACTCCATGTGGTACCGAGCTCCACATTCTAACAATTCTCTGGGTTAGGAACTTTCTCCCAAATTCCTTCCTGTATTTATTAGCGGTTTTCTTATATTTGTGTCCTTTAGATTTGGACTTCCTCATATGTAGAAATATCTTTCCTACGTCTACCCTATCAAAAATTGCATTTTATGTAACAGAAGCAGTCTTTATTCCCTCTTATGCTGATACTTCACATGAGTTAGTTAACCCCTTTGTTAAAATAGTGGAGAAAGGCGGTTCATGTGGATAGGTTAAATAGTCATAAAATAAGATTGTACAGCATATTTCACACAATTTTTTGTACTTGACTAAGTCATTGACTGCAACAACTACCGTGGAATCTCCCTGCTCAGCATAGTGGGGAAAGTCTTTGCTCGAGTCGCTCTGAACAGGCTCCAGAAGCTGGCCGAGCGCGTCTACCCTGAGGCACAGTGTGGCTTTCGTGCAGAGAGATCGACTATTGACATGCTGTTCTCCCTTCGTCAGATACAGGAGAAATGCCGTGAACAACAGATGCCCCTCTACATTGCTTTATTGATCTCACCAAAGCCTTTGACCTCGTCAGCAGACGTGGTCTCTTCAGACTACTAGAAAAGATCGGATGTCCACCAAAGCTACTAAGTATCATCACCTCATTCCATGACAATATGAAAGGCACAATTCAACATGGTGGCTCCTCATCAGAGCCCTTTCCTATCCTGAGTGGTGTGAAACAGGGCTGTGTTCTCGCACCCACACTTTTTGGGATTTTCTTCTCCCTGATGCTTTCACATGCGTTCAAATCCTCTGAAGAAGGAATTTTCCTCCACACAAGATCAGGGGGCAGGTTGTTCAACCTTGCCCGTCTAAGAGCGAAGTCCAAAGTACGGAAAGTCCTCATCAGAGAACTCCTCTTTGCTGACGATGCTGCTTTAACATCTCACACTGAAGAATGCCTGCAGAGTCTCATCGACAGGTTTGCGTCTGCCTGCAATGAATTTGGCCTAACCATCAGCCTCAAGAAAACGAACATCATGGGGCAGGATGTCAGAAATGCTCCATCCATCAATATTGGCGACCACGCTCTGGAAGTGGTTCAAGAGTTCACCTACCTAGGCTCAACTATCACCAGTAACCTGTCTCTAGATGCAGAAATCAACAAGCGCATGGGTAAGGCTTCCACTGCTATGTTCAGACTGGCCAAGAGAGTGTGGGAAAATGGCGCACTGACACGGAACACAAAAGTCCGAGTGTATCAGGCCTGTGTCCTCAGTACCTTGCTCTACGGCAGCGAGGCCTGGACAACGTATGCCAGCCAAGAGCGACGTCTCAATTCATTCCATCTTCGCTGCCTTCGGAGAATACTTGGCATCAGGTGGCAGGACTATATCTCCAACACAGAAGTCCTTGAAGCGGCCAACACCCCCAGCTTATACACACTACTGAGTCAGCGGCGCTTGAGATGGCTTGGCCATGTGAGCCGCATGGAAGATGGCAGGATCCCCAAAGACACATTGTACAGCGAGCTCGCCACTGGTATCAGACCCACCGGCCGTCCATGTCTCCGTTATAAAGACGTCTGCAAACGCGACATGAAATCGTGTGACATTGATCACAAGTCGTGGGAGTCAGTTGCCAGCATTCGCCAGAGCTGGCGGGCAGCCATAAAGACAGGGCTAAATTGTGGCGAGTCGAAGAGACTTAGTAGTTGGCAGGAAAAAAGACAGAGGCGCAAGGGGAGAGCCAACTGTGCAACAGCCCCAACAAACAAATTTCTCTGCAGCACCTGTGGAAGAGCCTGTCACTCCAGAATTGGCCTTTATAGCCACTCCAGGCGCTGCTTCACAAACCACTGACCACCTCCAGGCGCATATCCATTGTCTCTCGAGATAAGGAGGCCCAAAAGAAAAAAAAAGAACTAAGTCATTGTTCATAAGGCCCTTGTTGATATTCTTAAATCTATCAAACTCAACAAACTACATTGTTACCTACTTGTACTTAATTGGAATCTTATTATTTCGAAACAGGACTATTTTGAGGACACTATTAGTTAAATGAGGAGTTAAGCTGTTTTTTTCTTTTTGTATTTTCTTTTTATTATTTAACCAATAAGATTGGTTATTAAATTAAACATAATCGAATACATTTTAAATCGATCTTAACATCTAACTCGAGAAAAAGACACTTTCATTTACTTTGAAGCAAAATATCTATTTCCCCTCCCGTGAAGTAGCATGTTACACTGTATGCGGGCACTAGGACCTGGGAGGCGCTGAGCCGGGAGGAGGGAGCGGTTGCGAGTACCAGGCTGATATCAAGATAAGAAGGACACGCAGCATCCGCTTCAGCACAAATGCAAAACCCCAACTTCACCAGCCAGCTTTTATTGAGTGCATGCACGGCCTGTCACAGTGAAAAAGCAGCAAAAGCCGAGCCCAGAGAAGAGGTGGGAGACTGACAGAGTGAGTAAACTAGAGTGAGCTCTGCAAAATCTCTATTGTCTGCATTGTTGTGTCGAACGGTCTGAGATTGGGTCTGTCTCAACCAGCCAAGATTCCCAATTATTGTCGATTATTTGTTCTCTGGAAAGTGATTTGTTGATTTTAGTAACCAAAGTCAAATAAATTGACAACATGATTTGTATAAGGATATTTGGAGAAACTATTTTTAGTAGAAATTTAATGTAAGAGTTTTATTTTTGGGTTACACTTCTTAAGTACTGAATTGTATGGTATAGAAATGAGCAGCTTATCATTTTTGAGTGCAGAATACTGCAGCGATCAACTGTTAATAGTGTAAATGTCCAAGTTGTCTGACTATCGCTCCTTCTTCGGTATTATGAATCAAAGACATGGAATGTGCTGGCTGTTAGTGACACCACTGTAGGTTCCTGCTCGAGCAAATCGGAGTAAGATCATCACAATTTTGCATTACAACATTACACCTTTTAAAAAGGTGCGCGAAGTGACTCCAAAGCAATCGTGTAATTGAGATCTCGAGATTATCATTGTAAACTCTTGTTACAGTATAAGATAACGTCTAAAGTTCTCAATTTTTGTTTCATATTTTCTTTGGCCTCCTTGTCTCAAGAGACAATGGGTAAGCGCCTGGAGGTGGTCAGTGGTTTGTGAAGCAGCGCCTGGAGTGGCTATAAAGGCCAATTCTAGAGTGACAGACTCTTCCACAGGCGCTACAGATAAAATTGGCTGTTGGGGCTGTTACACAGTTGGCTCTCTCCTTGCGCTTCTGACTTTTTTCCTGCCAACCAGCTAAGTCTCTTCGACTCGCCACTCTTTAACCCCGCCTTTATGGCTGTCCGCCAGCTCTGGCGATCACTGGCAACTGACTCCCACGACTTGTGATCAATGTCACAGGACTTCATGTATATGCTGGAGATGTTGGCCGCCTTGAGGACTTCTGTGTTGGAGATACGGTCCTGCCACCTGATGCCAAGAATTCTCCGGAGGCAGTGAAGATGGACACAGGCTTGATACACTCGGACTTTTGTGTTCCGTGTCAGTGCACATTTTCCCACTCCCTCTTAGCCAGTCTGGACATAGCAGTGGACACCTTTCCCATGTGCTTGTTGATTTCTGCATCGAGAGACAGGTTACTGGTGATAGTTGAGCCTAGGCAGGCGATCTCTTGAACCACTTCCAGACCAAGGTGGCCGATATTGATGGTTGGAGCATTTCTGACATCCTGTCCCATGATGTTTGTTTTCTTGAGGCTGATGGTCAGGCCAAATTTGTTGCAGGCAGCCGCAATCCTGTCGATGAGTCTCTGCAGACACTCTTGTTTTATAAGCAACCAAGTATTCGTTATCTATACAGTCGCATGACCAGTATTTCCTGAAACATAATTTCATTTGAAATGTTCTGTTTTGTTTCAAATTTATCATTAAAAATTGTAATTGTTTCTTGAGAGAAATGTGTCATGCCAGAGGACTGGCGGATTGTTAGTGTTATAGCTATATTTAAGAGGGACATAGAACAAGTCCAGGAAACAATAGACCTGACAGCTTAACATTGGTATTAGGAAACATAATGGAATCCCTATTAAAATAGAAAATAGAAAAACATTTAGAAACCAAAAATATAACAATGAGTAGTCAACATGAATTTCAAAGAGAAAGCCTTGTTTTGACCAACCTTGTTGAATTTTTTAAAGAGGAAACAGAGTGTGGATAAAGATAATGTGTTAGATGTAATATATTTAGATTTCCAAAATGCCTGTGATAAGGTACCACATAGTAATAAGGTCAGAGCATGTGGAGTCAGGGAACAAGTTGCAGAATGGATAGCTGATTTGGCTGTAAGACAGAAACATGATAGTAGGGGTAAACCATGGGAGATTGTGGGAAGTGGGGTCCCACAAGGATCAGTGCTGGGATCACTGTTGTTTACAATTTGTATTAATGATTTAGACTTTGGAACACTATCACTAGAGAAAAAGTACTAGGAAAACTAATGGGACTAAAGGCTGACAAATCCCCTGGACCTGATGGACTGCATCCTAGGATCTTAAAAGAAGTGTCTGTCGAGATACTAGATACATTGGCTGTAATCTTCCAAACTTCCCCAGATTCTGGAAAGGTCTGAGTCGATTGGAAAATTGCCAATGTAATACCTGTGATGGAAACCACACCTGCCAGATGGAAATATATTAATTTTGTCATATGGAACATTATTTGAATGCTTACTGGACATTGAACATAACTTGTTTTAAAAAGACCACAGAACAGTGGCTGAAAACATGGCTGCACATTTGCATTCTAAAAGACAGTTACATGGAGAGACAATGGGAGTACTCCCTGATACAATTAGCCAGGTGGGTTTTGTCAATAGTGATGATCACGAGACATTGAGAGTCATTGAATGTGTAAGAGGCAGTATTCCACCATCCTTCGCCCCCCTACCATCCCTCCAAGAGTTTCTGGTAAGCTTGGAGGAATCCACAAACCTCATAGGTGAGGCTGTTCCAAATAAGGAGCTAGTCACATGACTAATCTGCTGGCCAACCTGGAGTTAATTGAATTGTGCTCACAGAACAGTTTTTGGAAAAGACTGCAATTGAACTTCAAGAAGAGAGCACTCCCTGTCTCACTCTCATCCAAAGTTCCATGGAAGTAATTTAAGCCTCAAGACTAAAGACCAGTGAAACAAGTTTGAAAGTGGGCACTGGGCCCCAACGAGAACTGCAAGACTTAACTTCAATCAAAGACTTTACATCCAACCCAAAACCAGTGACTGAACTCCATCTATTACTTCAAACCTTTCCCCTTTAATTCTTTCTCCTCCTCTGTCTCTATTTGCATGTGTGTTTATTGCATATGCATGCTAGTGTGGTCGCGTCACGTATTTTTAGTAGTTTTAACTGAGTTAGAGTTTTAAGGTTAATAAACTTACACCTTTCTTGTTTAAATCTGATAAAACCTGTCTGGTTGATTTCTTTGCAATTGCAATTAGAGAGCAGTGAGAAAGAACTCACCTGAGGGGAAGCTAAAAACACTGTTGTTTAAAAGTTAAACCCTGTTACGGTCAAACGAGGAAAAGGCAGAGAGGGGAACTCTAGACTCCTTCCTCACCTGGTTGTAATTGCCTTATTCAAGAAAGAAGGGAGACAGAAAGCAGGAAACTATAGGCCAGGTGGCCGAGCATCTGTCATTGGGAAAATGCTGCAATCCATCATTAAGGAAGCAGTAGCAGGACATTTAGAAAATCATAATGTAATCAAGCAGTGTCAAAATGGTTTTATGAAAGGGAAATAGTGCTGACATTTATTAGAGTTCTTTGAGGATGTGACAAGCAGGGTGGATAAAGGCGGCACAGTGGCGCAGTGGTTAGCACTGCCGCCTCACAGCTCCAGGGACCCGGGTTCGATTCTGGGTACTGCCTGTGTGGAGTTTGCAAGTTCTCCCTGTGTCTGCGTGGGTTTTCTCCGGGTGCTCCGGTTTCCTCCCACAAGCCAAAAGACTTGCAGGTTGGTAGGTAAATTGGCCTTTATAAATTGTCACTAGTATAGGTAGGTGGTAGGGAAATATAGGGTCAGGTGGGGATGTTGGGTAGGAATATGGGATTAGTGTAGGATTAGTATAACTGGGTGGTTGATGGTCGGCACAGACTCGGTGGGCCGAAGGGCCTGTTTCAGTGCTGTATCTCTAATCTAATCTAATCTAATTAGATGTAGTGTATTTGGATTTCCAAATGGCATTTGATAAGGTGCTACATAAAAGGCTACTACACCAGATATGAGCTCATGGTGTTGGGGTAATATGTTAGCACGGATAGAGGACTGGGGAACTAACAGGAAACAGAGGGCTGGATTTATAAGCTCGCTTAGCAGCGAGCTTCAAAAATGGTGGCTTGTCCATGCGGACAACACATTGCGGAACCGCAGTGATATTCAGCGTGGTGGCTCATTTAAATGGCTGGGGCAGACCACCCCCCTCCGATGGTATGGAAGGAGTGGGCGGTCCATCCCCGGGAATGATTCCAGGCGCCATTTGCGTAGGTGCCAATGCCATTTTTAAAGGGCTTCGAGCCCTACATTACAATTTAAATTTTTAAAGAGATATTGAATTAAAATTTATTTTAAAAATTAAATAAATGTTGCTAGCCCCTCTTCCACCCCACCCCCAATAACCATGAAATTCATTCCTTGCCCTCTCCCCCGCCAAAATACTTACCTTGTGTACCTGACCTTTCCCCTCCAAAGTTCATCAACTTTTAACTTCATCCCTTCACACCATCCCCTCCACCAATTAGATTAGCTTGGCCCCCTTCTCCCCCACCCCCTGCACTGAAATACTTAGCTGCTCCCCCTCTCCCCACCAGTGTCCCACATCGGATTTCCAAACGGGTCTCCAAAGGCGTGGGAGTGCCGGCCACTGGCAGCAATATCGCTGCGGACTGTACGGCATGAGCGGGTAAGTGCTTCATTTACTTTAATTAAAATATTTAGATTTTGCTCCCATTGCCGAATGGCGGGGAGCTGCCACGAGGCCTCGCTACTGCCGTCAATATTGGGCCGGGCTTTCCCAGCATCAAGGCCCATGGTGGGCTTCTCCCGTAGGCATTATCTGTCCACCCCACGCCCACCCCCCCTGCTGACCCCCGTAGTCGGGGGTGGGTGCTGTAAAATTCAGCCCAAGGAGTCAGGATAAATGGGTCATTTTCAGGTTGGCAAGCTGTAACTAGTGGGGTGTCGCAGGGATCAGTACTGGAGCCTCAATTATTTATAATCTATATTCATGACTTGAATGAAGAGTCTGAGTGTATTGTAACCAATTTTGCTGACTATATAAAGATAGGTGGGTAAGTAAGTTCTGAGGAGAACATAGTCTGCAAAGGGATATAGCTAGGTTAAGTGACTGGGGAAAAATTTGGCTGATGTAGTATAATGTGGGAAAATACTTTGATGGAAAGAATAGAAAAGCAGAATATTATTTAAATGGAGAGAGACTGTAGAATTCTGCGGTACAGAGGAATCTGGGTGTTTTTGTACACAGAGATGGCCTGAGATATTACCGGCATACTCTGGGTCCTGATGTCGGGACTAAATGCAGGTCCCAAACCTATGCGGGTGGATGACGGGTCCGTAGCAGCAATTTTACCAACAGCGATCAATTAAGAGGCCACTGCTCGGACCACCATCCAATTAAAGAAAACGCCCTGCCTCTCTGAGCTGTCAGCCCAATCAGAGGGCCAGCAGCTCTGCAGTCCATGGAGCCTCGGGAAAGGAAGGCCCCTCCAGGAAGCTGCTGGGAAACCGCCTCCATGTACTGGCAGACCCTCACGTTGCAGGGGCTATTTTGGCGCTGGTAAAATACCAGCGGGGTTAATTAAAGTAATTAATTGGCCGCCCGCCTCTGATTGGCTGGCTGCTCTGCCACTGCCGTTCCCGCCTTTGGAATTATTCCGTGGTGCAGGAATATGTTGGCTTCCCTCCCGATGCCTTACATTTAACCACCCCTCCCTCCTCCCAGCCTGTCTCCAGTGGGCTGGTAAAATCCCGGCCATGGTTTCCACTTGTGGTGAGAAGCAAAACTAGAGACCATCAATGTAAGATAGGCACCAAGAAATCAAAATTGGAAATTCAGAAGAAATTACTTTACCCAGAGCGTGGTGAGAATGTGGAACTCGCTACCACTGAGGGTAGCTGAGGTGAATAGTAGGCATTTAAGGGGAGGCTAGATAAGCACATAAGGGAGAAAGAAATAGAGGATTATGCTGATACGTTTAGATGTGGAAGGATGGTAGGAGGCTCGAGTGGAGCATGAATACCAGCATGGACTGGTTGGGCTGAAATGCCTGTTTCTGTGCTGTATATTCTATAATATTTCTTCAAGCAATAGAACACATTAAGAGTATTTTGTTACAGTGCCTTTCAGTGTTCAAATTATGCTAAGTGTTTTAATTGTTTAGCTTCTGGTGTTGCCAAACAAAACAACAGCCTTCCATGTATCAGTAATTATCAGAGACAGTCATTGTGATTTTAAAGTCTACCTATTTTGATATGGATTCACTCTTAAAATATGCACTGTTCCATGTGTTTAAATGGTTTTGCAACCTGTTACTATGAATATTTCCTTGATAGGGAAAAAAGAACACCTTGTCCAGACAATTAAATAAATCTAGGGGATACCAATTCCTGAAACTGTTTTGTCTACATCAGCACAAAAGCAACAGATGTATAAATGACATTATCTTTCGTACATGTTTGGGCATGTGTTGCTCAACTATTTGCCAGGCTAATAAGACTCATTTGTTCAGTCCATATGCTGAATTTCCCATCTCCACTGGGATTGGGAAGCATCCTGCATCTGTTGAGCAGTTCCCGGGGATGACAAATAACTTTTTGCAGAAATTTGCTGTAAGGTGTAAAAAGAAAAACAGAAAATGCAGGAAATGTACAGAATACGCACCAATCTCTAAAAAGAGCAGAGACAGATTAACATTTTAGGTGTAAACCCTTCATCAGAACTGAGTCAACACCCCAAAGATTGATCGATCTTCTGTCATTATAGATGCTGAGGTTTGCGATGTTTTTATTGTTGTACCCTGACAGTGAGTATACTGACATTTATTTTGTGGAGTTTTCAAAGTAATTGCTTGCTCCAGTAACTTTAGGCTGCCTGAAACTCATGCAGATTACACCTTTTATGTCTGTATCATTATTAATTCCTCACCCACCACTGGATGGACAGGAGGACATGAAATTTCTCCCTTTACTGCAGGTTTGAAAAGAGTGAAGAATACATTTCAGAAAAGTAGAAGTGCTGTGTAATGCTGTAGGGTTTATTTTATCTGCTAAATGTTTCATTTATTTTCCTTTTTCTTAGTTCTTCCTCTTTTAATTGCAGAATTGCTGAACAAAGCAGAAATAGAGAGCTGTTTCCGGTGATAACCACAGAGTTCATGTTGTATTCCTATTGCAGGCTTAAATTTGAAAATAAACCATCTGAAGCTACTTTAAAAGATTGAAGTGCAATGCCTTTTTAAAAAAAAACACATTACACAGAAATGAAGCAATCGATTTCTTGCAAGTTCCACATTTCCTACGTTAATTGCTGAAAGAATTTTATACAATTCTTTGTCAGTATATATGTTGGAACGAGTTCCAATCTGTGTTACCATCAGGACAGTTGCATATCCTGTGCAGGTTTGAGGCAGTTTTCGAAAGAAACACAGTGCAACTTCAGTCTTTCAAAAAACAATTTCTTTAGCGGTCAGTTTTACTTTCAAGTTTTTTAAGCTATGACTTTCTTCCTAGTTTTTGAATTTTTCACCCACAGTTGGAAGCCGATAACAGTGCACTTTTAAGCTCTGCTTGACGAGAGTAACACAACAGCTAGTAACTCCATACTGTTCACCCACAGTCTGAAAAATGATACCAGTGTCAAAATAGCCAGATATGATTAGATGAAGTAGGGTGGAAGGAGGCTTGTGTAGATCATTAAAAAAACATGTACCCCATTGAGCCGAATGGCTTGTTTGAGTGTTGTAAATTCTGTGTGATTTTATGTAAAATGATGCCAAAATATTATTGTACCACTAATCCATCGCCAGTAACTTTACAGAGCCTTATGGAGTATTTAGTCTTGAATTTTCGACTGGTGACTCTGACAACCAACCAAGTGGCAATAAGCGGTCTTACATTTTAGAGAATCTGGGCTTTACATCAGCCTGCTAATTGTTGTGGTACAGTAGGACTTTTACATTGAAATGCAAAAGAGTGGAAATTACTGTTGTCATACAAATTCCTGTTGCACTCCTATCAAATTCCTTTCTCCAGTATTTTAAGGAGCTTTTAGCATTGTCATAAGGCTCTTTAAACAGCGTTCAAATCACATGCAGCTTCCACAGTTTGGACTGTGACCGACCACTCCCTGGTGTGCAGCAAGGTTGCACTCAAACCAAAGAAGCTGCATCACTCCAAGCAGAAGGGCCGCCCGCGCATCAACACTAACAGAATTTCTTATCCACAGCTGTTACATAAGTTTCTAAATGTACTTGAAAAAGCCCTTCAAAACACTCCTACAGGGGATGCAGATACCAAGTGGGCCCACATCAGAGACGCCATCTATGACTCAGCAATGACCACCAATGGCAAACGTGTGAAGCAGAATGCAGACCGGTGCTCCGGGTGCTCCGGTTTCCTCCCACATGCCAAAAGACTTGCAGGTTGATAGGTAAATTGGCCATTATAAATTGTCACTAGTATAGGTAGGTGGTAGGGAAATATAGGGACAGGTGGGGATGTTTGGTAAGAATATGGGATTAGTGTAGGATTAGTATAAATGGGTGGTTGATGTTCGGCACAGACTCGGTGGGCCGAAGGGCCTGTTTCAGTGCTGTATCTCTAATCTAATCTATAATCAGACTGGTTTCAATCTCACTTTGAAGAGTTGGAACCTGTCATAGCTGCTAAGTGCACTGCACTATTGAACTACAAGAAAGCCCCCAGCGAATTAACATCTGAAGCACTTAAAGTAGCCAGACGCGCTGCACAAAGAACAGCCAGATGCTGCGCAAATGACTACTGGCAATACCTGTGCAGTCAAGGGTGACCGCGGTGACTGCAACAACTACCGTGGAATCTCCCTGCTCAGCATAGTGGGGAAAGTCTTTGCACGAGTCGTTTTAAACAGGCTCCAGAAGCTGGATGAGTGTGTCTACCCTGAGGCACAGTGTGGCTTTCGAGCAGAGAGATCCACCATTGACATGCTGTTCTCCCTTCGCCAGCTACAGGAGAAATGCCGTGAACAACAGATGCCCCTCTACGCTGCGTTCATAGATCTCACCAAAGCCTTTGACCTCGTCAGCAGATGTGGTCTCTTCCGACTACTAGCAAAGATCGGATGTCCACCAAAGCTACTAAATATCATCACCTCATTTCATGACAATATGAAAGGCACAATTCAGCATAGCGGCACCTCATCAGACCCCTTTCCTATCCTGAGTGGTGTGAAACAGGGCTGTGTTCTCGCAGCTACACTGTTTGGGATCTTTTTCTCCCTGCTGCTTTCACATGCGTTCAAGTCTTCAGAAGAAGGAATTTTCTTCCACACAAGATCAGATGGCAGGTTGTTCAACCTTGCCCGTCTAAGAGCGAAGACCAAAGTACGAGGGGACACACGAGGGCAAACACGAGGGGACATAGCTTTAAGTTGAGGGGTGAAAGATATAGGACAGATGTCAGAGGTAGTTTCTTTACGCAGAGAGTAGTAGGGGCGTGGAACGCCCTGCCTGCAACAGTAGTAGACTCGCCAACTTTAAGGGCATTTAAGTGGTCATTGGATAGACATATGGATGTAAATGGAATAGTGTAGGTCAGATGATCGGCGCAACATCGAGGGCCGAAGGGCCTGTACTGCGCTGTAATATTCTAATTCTAATTCTAATACAGAAGGTCCTCATCAGGGAACTCCTCTTTGCTGACGATTCTGCAATAACATCCCACACAGAAGAGTGTCTGCAGAGACTCATCGACAGGATTGTGGCTGCCTGCAACGAATTTGGCCTGACCATCAGCCTCAATAAAACAAACATCATGGGACAGGACGTCAGAAATGCTCCATCCATCAATATCAATGAGGTTGGTCAAAACAAGGCTTTCGCTTTGAAATTCATGTTGACTACTCATTGTTATATTTTTGGTTTCTAAATGTTTTTCTATTTTCTATTTTAATAGGGATTCCATTATGTTTCCTAATACCAATGTTAAGCTGTCAGGTCTATTGTTTCCTGGACTTGTTCTATGTCCCTTCTTAAATATAGCTATAACACTAACAATCCGCCAGTCCTCTGGCATGACACATTTCTCTCAAGAAACAATTACAATTTTTAATGATAAATTTGAAACAAAACAGAACATTTCAAATGAAATTATGTTGCAGGAAATACTGGTCATGCTACTATATAGATAATGAATACTTGGTTGCTTATAAAACAAGAGTGTCTGCAGAGACTCAGCGACAGGATTGCGGCTGCCTGCAACGAATTTGGCCTAACCATCAGCTTCAAGAAAACAAACATCATGGGACAGGACGTCAGAAATGCTCCATCCATCAATAGCGGCAACCTCACTCTGGAAGTGGTTCAAGAGTTCACCTACCTAGGCTCAACTATCACCAGTAACCTGTCTCTCGATGCAGGAATCAACAAGCACATGGGAAAGGCATCCGCTGCTATGTCCAGACTGGCCAAGAGAGTGTGGGAAAATGGTGCACTGACCCGGAACATAAAAGTCCAAGTATATCAAGCCTGTGTCCTCAGTACCTTGCTCTATGGCAGCGAGGCCTGGACAACGTAAGTCAGCCAAGAGCGACGTCTCAATTCTTTCCATCTTCGCTGCCTCCGGAGAATCCTTGGCATCAGGTGGCAGGACCGTATCTCCAACGCAGAAGTCCTCAAGGCGGCCGACATCCCCAGCATATACACCCTACTGAGCCAGCAGCGCTTGAGATGGCTTGGCCATGTGAACTGCATGGAAGATGGCAGGATCCCCAAGGACACATTGTACAGCAAACTCGTCACTGGTATCAGACCCACCGGCCGTCCATGTCTCCGCTTTAAAGACGTCTGCACACGTGACATGAAGTCCTGTGACATTGATCACAAGTCGTGGGAGTCAGTTGCCAGTGATCGCCAGAGCTGGCGGACAGCCATAAAGGCGGGTCTAAAGAGTGGCGAGTCGAAGAGACTTAGCAGTTGGCAGGAAAGCCAAGAGGAGAGCCAGCTGTGTAACGGCGCCAACAACCAATTTTATCCAGCCGCTGCTTCACAAACCACTGGCCACCTCCCAGGCGCTTACCCATTGTCTCTCGAGACAAGAAGGCCAAAGAAGAAGAAGATAAATTCTTTCATTAAAAGAGCAGAGAAAGGGATCTGATATAAGCACATTCATACCACAACATTACTGACAGTAATTTCTACATTCTGATGAGGTTAAAGTTTTCTTATTTAGAGGACATTACATAAAATATAAGGAAGAGATTAGCGAGTATGCTAAAGCAATATGTCAGCAAGCGGTCGATGTCAGGAACTGTAAAAGCTGAACTCCAACAGTTTACCAATGTCCCAGTCTTGAGCTGTGTTTATTCTTGTAACACTTTCCATATGTTTTTGTAATATATACATTGAAGTTATAGGGAAGGTTTGCTGCCATTTTCATTAAGTTTTTTCTTTATGCTGGCAGTGGTTGTCACCAGAGATCAAGAAAGATGTTTGGCTACCCTTTAGGAGGTGAATTGATTTCCTGAAAGGTCTCCTCTAGTGCTAAACATTTCATGCAGTCTTAAACAGAACTGGGTACTGGGACATAGTTCACTGCATTTTGCAGGTGAATATAATATCTTCTACATAGTATAACTAGGACAAATGTTTTACTGGGGCAAGCAAGATCATTCAGATCCTCTTCGAAAACACCATTTCCATTGGTTCTGGGACTTTTTCTGCAAGATTGTAGTACTTGGGCAGCAAATTGTTCTCCTCATGTTAAGAGTAAAAATCCATGAGATTTGTCACAAGATATGCTACATGGAAGCAATACACATGACTATAATTTGCTAATCTATATATCACTGATCCTCAATGGCAAATGCAGCCTAATATCACTGTTGCAGCTTGTGTAAACCACTTGAAAGTCTTCTCAGATAATTTAGAAAGAAGTTAAAACTTTTGGACATAGCTACCAAACCATTCCTCCAAATGTCGAGTGTAAATGTCGTTTAACATGTTCTGATGTTTTTACATCCTGGGGACCTGTGGTGGTTTCTATTATACTAAACATTTCAGTGTGGGCTTTGAAGGTTAACCTGCTGCAGCTTTTTACACAGCTTTTCGGAAGGTTGGGATTGGGTGTGAAGTTTCAATCATTGTAATATATATATATATATAAATATATACTATATATATTTTCCATCTGAAAATGACATTTTTATTGTGATGAAATTCTTGTCGGTCTTTATTTTTGTCTTTGCATGTGCATTCAGTAATAGTTACAGACTAATCTGGGATAAAAGTGGCTGGCATTGACAGAATGAAATGTCTGAAACTTAAATCCAGAGCTGGAGCTGAACTGCAGCTTGATGATGTCACTTTAACTCCTTGAGGATCAGCAACCCAAGGCATTTCTAAAAATCAATTAGACATGGAGAAAATGAAGGGCCTGTTTCTGTGCTGCACAACTCAATGATTCTATGACTCTAAAATGTTTCCACTTAAGGGGGACCAAAACCAGGGTCCACATATATAAGATAGTAACTAATAAATCTAATAGTGAATACAGGAGGAACTTCTTTAGCCAGAGAGTTATTGTAATGTGAAACTTCCTACTGCGTGGTACCACATGCAGCAAATAGCACAGATGCATTGAAGGGTAAACTGCATGAACGCATGAGGCAGAAGGGAATAGATGGGTAAGCTGCTAGGCTAGGAGGAGGCTCGTGTGGAGGAAAAACACTGGCATGGACCAGTTGAGCCAATTGGCCTGTTTCTGTGCTGTAATTTCTATGTAAATCTCTATAATTAATGCAATGAAACCCTGATGTGAACAGCATATTCAAAACTTAATCAGAACAATTCTGGCAATGTGAGCACCTTGTTAAGAGTAACCCTGGTATTTCCAGCAGTCTTCATGATTATGAACTAATGCATCATCACTGGACTGTTCACCAATCAATAATTGACTTTAATATTATACTGCTTG
Source organism: Heterodontus francisci (assembly GCF_036365525.1). Taxonomy (NCBI): domain Eukaryota; kingdom Metazoa; phylum Chordata; class Chondrichthyes; order Heterodontiformes; family Heterodontidae; genus Heterodontus; species Heterodontus francisci. Next base: position 62,833,091 of record NC_090375.1, on the reverse strand, counting down.
CCTTATCATTTTGAAATGCTTCAAAACTTTTCACGCAATGTATTACTTTGTGATGTGCAGTGACTTACGTAGGCACATGCAGCAGCCATTCTTGTGCCAGCTATGTCCCAAACACAGCAGCCCAATGAATGTAGATAAATCTGTTTGAATGTGGTAATCCATAGGAGCAGTTTAATTAAATGGGTAGTTAATAAATCTTTTGAAAGAAGAATATTCGAAACAGTGGATTTGTGGAGGAGGCGGAGGGAGATGCACTTTGTATCTAGAAGTATGGTTCTTTGGTAGTTTGTGTTAGAATTGGTTCCACCATAGTGGAATTGAAATGTAGAAGTATTGAAGCAGAGATGTTCATGAAGGTTTTTAACAAAAATGACTTTGAATTGAATATTAGAACAAAGAACAAAGATAATTACAGCACAGGAACAGGCCCTTCGGCCCTCCAAGCCTGCGCCGATCCAGATCCTCTCTCTAAACATGTCGCCTATTTTCTAAGGTTCTGTATCTCTTTTCTTCCTGCCCATTCATGTATCTGTCTAGATACATCTTAAAAGACTCCATCGTGCCCGCGTCTACCACCTCCGCTGGCAACGCGTTCCAGGTGCCCACCACCCTCTGCGTAAAGAACTTTCCACGCATATCCCCCCTAAACATTTCCCCTTTCACTTTGAATTCGTGTCCTCTAGTAATTGAAACCCCCACTCTGGGAAAAAGCCTCTTGCTGTCCACCCTGTCTATACCTCTCATGATTTTGTACACCTCAATCAGGTCCCCCCTCAACCTCCGTCTTTCTAATGAAAATAATCCTAATCTACTCAACCTCTCTTCATAGCTAGCGCCCTCCATACCAGGCAACATCCTGGTGAACCTCCTCTGCACCCTCTCCAAAGCATCCACATCCTTTTGATAATGTGGCGACCAGAACTGTACGCAGTATTCCAAATGTGGCCGAACCAAAGTCCTATACAACTGTAACATGACCTGCCAACTCTTGTACTCAATGCCCCGTCTGATGAAGGAAAGCATGCCGTATGCCTTCTTGACCACTCTATTTACCTGCATTGCCACCTTCAGGGAACAGTGGACCTGAACACCCAAATCTCTCTGGACATCAATTTTCCCCAGGACTTTTCCATTTACTCTGTAGTTCACTCTTGAATTGGATCTTCCAAAATGCATCACCTCGCATTTGCCCTGATTGAACTCCATCTGCCATTTCTCTGCCCAACTCTCCAATCTATCTATATTCTGCTGTATTCTCTGACAGTCCCCTTCACTATCTGCTACTCCACCAATCTTAGTGTCGTCTGCAAACTTGCTAATCAGTCCACCTATACTTTCCTCCAAATCATTAATGTATATCACAAACAACAGTGGTCCCAGCACGGATCCCTGTGGAACACCACTGGTCACACGTCTCCATTTTGAGAAACTCCCCTCTACTGCTACTCTCTGTCTCCTGTTGCCCAGCCAGTTCTTTATCCATCTAGCTAGTACACCTTGGACCCCAAGCGCCTTCACTTTCTCCATCAGCCTGCCATGGGGAACCTTATCAAACGCCTTACTGAAGTCCATGTATATGACATCGACAGCCCTTCCCTCATCAATCAACTTTGTCACTTCCTCAAAGAATTCTATTAAGTTGGTAAGACATGACCTTCCCTGCACAAAACCATGTTGCCTATCACTGATGAGCCCATTTTCTTCCAAATGGGAATAGATCCTATCCCTCAGTATCTTCTCCAGCAGCTTCCCTACCACTGACGTCAGGCTCACCGGTCTATAATTACCTGGATTATCCCTGCTACCCTTCTTAAACAAGGGGACAACATTAGCAATTCTCCAGTCCTCCGGGACCTCACCCGTGTTTAAGGATGCTGCAAAGATATCTGTTAAGGCCCCAGCTATTTCCTCTCTCGCTTCCCTCAGTAACCTGGGATAGATCCCATCCGGACCTGGGGACTTGTCCACCTTAATGCCCTTTAGAATACCCAACACTTCCTCCCTCCTTATGCCGACTTGACCTAGAGTAATCAAACATCTGTTCCTAACCTCAACATCCGTCATGTCCCTCTCCTCGGTGAATACCGATGCAAAGTACTCGTTTAGAATCTCACCCATTTTCTCTGAGTCCAAGCATAACATTCCTCCTTTGTCCTTTTAGGAGTTGACAGCACCTTGAAGAGTTAAGTGATCTAGACAAACTGATCAGAGCATATATTACTTTAAACTTAGGAAGGTTTAAAGTTAATAAGAAGAAGCTGCTTTAATAAGATTTAAAAGCTGCTTTGAGCCTATACTCATTGGAGTTTAGAAGAATGAGAGATGATCTTACTGAAGCACTCAAAGTTCTGGAGAAGTACCACCAGAGATGCCTCTGCAAGATCCTACAAATCCAGTGGCAAGGAAGGCAATCCAACAGCAGCGTCCTCTCCCATGTCAATCTACCCACCATCAGGGCGCTAATCACCCAGAATCAGCTCCGCTGGGCAGGACATGTCGTCCACGTGCCTGACACCAGACTCCTGAAGCAGCTGTTCTACTCAGAACTTGGTCAGGGCAGAAGGCTCCTAGGAGGACAGCGGAAACAGTTTGGAGATGTCCTCAAAGCATCCCTGAAGAGATCAAACATCACCATCTACTCGTGGGAGCCTCTGGCATGTGACCGTCCTAGATGGAGACAGCTCAGCTGGTAAGGCATTGTAAACCTCAAGGAACTTCGTTGGGAACATGCGGAGGCGAAGTCGAGGTGCGGAGGGAGCGCACAAATCTCCAAACTACTCATCTACCTGGGCCTTCAAACACTAGCTGCCCATCATGTGGCAGAGTCTGCAGATCACACATTGGACTTAACAGCCATCACAGAATCCATCGAACTGAAGTGGAAGCAAATCATCCTCTCAATCCCGAGGGACTGCCGAAGAAGATGATCTTACTGAAACATATAGGATTCTGAGCGGGCTTGATAGGGCAGATGCTGAGAGGATGTTTCCCCTTGTTGGGGAATCTAGAACCAGGGGGCACTGTTTCAGAATAAGGGGTTTCCCATTTGACACAGATGAGGAGGAATTTCATCTCTTAGAGGGTTGTTAATCTTTGGAATTCACTACTCCAGAGAACAGCGGAGGCTGGGTCATTGAATATATTCGAGGCTGAGTTAGACAGATTTTGATCTACAAGGGAGCCAAAGGTTATGGGGGCAGGCAGGGAAGTGAAGCTAAGGCCATTATCAGATCTGTCATGATCTTATTGAATGACAGAGCAGGCTCGAGGGGCCAAATGGCCTTCTCCTGCTCCTATTTCTTATGTTCTTATAAAGGAAACAGTGGATGCAACTTAAAATATTTACTAGAGTAGGGACTGGCCAAGAAGGAATGTTAACTTCAAATGACCTCATTCTGTCTGTGCACAGGAAATAGTCACGAGGGATTTGTCTGTGTATGTAGCTCATGGGAATGTGCAGCTGTTCTATAAATAAGAGCATGCTAAGTATTGGGGAATTTAGAGACGTTATCCAGTGTTGGAAAGCATCCAGCACTGCAGTGCTATTGACCAAGATTCAATATCAGACTCAAGTTACTCTGTTTTTGAAGCTGCATGCCAGTCATCTCAATGGCTAACAAGGTTGCCCTCCAGTCTGTAAATTGTTTGTCTACAGATTTGTACATAGCATTACATCAGATTTACAGCACAGAAACAGACCATTCGGCCCAACTGGCCTATACTGGTGTTTACGCTCCATATGAGCTTCCTCCCACCCCTCATCTAACTCTTTCAGTATATCCTTCTATTTCTTTCTCTCTCACCTTTTTCCAGTGTCATAAAAATGTGCTATACTGCATGATGTCACGTAGGCCCCCACCTGCCAAGAATGAGGCACATTAATTTTGTCATGAGCATTGATTTTAAACTGTTACTGGAGTGAAGAAAGGACTTGTTAAACAGATCAGCCGTGGGTGGAAAAGATATTTGCATATTAACAGATAGTGCTTGGAAGGACAAAGGACCAATCCCTGACACAGTCAACCCACAATGGACCTTGATCACTATGTATTGTGTGCAAGAGGAGCATTCCAGAGACTGCGAAGGTGATACAATCCAAGACGTGGTCAGACCAGTTAGTCACATGACTAACCTGCTTGGCAACTTGGGTTTTTCTGAATTTGTACAAACACTTTAAACTGAGAGTGTCTGTTTGCTCCTGGACTGAGAAGATCTCTCCTGCCTGCTTCCATCTGTTTTTCTCACAAGCCTCTGACTCCACTGAAGACACATGAATCCCAAGAGAGAAAATTCTCCTAAAGAGAACATGGTTTAAGAAGAATACTGGGTTCCGATGAAAAGCAAGATCTACCTACAATCAAGAACTCTACAGTGAGATCGAAGAACTGTAACAAAACCTCTTCAGATATTGGTCAGTTTAGTTTAGAGATACAGCACTGAAACAGGCCCTTCGGCCCACTGAGTCTGTGCCAACCATCAACCACCCATTTATATTAATCCTACACTAATCCCATATTCCTACCACATCCCCACCTGTCCCTATATTTCCCTACCACCTACCACCTACCTATACTAGGGGCAATTTATAATGGCCAATTTACCTACCAACCTGCAAGTCTTTTGGCAGGAAACCGGAGCACCCGGAGAAAACCCACGCAGACACAGGGAGAACTTGCAAACTCCACACAGGCAGTACCCAGAATTGAACCCGGGTCACTGGAGCTGTGAGGCTGCGGTGCTAACCACTGCGCCACTGTGCCGCCCATATTGCCTCAAATTTTTCCACTTAATTTTTCTCTTCTGCTCTTTTTCTGTCTCTATTTGCACGTGTGTATCGCATATGCATGCTGGCGTGGGCGCGTCGTGTATCTGTAGGCGTTAACCAAATTAGAGTTTAAATTTAATAAATTTCAACTTTTCTTCTTTAAACCTAAGAAAGCCTGTTTGTGCTGGTTTATTTTTTTAAATTTCCAAAATATACTTTATTCAGAAAAATCTGTAAAAAATACATGACAAAACAGTTCTAAACAGCACCAAGTCAAAAATTACAAACAGTGCAAAGGAGGTCAGTTTCCTTCAATGCAGGAGTGAGTTGCCTCACAACCCTTCCATTTCATTTTTCATGCCATATACATTTTACAGCAAACAAATATTTTCCAGATACAGTTTGAGGGGTTTTCCATGGATCCAACCCTCAGTTCAGCTTGGTGGGGGGACATTACACAGTGGTCTTTCCCCATTGAGCCTTTGCTGCGGCTGCCTCAAGCTTTAGTGTGTCCCTTGGCACGTAGTCCTGGACCTTGGAATGTGCCAGTCTGCAACGTTCAGTCGTGGACAACTCTTTGCGCTGGAAGACCAGCAGGTTTCGGGCAGACCAAAGGGCGTCTTTCATCGAATATATAGTCCTCCAGCAGCAGTTGATGTTTGTCTCGGTGTGCGTCACTAGGAACAGCCCGTAGAGCACAGACTCCTGTGTTACAGAGCTGCTTGGGATGAACCTCGACAAAAACCACTGCATCTCTTTCCACACCTGCTTTGCAAAGACACATTCCAGGAGGAGGTGGGCAACCGTCTCTTCCCCACCACAGCCACCTCGAGGGCATTGTGCGGAGGGGGTGAGACTTCGGGCATACAGGAAGGATCTGACGGGGAGGGCTCTTCTCACCATCAGCCAAGCTACTTCTTGGTGCTTGTTTGAAAGTTCTGGTGATGAGGCATTCTGCCAAATGACTTTGGCGGTCTGCTCGGGGAACCATCTGACAGGATCCACCATCTCCTTTTCCCGTAGGGCCTTGAGGACATTCCATGCAGACCACTGCCTGATGGATTGGTGGTCAAAGGTGTTTTTCCGCAGAAACTGCTCCATGAAAGATAGGTGGTACGGCACAGTCCAACTGCATGGAGTGTTCCGCGGCAATGTGACCAGGCCCATCCTTCGCAATACCAGGGACAGATAGAACCTCAGCACCTAGTGACACTTGGAGATTGCGTACTGGAGGTCTACACAGGTTTCTGTTTTTTATTTCCAAAATATACTTTATTCATAAAAATCTGTAAAAATTACATTACCAGTTTCAAACAGCAACAAGTCAAAAAATACAAATAGTGCAAAGGAGGTCCGTTTGCTTCATTACATTCATGAGTTACCTCACAACCCTTCCATTTCACATTTGTCATGCCATTTACACTTTTACATTTTACAGCAAATGAAAATTTTCCCGTTACAGTTCGAGGGGTTTCCCATGGATCCAGCCCCTTCGTTCAGCTTGGTGGGGGGGACCTTACACTGTGGTCTTTCCCCATTGAGCCTTTGCTGCGGCTGCCCCAAGCTTTAGTGCGTCCCTCAGCACGTAGTCCTGGACCTTGGAATGTGTCAGTCTGCAACATTCGGTGGTGGACAACTCTTTGCGCTGGAAGACCAGCAAGTTTCGGGCAGACCAAAGGGCGTCTTTCACCGAAGTGTTAGTCCTCCAGCAGCAGTTGATGTTTGTCTTGGTGTGCGTCCCTGGGAAAAGCCCGTGGAGCACAGACTCCTGTGTTACAGAGCTGCTTGGGATGAACCTTGACAAAAACCACTGCATCTCTTTCCACACCTGCTTTGCAAAGACACATTCCAGGAGGAGGTGGGCAACCATCTCTTCCCCACCACAGCCACCGCGGGGGCATTGCGCGGAGGGGGCGAGACTTTGGGCGTGCAGGAAGGATCTGACGGGGAGGGCCCTTCTCACCACCAGCCAAGCTACATCTTGGTGCTTGTTTGAAAGTTCTGGTGATGAGGCATTCCGCCAAATGACTTTGGCGGTCTGCTCGGGGAACCATCCGACAGGATCCCCCGTCTCCTTTTCCTGTGGGGCCTTGAGGACATTCTGTGCAGACCACTGCCTGATGGACCGGTGGTCAAAGGTGTTTTCCCGCAGAAACTGCTCCACGAAGGATAGGTGGTACGGCACGGCCCAACTGCATGGAGCGTTCCGCGGCAATGTGACCAGGCCCATCCTTCGCAACACCGGGGACAGATAGAACCTCAGCACGTAGTGACACTTGGAGTTTGCGTATTGGAGATCTACACACAGCTTGATGCAGCCGCACACGGAGGTGGTCATCAGGATGAGGGCCACGTTGGGTACATTTTTCCCGCCCTTATCCAGAGATTTGAACATCGTGTCCCTCCGGACCCGGTCCATTTTAGATCCCCAGATAAAGCGGAAAATGGCTCGGGTGACCGCCACAGCGCAGGAGTGGGGTATGGGCCAGACCTGCGCCACGTACAGCAACAAGGTGAGTGCTTCGCACCTGATGACTAGGTTCTTACCCACAATGGAGAGAGATCGCTGCCCCCACATTTTTTTTTTAATTTCCAAAATATACTTTATTCATAAACATCTGTAAAAATTACATTGCCAGACAGTTTCCAAACAGCACCAAAAAATACAAACATTGCAAGGGAGATCAGTTTCCTTCAATACTGTCATGAGTTCCTTCCCAACCCTTCTGTTTCACAATTGTCATGTCAATTACAGTTTTACATTTACAGCAATTGAGAATATTAACGATACAGTTCGAGGGGTTTCCCATGGATCCAGCCCCTCAGTCCAGCTTGGTGGGGGAACCTTACATTGTGGTCTTTCCCCATTGAGCCTTTGCTACGGCTGCCCCAAGCTTTAGTGCGTCCCTCAACACGTAGTCCTGGACCTTGGAATGTGCCAGTCTGCAACATTCGGCGGTGGACAACTCTTTGCGCTGGAAGACCAGCAGGTTTCGGGCAGACCAAAGGGCGTCTTTCACCGAATTGATAGTCCTCCAGCAGCAGTTGATGTTTGTCTCGGTGTGCGTCCCTGGGAACAGCCCATGGAGCACAGACTCCTGTGTTACAGAGCTGCTTGGGATGAACCTTGACAAAAACCACTGCATCTCTTTCCACACATCGCTGCCCCCACATGCTCAAAGTTTGTTGTACCTTGGCTACTCGTTCCTCCCAGGTTTTGGTGCATGCCCGGCCCTTCCAAACCATATCCCCAGCACCTTCAGGTAATCTGACCTGACGGTGAAGGGGACAAAGGATCGGTCAGCCCAGTTCCTAAAGAACATGGCCTCGCTCTTGCCATGGTTAACTTTGGCTCCCAAGGCCAGTTCGAACTGGTCGCAGATGCTCATCTGTCTGCGCACAGACTGTGGATCCGAACAGAAGACGGCGACGTCATCCATGTACAGGGAGGTTTTCACCTGAGTGCCTCCGCTGCCTGGGATTGTCACCCCTCTTATGCTCGCATCCTTCCTAATAGACTCAGCAAAGGGTTCAATACAGCAAACAAACAAGACCGGGGAGAGAGGAGAGTCCTGTCTGACTCCAGATTTGATCGGGAAACTTTCCGATTCCCACCCATTGATTGAGACTGCGCTACTGATGTTTGTATAGAGCAGTTTGATCCAATCGCAGATTCCCTCCCCAAACCCCATTTTGGAAAGCACGTCCATCATGTGAGAGCCCAACTGGGGTCCTGCACTGATTAGCTCTCTAAGCTTGACTAATGTGTTCAGAAGAAACTCCAAGTTTTCACACAGACTGGGAGACTGCCACATGATTCTCTCTGTTTTCTCTTTTCCACTTTAATGAGATCCAAGTCTAAGAATCCCAATCTCTCTCAGGTATTAGTTTTTTACTGTTCACCCGCTGGAGGTTTGTCTCCACTAGTGTGAATATTCCAAGAAAACCTGTTTGTGCTGGTTTCTTTGCCTTTTAAATGGAAAGTGGTGAACAAGAATTCACCACAGGGGGAGCTAAAAACACGGTGTGTTTAAAATTAAACCCTGTTACGGGTAAGACCAGGTGAAGGCTGAGAAGGAACCCTAGACACCCTTCTCACCGGGTTGTAACAATGATTTTAATTCATCAGTTGGAAACCTAAATTAAACTTTTAAAAGGAAAGCTGGAATCCAAAATTCAATTTTTAAAAAGACAGCAGCTAAGATGGCCACCGCTATTTGCATTGAAATACTTCTCATTCCAAGGTATCAAGGCTTTTTTAAAAATTCATTCATGTGATGTGGGCATTGCTGGCTGGGAGAGTATTTATTGGCCTTGAGAAGGTGGTGGTGAACTGCCTTCTTGAACTGCTGCAGTCCGTGTGAGGTAGGTACACTCATAGTGCTGTTAGGAAGGGAGTTCCAGGATTTTGACCCAGTGACAGTGAAGGACTGGCAATATAGTTCTAAATCAGGATGGTGTGTGGCTTGGCAGGGATTTTGCAGATGGTGGTGTTCCCATGTATCTGCTGCTCTTGTCCTTCAAGGTGGCAGAGGTTGCGGGTTTGGAAGGTGTTGTGGTGCTGTCGAAGGAGCCTTGGTGCGTTGCTGCAGTGCATCTTGTATATAGTTCCCACTGCTGCCACTGTGCATCGGTGGTGAAGGGAGTGAATGTTGAAGGTGGTAGATGGGGTGCCAATCAAGCAGGCTGCTTTGTTCTGGGTGGTGCTGAGCTTCTTGAGAAAGTGGAGATGCATGTCTATGCAGCCCTTATCCAGAAAAATGGCTTGAGCAGTTGAGTGAATTATCTGGTATCGCTTCGTTAGCAAGACATTCAAAGCCATCTTGGAATATTCACACTAGTGGAGACAAACCTCCAGGGGGTAAACAGTGAAAAACTAATACCTGAGAGAGATTGGGATTCTTCGACTTGGATCTCATTAAAGTGGAAAAGAGAAAACCGAGAGAATCATGTGGCAGTCTCCCAGTCTGTGTGAAAACTTGGAGTTTCTTCTGAACACATTAGTCAAGCTTTGAGAGCTAATCAGTGCAGGACCCCAGTTGGGCTCTCACTCTCTCGCTCTTTTTCCCCACCACCCCGCCTCAGTAATACTGCAAGTTTCAAACCCTGTCTGCGGACTGCAGAACTTCCAAGTTTATCATTGCTACAGGCAGAGACTCTGGGCAGAAAACCATCTACATCACTGTCTCCAAGGAAACCCTGAACCAAGAGGGTCACTTCTACCAGCTAGGATCTTCAGAACCACAAATTGAGCCAGAAGACAACTGAATTACCAGACCCCACAGACTGTATATTATTTTATTTGTTCTGGACCCTAATCCAACCAAACTATCCTTCCTCACTCTGTCATCTATTTGTGTTGTGTGTCTGTGCGCGTGTGAAAGTTGGAACATAGTATATTATTTTTACTTAGATCGGGTTTTCATTTTAAGTACAATAAACTAACCTCTTTTTCTTGTTTAAACTCAAGAAAAGCTGTCCGATTGGTTCTTTTATGCATGGGACATAAAGGGTTAAATACTCACTGAATTAGTAAGCACATCCACTGTTTAAAAGAAATAAACCTCATTGCAGTCAAACATGGAGAGGGACAAGAAGGGAGCCTTTTGACCTCTCCTCACCTGATCGTAACACTAGCTTCACTTTTAAATGCATCTATTCTATTTTCCCTAACTACCCCTTGTGATAGCAAGATCCACATTTTAACGACTCTTTGGGTAAAAATGTTCCTCCTGAATTCTCTATTGGATTTATTGGTAACTATTTGATATTTATGGTCCCTAGTTCTGGTTTTGCTTGCAAGTGGAAATATCTTTTCTATATCTACCCTATCAAACCCTTTCATAATTTTAAAGAGCTGCATTAGGTTACACTGCAGAGAAAAAGTGCTCCATCTATAGGATGTGGACTTTCACACCATGTGCATTATACATCTTGATCCATCCACTGACGTCATGGGGGATTATCTCGGATGAGCTGTCTGAGTGCTTTGGAGAAGGGGTAAACTTTGACTTTTGGGCAGCCAACAGGCTGCTGAAATGACGGCCGGGATTTTGGGGCTACGGCTTCATTTACATTTGCTAGGTGAGCTGCAGGGCATCCAACAGGAATCACCAGATGCGGAACAGGAAAATGCACCAGAGCGGTCGTCAAGATGGAAGTGGGGGAGGTGGTGATTAATCTCATGATTATGGAGAGTGGGGGTCCCAGGATGGCAGTGACCCAGATTATTTTTTGGGGCCCTGAAGAAGCACTCCTGATCCTCTGAGGCCCACAAAAATAATTTAAGGCTTACCTTTTGATAGGCCTCTTCTCTTCCATCGTCTATGGAACTGATCGAAGTCGACACTGCACAAGATGAAGCAGGTGGTAAGACTGTTTTAAAATGGCGATGGCTGCATCCCCACTATTACCAGGGCAGTAAGGGCCTCACATAGGGTCAGTACTCTTACTGCCCCATTATTGCCTGGTGTGGCCACTCCAAATCGATCTAATTTGGGGTAAGTTTAACTTTGGGCGCTGGTGTAAAATGGGCAGTTTTGATGTTTTTGCCTATTCTTTTGACTTCAATGGAATAGAAAATGAACTGTATGTAATGGGTGGATAATTTGATCTCGCCGTTTCACACTATCAGACGAAGTTTAAACCCAAAGGACTTTAACACTTTGTATTAAATCCAATGAATCAGAATTAGGATTTCTGGCTGCATGAGTAAATGCATTTTTTTTGTAAATGTTGACTTTTTTTTAATTCCTGGGTCGGCAGCTATAACCTTAATACTTAAACTACTTGTGGGATCAGGGAAATTCATGACTCCTTGGCCTACTGGTTTTGTACAATGTCAGGTAAATGAGGCTGAAAAAAGAGAAGAGTTTTATTTTTGTAATAATCTGATAAAAGCCAATTGCAATTTTGCATAACTAAAAATAAATTTAAAACTTGTGCTCGACACTGTTAAATTTTCTGTTCTCTTTTATTGATTTTATAGCTAATAATCTATTCTGCCTTTTATTGTTTTAAGGTTAAAACAATTTATTTTCCTTTGTCTGTTCTGGTTGCCTGCTACCAACATCCATTTTGAAGATGGAATTAAGGTTGAAAACAACTTCAGTTCTTATTGGCTCGGAAGGGCAGCCTTTTAGTCAATTGATGGCAAAGTTGTGCAGATTGGACAAGAGATGAGGAGGGTGCCACTCATATGGATAAACTCATCTGCAGTATGCTACCACCTGCAGCCCAGGCTGTGATGTCAACGTCTATCTCTCCAGATGGAAACAAAGAAAGGCCGGAATTTTACATTGGGCACACCAGCCAAACAATCGGTGGTGAGCCTGCCTCTGCCGGGAGTTTACACTTCCCAGGCCCTTAATTGGCCTTGGGCGAGACTTCAGCCTCTCTGAGGCAGAAGGTCCCGCCAAATGGAGCTGCCAGCCAAACAGCAGACTAGCAGTTCTCAATCCCAGCAGCGCCACTAAAAGCAGTGGCCACTGCTGGGATTGCAACCTAGCCACAGCAGCAAGAGGGACGATGGCCCTGGAAGACAGGTAAGTTTGGGGGGACAATCGGCCAGGCCCAGGCGAGGCAAGGGGGGTCTGTTGAGGGGTGGGGAGGGAACTTTCAATGGGGCGATTGAGGCTTCGGGGGTGGCCCCCTGTGGGGCACAGGGAGCCCGATCAGGAGAGTCCCCAGAGTCCGCAAGGAGGCTGCCACATTTTACCTGGCGGCATTCTGGGAGTCTGAGCTACTCGCCCACGGCTGGTAAAATATCAGCGACGGCAGGAGGAGACCCTTACGTAGCACTTAACTGACCACTTAAGGGGCTTGATTGGCTTGGGTCGGGTGGGCCATTTCTCTCCGCCACCGTCCCTTGTAAAAATGCAGTGGGGGCGTCGGGAACGGCATCCCCTGCCTCCCACTCAGTTTTATGCCCTCCCCCTCCCACCCACCACCAGTCCGCTCCGGCCTAAATTATTATTGAATTGTATGTGAATTTTTTAAAGATTTTGTTCACTTTCCCTTTTCTCTCCTCTCCTCCCCAAGATCAAAACAAATGCTACCAGACTGCCAGAGAATCTGATGTAAATCCATATTGTCCCCCACCCCCCCCCCCCCCTCTCCACCGCACTGCCAGCAGTTTCTGATGTAAAGATACCAAAAAAGGCATAGAAACTGCTAAGCTGTTTCAAAACTCTTCTGAATGCATCCTCACTTGGGTGGATAGAGGAAACATTTTTGATCCAAAGTTGTGAGGTAATATTTACAGCTTGCAATTTTATGTTGTCTGGCTTCTCTCATGTTTCTTTTCCTTTGTTTCTTGTTTTTTTAAATTCTCTGATAATGGTGTTCAACACCCGAATATATGTATCTACACCCACTCTCACACTCATACAGATACACACACACACTCAAGAATAGATTGTGATTATAAAGGTAGCCTGCGTTTAGGTCTTATGATTTCAAGAGTTCTGTGTTATACTCGCTTTTCCCCGGGGTGAAGATTTGAAATTATGTAGGCCTGTAATCCTTTTTTGACTACTGAAGAAAAGCTCTGCAGGTTTAGGAGGTCAGATTCGCTGTTGTTTTATGTTCACAGTAGCAGATTTCTCTTGTTGTATCCAGTCAAGGTTCAATGGCTAAGCCCTGGCATGGTTCCTCAGGTGGAGAGTTCAGGGCCTGCATGTCTCTGCCTACATGTGGCTTAAAGCTGGTAGTTCAAGGCAGGGTCTTCCTGTCTGCCCAGAATATGTCTTATTAAAGCCCCTTATAAGTTTTTTTAATTAGTTGGAGAAATGCAGCCATTACCACATGAAGGGTTGTTTGCATTTAAATGTCTTCTCAAAGATATGTCCAGAAAGGTCTTTTGCATTTTAATGACTTAATGCCAAGACTTTTCCAGATATGAACATTTGCTTGGGGTTCTTGCATTTCCATGTGCATTGGCAGGAAAGAAAAGGTCACCTGACCTCAACTCCATTTTGTTTTACAGGAAAGTGTCCATTTCAGGTTTATATTTTATTTATAGTTCATAAGTTCGTATTGTGTGAGCATGACAATAGTATTTACAAATTAGCACCAACCTAGGAAACGTAGTGGCGTGCTGTCACAAGTTGTTCTATCCAGAATCTTGCCAAATATTCTCCATGGTATGGTCGCTGATAAATCCTGTAGAAGCTAACATTTTTTGTAGACAGATGTTCCCATTGCCATTTTTGTACTGGGGATTCAAAAAGACAAGAGTGCTGCTCTTGGTTAGTCTTGATACTGTGACCCAGGGTTTCATTAAGAGAGCACTAAAATAAAAGCAAAATACTGCAGATGCTGGAAATCTGAAATAAAAACAAGAAATGCTGGAAATACTCAGCAGATCTGGCAGCATCTGTGGAGAGAGACGCAGAGTTAACGTTTCAGGTCAGTGACCCTTCACTGACATTTCTTGTTTTTATTTCATTAAGAGAGAGTACTCAATGTGAATTACTAAGAGTGTACCTGTATAATTTGTGTATGTTTATTTTTTAACAGATCTTCATCTGCTGTTCACTCAGTACTTGGCTGTTGAAGACTAGACAAACATCAGGAATGTATCCTGCGTCACCTTATTTGTCAACCTCTTTACCTGGTAAAAAAAACCTCAATTGCACAAAACTGTATAGTTGTATTTTGTTCAACATTCTATTTATGGAAATATGGATTTTCTCCATATCATCTTTTATCTGTTATAACAGAAGCTCCTAAATCTCTGTCATTTTGCTTGTCTCAGCCTCTGCCTCAGACCATTTGATGCTGAAATCCTCATCCAGGCCTTTGTTACCTCTAGACTCGACTAGTCCAATGCTCTTCTGGTCAGCCTCCCATCTTCCACCGTCCATAAACTTGAACTCATCTAAAACTCTGCTGCCTGTATCCTAGCTTGTCCAAATCCCATTGTCCCATTAGCCCTGTACTTGCTGCTTTAGAGCACCTCAAATTTAAAATTTTCATCCTTGTGTTCAATTCCCTCCACGGCCTCAGTTCTCCCTATCTTGGGGACCTCGTTCTGCCCTGCAACCCAAAGAAAACACTGCATTTCTCCAACTCTGGCATCTGGTGCATCCCTGTTTTCTTTTGCCTCATCATTGGTGGCCATGCCTTCAGCCGTCTGATCCCTAAGCTCTGTAATTCCCTTTGTCAATTTGTTGTATTTGATGGGCTGGCTTTGTTTGTGGAGGAATGTCTGAGGCAAAACCAGAGCCTTGACCTGGTATTCTTGCTGGGGAGACAGTAGCAGTGCACTGTGGCCATGTTGTATGTGGGTGGGATTTGTTCCATGCATCAGCTGATATTGCCACTATCAGAATTGGCTTTCGCATTCCAACTGTAGGTCTCCTAAACTGATCATCTTTAAACTTTTTTAGAGACAGATTTATATTGTAACACAGGATGCAGTAACTCATAAAACCTAATACAATTATCTTTTAAGTTTTCAAGTACTTTACACTAGGTTTGCCCTCAATTTTTCACTTTTCTTCTGGTCATCACTCCCTATTTTATCCCTGTAATATTAAGTATTTTGAGATGCTTCCCTACATATAAAGACTGCTTGTATAAATGCACACAGTTTGTGTTCTTTCAGGTTTTTAAGTTTAATTACTTGAACTATGTTGTTTGTGGCAGGCGCACAGATGTTTCCAGAAGAAGTTCAGGAAGACGTATCTTCTAAAGAAACTCTCCAGAGGTAATTTGATGCACTGAAATGCATGTTATAGCTTCCTTGCTTTACAACATTGGCTATGATGTAGTTAATTCAGAAGAACAATTCTTTAAAAATCTGCATTAAGTGCTATTGGTTAGCAGTAATATTTGTGGGGTTTGCTTCGTTAGGTAAATTGAGACCTAAGTGAGATTTATGTTGCATATGGAGCTGCTGGGGTATTTATAAACTGGAATAAAAACAGAAAGTGCTGGAAACATGCAGCAGGTCACTCCGAGAAAAGACAGGTTAATGTATTTGGTGAATTCTCTACACCTGAAATGTTAATTTCTCTTTTCAGATGCTGGCTGAGCTGAAGTGTATTTCCAGCATTTTCTGTTCATATTTCATCTTTACAGCATTTGCAGTCATCCTTTTTCTCTCTCAGCGATGATATTGAATGTTTAATAGATTTAAGGTTGCTGAATGGTCTACTCATGTTACTATGTTCCTATGCTCTGGGGTGTTTGCTCTTGAATTGAAGCTGTTTCCATTATTTACGCAGCAGTGACACTTCCACTTAGCATTTATCACCCTGAAGGACTACACATTGTCAGATATGTTTCTTCCCTGGGGTAAAGTTCCATACAAAAATTAACTTCAAATGTTCACATGGCATTTGATGGGGTTCCTGTGTTCGTGGAATAGGTGTTTGGTTAACTTTTTTTTGATGTAGACAGCCAAGAAGCCTTCTGTCATTTTATCACAATCTTGTCTCCTGCAAATGGAATAGTAACGTACTAGAATTTTTTCCCCTTAGTGTCACATAATGGTGCCATCTCGCTGGAGAGTCACTGCTATATCAGATATGCTTATTCAGATTGTTATAAATTAAGAAGATCAAACATTTAATGGCACAATAATTTCTGTGCTCGAATAGGGAGGTGGAGAAAGCACTTTTGTTATTAGGTAAGGTTTGAAATGTGAGATGAGAAGATAGCTTTACTTTTTATATTTTGAGAGCCAATATAATTGTGCACGACAAGACCAGAGTTGGAAAGCGCTAAGAGAAGTGAGGAGAAATTGGGAAGTCACAATTAGTGATGCTATGAACTGGTTTTAGAAGCCGAGAAGATTGTAGGGAGAAGAAAAGATTGAGTAAAGAGTTCCACTTTTGAGATCATGGAAAAAATGATTCAGAATAAGAGACCAGGCGGTAGAATTTCCTTGAGGTTCTCTGATCTGCTTAATTTACGGTGTGAGGCTGGGAGAAGCCCCTGGAAATTACTAGTAAAGAAGTTCACTCTTCAAAAAGAAGCCATTTAGTCAATTATGTCTGCGTGGACTTTTTGTAAGAGTAATCCAAAACTAACCACAGTGTCCTGCTCTGAGCATGAGAACCCCCATAAAAATCCTCTCTGCCCCCATATTACTAAGTGATGGATTTGTTCTCTGTATTAACATCAGTTAATAGTATTTTGATTTTTTTCTATTATTGACTGTATTTTTCTTGGCTCAAGTTTTTCATTGATGACCAGTGAAAACTCCTGTTCACCTTGGCACCTAAATCTGCTGGGTGGTTCCCCCTACACATGCCGTCGGAGTCCTCGCCTGCTGACAAATGGCTATTATGATTTAAGTGAAGAGAGCTTCATGGATGAGGAAGGCAATCTCACCCTCACGCCATCCAAAATCAACATCAGTTACAAGGAAAATCTCGTACGGTGGGTGTCTCCTTCTATGATTACTGCGGTAGTTTGTAATACAGCAAAGACAATGAGTGCAACATGGCTCCAGAAACAATCTCCACTTCAGTAGGCTGAACTGCACTATCCAAGTCCCAAAGTCCCAGTGTGTGTCTTATCATTTGGTTCACTTTTAGTAACACTGTGAACTGCCTGCAGACCTACTTGTACAATGAGAGAGTTTATTTTTTACAAAAGGAAGCTGTCTGAAGATGTGCCTTTAATTGATGCATGCCATTGTGGAAGAATACAGCAGTTTTATATTGCAACTCAGTTACCATGCTGGAGCTAGATATTTAGGAAAACGCTGTGCGCAAAATTGGACAAACACAAAATGTACAAATATAAAACTGGTCCATTCACCTTTTCATGTGCATAGTCAGGCCATTTTGTCTGTATGTAATTGGACCTAGTTTTGCACACTGGGGAAACATGCTGTGGGTCTTTATAATAATGAAAGGTATAGATAATATTGAAACAAACTATTGAACTTGAAAATAAGGACTGGAGGATTTGAGTACAAAATTTACAACCCTTGAGCGAGATTAAAGATTTGAAAATCAACCCTGCACCCCCATCTCCACACTGGAGTATACTCCTTAGATAAGGCAGTTTATATGCCAATTGTCATCTTTAAAAGAGAATTGGATTGATATCTTTTGAGAAGAGGCATTAATTTGGTGATGAAAGGTCACTGACCTGAAACTTTCTGTTTTTATTTCAGATTTCCAGCATCCACAGTATTTTGCTTTTATTATTAATTTGGTGATCTGTTTTGTTTCATTTCATAGGATTTTGTGGGGTTGACTTTACAAATGTATGCTGCCTGTGGACAGCCTTGCCACTGTCTGCAGTTATCAGGATCTGAAAGCACACTGCCCGTGATTTCCCAGTGGTCTGCCAGGTGAAGGCATCTACAGACAACGTGCATTCCTAAAATCAGCCTCTACTTTATTAATATTCCTTTGATAGGAGCCTGTGTCAGAAATCACTTTAATTTAATTACTGCTCTCACTGAGCGCAGGTTGACCAACTGAAATGTGCATTAATTTGTAAATGGGGTATCTTTGAGTTGATTTTCTTCAGTGGGTGCAAAATTTGACTGCAGCGCTATTGATGTCGGCGCTATGGGAGCACGGAGTCCTGGAAATGGCAGCTTATCCACCTCTGACCACATCTGGCACAGCATGCCATGCCTGTATGGGTGGTAGCACGGGTGTGCCATCTGTGTGCCGGAAGGATGCAGAGTGGATAGTTTGTGTCGTCACTCAGCCTCTGATGCTGATTTGATGTGTTCAGCTGCACAGGAGAGGGGTCTTCATTGACTTCTCTCTAACTAAAGAGAAACAGGAGGAGTGGATGCGTGACTTTGCCAGGTTGGCTGGATTTGCAGTAGATCAGGGAGCCATTGACTGTACGCACATGGCTCTGCGGCTGCCATATCTCAGAGGAATGATGGAGTGGAATCGCAAGAGGTGACACTCCCAGTCGGTATGCAACCATGCTCATGTTGGTGAACTCCTTCTATCCTGGCAGCAGCCACAATGCTTTCATCCTCCACCAGTCAGCCATTCCTGCCATATTCCAGGCACGATGATGAACCAGAGGTTGGCTGTTTGATGACGAGAGCTACCTATGCTACATGTGGCTTATAACTCCTCCACCAGTTGACAATGTAGACAATGTGTGTACAACAAGAGCCAGGCTGCACCAGAAATGTCACAGAGCAAACTATCGGTGTCTTAAAACAATGGTTCCACTGTCTGGATCGCTCGGAGACGCTCATGAGGGTGCAGCCCTTATCCCCAGGCCTTCAGCATGGACCTCAGGAGGAGGAAGAGGACGAGGAGGCTCTGGACGGACTGCCCATGAGCAGCTAGTCAGACTCCAGTTCCACTAAAATCATCCCACATCACTGCTGCTGCACAATTCCCCACCTATTCGTCCCTTTGTTGCAGAATATCACAGTGTCCTCTTGGCCACCAGCCTGAAATAAAAGACACCCCAAAACAAAATTCCACAGCAACGTTATCTAACAAAACTTCTAATAATACATGCAATTCTTAACAAAGAACAAAGTACAGCACAGGAACAGGCCATTTGGCCCTCCAAGCCTGCGCCGATCTTGATGCCTGCCTAAACTAAAACCTTCTGCACTTCCGGGGACCGTATCCCTCTATTCCCATCCTATTCATGTATTTGTCAAGATGCCTCTTAAACGTCGCTGTCGTACCTGCTTCCACCACCTCCCCCGGCAGCAAGTTCCAGGCACTCACCACCCTCTGTGTAAAGAACTTGCCTCGCACATCCCCTCTAAACTTTGCCCCTCTCACCTTAAACCTATGTCCCCGAGTAACTGACTCTTCCACCCTGGGAAAAAGCTTCTGACTATCCACTCTGTCCATGCCGCTCATAACTTTGTAAACCTCTATCATGTCACCCCTCCACCTCCGTCGTTCCAGTGAAAACAATCCGAGTTTATCCAACCTCTCCTCATAGCTAATGCCCTCCAGACCAGGCAACATCCTGGTAAACCTCTTCTGTACCCTCTCCAAAGCCTCCACGTTACTCTGGTAGTGTGGCGACCAGAATTGCACGCAATATTCTAAGTGTGGCCTAACTAAAGTTCTGTACATCTGCAGCATGACTTGTCAATTTTTATACTCTATGCCCCGACTGATGAAGGCAAGCATGCCGTATGCCTTCTTGACTACCTTATCCACCTGCGTTGCCACTTTCAGTGACCTGTGGACCAGTCCGCCCAGAACTCTCTGCCTGTCAATACTTCTAAGGGTTCTGCCATTTACTGTATACTTCCCACCTGCATTAGATCTTCCAAAATGCATTACCTCACATTTGTCCGGATTAAACTCCATCTGCCATTTCTCCGCCCAAGTCTCCAACCGATCTATATCCTGCTGTATCCTCTGACAATCCTCATCACTATCCGCAACTCCACCAACCTTTGTGTCGTCCGCAAACTTACTAATCAGACCAGCTACATTTTCCTCCAAATCATTTATATATACTACAAACAGCAAAGGTCCCAGCACTGATCTCTGCGGAACACCACGAGTCACATCCCTCTATTCAGAAAAGTATCCATCAACTGATACCCTCTGTCTTCTTTGACAGAGCCAGTTCTGTATCCATCTTGCCAGCTCACCTCTGATCCCGTGTGACTTCACCTTTTGTACCAGTCTACCATGAGGGACCTTGTCAAAGGCTTGACTGAAGTCCATATAGATAACATCCACTGCCCTTCCTTCATCAATCATCTTTGTCACTTCCTCAACAAACTCAATCAAATTAGTGAGAGACGACCTCCCCTTCACAAAACCATGCTGTCTCTCACTAATAAGTTTGTTTGTTTCCAAATGGGAGTAAATCCTGTCCCGAAGAACCCTCTCTAATAATTTCCCTACCACTGACGTAAGGCTCACTGGCCTATAATTTCCTGGATTATCCTTGCTACCCTTCTTAAACAAAGGAACAACATTGGCTATTCTCCAGTCCTCTGGGACCTCACCTGTAGCCAATGAGGATGCAAAGATTTCTGTCAAGGTCCCAGCAATTTCTTCCCTTGCCTCCCTTAGTATTCTGGGGTAGATCCCATCAGGCCCTGGGGACTTATCTACCTTAATGCTTTGCAAGGCACCCAACACCTCCTCCATTTTGATAATGAGATGACTGAGACTATCTACACTCCCTTCCCTAGACTCATCATCCACCAAGTCCTTCTCTTTGGTGAATACTGATGCAAAATACTCATTTAGTACCTCGCCCATTTCCTCTGGCTCCACACATAGATTCCCTTCTCTGTCCTTGAGCGGGCCAACCCTTTCCCTAGTTACCCTCTTGCTCTTTATATATCTATAAAAAGCCTTGGGATTTTCCGTAATCCTGTTTGCCAATGACTTTTCATGACCCCTTTTAGCCCTCCTGACTCCTTGCTTAAGTTCCTTCCTACTGTCTTTATATTCCTCAAGGGATTTGTCTGTTCCTCGCCTTCCAGCCCTTACAAATGCTTCCTTTTTCTTTTTAACTATTCACTCGTATGTATTTTCTTAGTGCCTACCTTTGCTTGGCCTAGTGCTCCTAGAAGGCTGGTAGAAGGCTGTTGACTTAATATGGCAGAGACTGTGGATGGCCTTGCAGGACAACCTTGAGCAGCTTTGGGCCTTGAGGGTGCAGCTTCAGACTGCTTCACCTTGGCATGGGCGGCATGCCTGGCTGACGAGCAACAACAGGGCATTGGCAGAGTGACCGTGGTGGGGGCATGAATGCTGACATCCAGAGCGGTTTATGCATCATGGAGCCATTACTACTCCCACAGGGCAGCCTCTCATTTAGTAATCTGCTGCAGCACAGAATGCTGGATTGCTGAGAGAGTCTGAACACCCGCTTTGATCCTTGGTGTCTGCAGCCATGATAGCAGCAATCTGAGCCTGCATGGCAACAAACTGGGCTTCCATTGCAAAAAGTATGGATCTCACAACCTCAGTCCGAGTTTCCATTACAGTACTCGGACATTAGGTGGTTTCTGCCTGTGCTGCTTGTTACAGTCAAGTGAGGCGGGGTCAAAGGACTTCACTCTTTTCCTTCTCCTTGTTTGACCACAACAGCTTTAATTCTTTCTTGAAGTGGAAGTACTGACCAATTCAGTAGGTGTTTGATTACTTACTTACTATGATCATAACAAGAACTAATTGGACAGGTTTTCTTGAGTTTAACAAAGAAAAAGGTTAACTTTATTGTACTTTTTTTAAATTTCCAAAATATACTTTATTCATAAAAATCTGTAAAACTTACATTGCCAAACAGTTTCCAAACAGCACCAAAAAATACAAACATTGCAAGGGAGATCAGTTTCCTTCAATACTGTCATGAGTTTCTTCCCAACCCTTCCGTTTCACAATTGTCATGTCAATTACAGTTTTACATTTACAGCAATTGAGAATATTAACGATACAGTTCGAGGGGTTTCCCATGGATCCAGCCCCTCAGTCCAGCTTGGTGGGGGAACCTTACACTGTGGTCTTTCCCCATTGAGCCTTTGCTGCGGCTGCCCCAAGCTTTAGTGCGTCCCTCAGCACGTAGTCCTGGACCTTGGAATATGCCAGTCTGCAACATTCGGTGGTGGACAACTCTTTGCGCTGGAAGACCAGCAGGTTTCGGGCAGACCAAAGGGCGTCTTTCACCGAATTGATAGTCCTCCAGCAGCAGTTGATGTTTGTCTCGGTGTGCGTCCCTGGGAACAGCCCGTAGAGCACAGACTCCTGTGTTACAGAGCTGCTTGGGATGAACCTTGACAAAAACCACTGCATCTCTTTCCACACCTGCTTTGCAAAGGCACATTCCAGGAGGAGGTGGGCGACCGTCTCTTCCCCACCACAGCCAACGCGGGGGCACTGTGCGGAGGGGGCGAGACTTCGGGTGTGAATGAAGGATCTGACGGGGAGGGCCCTTCTCACCACCAGCCAAGCTACGTCTTGGTGCTTGTTTGAAAGTTCTGGTGATGAGGCATTCCGCCAAATGACTTTGACGGTCTGCTTGGGGAACCATCCGACATGATCCACCGTTTCCTTTTCCCGTAGGGCCTTGAGGACATTCCGTGCAGACCACTGCCTGATGGACCGGTGGTCAAAGGTGTTTTCCCGCAGAAACTGCTCCACGAAGGATAGGTGGTACGGCACCGCCCAACTGCATGGAGCGTTCCGCGGCAATGTGACCAGGCCCATCCTTCGCAACACCGGGGACAGATAGAACCTCAGCACGTAGTGACACTTGGAGTTTGCGTACTGGGGATCTACACACAGCTTGATGCAGCCACACACGAAGGTGGTCATCAGGATGAGGGCCACATTGGGTACATTTTTCCCGCCCTTGTCCAGAGATTTGAACATCGTGTCCCTCCGGACCCGGTCCATTTTAGATCCCCGGACGAAGCGGAAAATGGCTCGGGTGACTGCCACTGCGCAGGAGTGGGGTATGGGCCAGACCTGCGCCACGTAGAGCAACAACGTGAGCGCCTCGCACCTGATGACCAGGTTCTTACCCACAATGGAGAGAGATCGCTGCCCCCACATGCCCAACTTTACTCGCTCCTCCCATGTTTTGGTGCACGCCCCGGCCCTTCCGAACCATATCCCCAGCACCTTCAGGTAGTCTGACCTGACGGTGAAGGGGACAAAGGATCGGTCAGCCCAGTTGCCAAAGAACATGGCCTCGCTCTTGCTGTGGTTAACTTTGGCTCCCGAGGCCAGTTCGAACTGGTCGCAGATGCTCATCAGTCTGCGCACGGACAGCGGATCCGAGCAGAAAACGGCGACGTCATCCATGTACAGGGAGGTTTTGACCTGAGTGCCTCCGCTGCCTGGGATTGTCACCCCTCTTATGCTCGCATCCTTCCTAATAGACTCAGCAAAGGGTTCAATACAGCAAACAAACAAGACCGGGGACAGAGGGCAGCCCTGTCTGACTCCAGATTTGATCGGGAAACTTTCAGATTCCTACCCGTTGATTGAGACTGCGCTACTGATGTTTGTGTAGAGCAGTTGGATCCAATTGCAGATTCCCTCCCCAAACCCCATTTTGGAAAGCACGTCCATCATGTAGGTGTGCGATATCCTGTCAAAAGCCTTCTCCTGGTCCAGGCTGATGAGGCAGGTGTCCACCCTCCTGTCCCGTACGTAGGCGATCGTATCCCTGAGTAGCGCGAGACTATCAGAGATCTTCCTGCCGGGTACAGTACAGGTCTGATCGGGGTGAATCACCAACTCCAGAGCAGACTTGACTCGACTGGCTATGACTTTGGACAGAATCTTGTAATCAACATTAAGCAGTAACCGAACTTTTTAAAAATAATAAAACACGTGCCAACTTTCATCACACACACACACACACACACACACACACACACACACACACACACACACACACACACACAGGAGGTTAACACACACACAAATAGGTTGGAGTGGGGAAAGGTAGATTTGTTGAGTTAGAGTCCATAGGAAAAAAGGGGTATACAGTCTGTGGTGTTTGGTAATTCAGCAGGCTTCTAGCTGAATTTGGTGGTCCTGAGGCTTTTAGTTCGAAGAGGTAGATGATTGGTTCAGTGGGTCTCTTGGAGACAGCGATGCGGATGATTTCCTCCAACAGGGTTTCTGATTATAGCTGGAGTATGCAAACGTTGTCAGTCAACAAGCAGAGTTTGAAGCTTGTAAGCTGAGATGGAGACAGAGAGACAGAGAGAAGGACTCCCACTTAGGTCTGCACATGTCAATTTCTTCTTAAATTTCTTCAAAAAAATATAAATTCAGATCTCCAGTCAGTGGGTTAAAGAACATTATTATTCAACAAAACAAGTCGGCGTGACATGCAATGGAAGCTGGGACATGGGCCACCAGATGCTGCATCACAGCTGGGTCTGCAGGTGTTCTCATGGAGTTGGCCACCATTTCCATGGTGGAAAGGATGGACTTCAAGCTCTGCCCAGTGCCAAATTGGAGCCAGATTCCTCCATACACCTTGATAATAGCAACAGGCTTTGTGGTAGGCCTACCAACACACCAAATGTCGCTGTGTGTGTGCCCATCCTCCGGGTTACTGGCACATGCCCTACACTTTCCCCTGACCTGGCTGCAGCCCCCTCATGCCCGGTGACTCACCATGTGTTGATCCCGCCCCATATTACCCTCTAAAGTATGGGCAGTGCCAGTACATGAGCTGGTGGCAGTGCTTCTTTATCAGATGTCTGCTCTTGCTTGGGCCCATCAGGGTGAGGCTACACTGGCTTGTCAGGCAGCAGGTCTTGGGTATCTGAAAGCATAAATGCAGAATGGAACAGTCGGGGTGAGGGAAGTGGGGCTGTGGGTGGAAAGCAACATGTCCATAGTCACATCTGCAGTGTGCACTTCATGCCAGATTGTGGGATGAGGGTGAACTGGGATTTGAGAAGATGCAAAAGGCAGGAGCATACCATCATCCTGGATGTTCTTGGCAACGCCGGGCACAATGACCTCAATCACTGCCAACCCAATAATTTGGAGCACCGTCTTCTTCAAGGCACTCATGAGATGCAGGCGGGCCTGTACCCTGCCAGTTCTCTGCTGCTCCCTCCTGTTATGTGAGACCTTGTCCTGTAAGACAGAGGGAAGAATGTCAGTGAGTGTGTTGCAAGATGTTTGGGTGATGTGCTGTCAAAACTGAATAGCTGCAAGAATGGGGAAGCTGCGAGATGTGGATGTGAGGCTTGCAACATTGGTAGGTGTGACATCTGCATGTTAAACTTGAGTCCTGATTGCTCATTGGTGAGTGTTGCGTTTCATTGAGAATTGTGTGAGCTTGGTGGTGTGGTAGGTAGGAGATGGCATTTGAAGATGCAGTCACTGACTTTGACCATGCGCAGGAAGTCATTGAACTTCTTGTGGCACTGCAGCCAGGTCCTCAGGGCCAGACTCCTTGAATGAACCTTGTGGCAACCTGCCCCCGTTGCCATCTCATTGTGGGCCTGGAGGGCCTCCTGGGGTGATGATTGCGTAATGCTAACGTCACTGAATAGTAATCCAGAAGCCCAGGCTGATGCCCTGGGGACATGGGTTCAAATCCCACCATGGCAGCTGGTGGAATTTAAATTCAATTGATTAATAAAAAATCTGTAATTGTAAGCTAGAACTGAATTTTATGAGTGCGCCACAAACCGTGGCGGCACGCTCTGATCTCGGCGGTCTGCATGCACAGATCCGCCGTCACAGAGCCCCTGTAAAATTTCATGCGGGGGCTCATTTAAATAGAAGGGGTGGAACAACTGGCCCCGATGACGTTGAGGGGGTGACCGTTCCCTTCCCAGCAATGGCATCTGGCGCCACCGCGCAGGCGCGGTACCATTTAATAAAGGGCTCCAAGCCCTTCAGGTGAATTAACATTTTTAAAGAGACATTAAATTGACGTGGAGTTACAAATATTCAACAAAAGATGAAAGCCCCTCTCCGACCCTCCCAATTAACGCACACTTCATTTTGGGCCATTCGCACCAAAAAAAACTTTTTTCCCACCCTCAACTTTCACCACCTAATAGTCACCTTTGCCATTCAACCCCTTCCCACCATCCCTGCAGCCAATGGAATAAGTTTTATCTTCTTACCCCCTCCCCCCCGCTCCCAAACTGAAAATTAAACTCCTCCTCCACCCCACCAGTGTCTCGCTTCAGATCCCCAAACGGGAATCAGAAGGCACGGGACTGCCGGCCACTGGCTGGAATATCAGCGTAGGATGGCCGCCTGGTTCAAGTAACTTAATTTACATTTATAAGAATTAATATGACTATGTAAATGAAGGGTCCGCTGCCGTGCGGTGGGGGGAGGCCACACCGAGGCTTCGTTGCCGCCAGTAAAATGCACCGGGGCCTTCCCGATGTCAGGGGTCGTGGTGGACCTCTCCTGGAAGAATTTTCCAGGCCCACCTGCCACGACCCCTGATGTCAGAGGGCTATTGAAATTCAGCCTCTAGTCTCAGTTTCATGGCAACATTGCTATCATCGATTGTTGTAAAAACCCATCTGTTTCACTAATGTCCTTCAGGGAAGGAAATCTGCTGTCCTTACCTGGTCTAGCCTATATCTGACTCCAGATCCACAGCAATGTGGTTGACTCTTAACTGCCCTATGAAGCAGACTAGCAAGCCACTCCGTTGTCCAGTCAATTAGGGATGGGCAGTAAATGCCAGCTTTGTCAGTGACGCCCATATCCCAGGAAAGAATAAAAAATGAAACATGACCCCCATCCTCCTTTCACCTCCAGGACTAAGGTCTGCAGCATGCATTGGAGAACCTGGGAGCCCTATATATGGCCTGCTGCTTCATTGTTAGTCTTATTCCGACTCAGAAACACCTGTACGGACAGTTCCACAAACTGCTGCAACCAGAATGCAGCTCTCCTTTAAGAGGTGCAGGCTGCCTTTAAGAATTGCATGCTGACTCTAATTCATATTTAATATCAGAACCGAAAGTGTTGGAAATACTCAGCATCTGTGGAGAGAGAAACAGAGTTAACGTTTCAGATTGACGACCTTTCATCAGAACTGGAAAAAGTTAGAAATATCATAGGTTTTCGGCAGTTGAAAGGGGGGGAGGGGGGGGGTGGGGGGCGGGGAAAGAACAAATGGGGCAGAAGACAGGAAAGATTAACTTACAAAAGAATTGTTGGTGCAGGGCCAATGGTAATGGGACAAGTAAAGAAACATAAGATGTATCTTAGAGGAGGTATGAATTACAGAAAGATGAACAGTTGCTATCCAAAAGCAAAAACAAGAGGAAATCCAAAACCAGGAAAAAGAAGGAAAGAAAATGGTGGCAGAGGTTATGGTCGAAAATTGTCGAGCTCAGCGTTAAATCCGGAAGGCTGTAGAGTTTGATGACAGTGCTAGGGTTGGACCTGAAAGAACTGAGTACAGCAAGTTCTGAGGGAGATAGGTTAGAGTGAGTGAGGGGAGCAGATCAATTGAGACGACCGATATCACGCCAGTAGTTCTCGATGAAAAGATCGAGAGGGTAAGAGGCCAGAGGGAGGGGTCCAGGTAAAGGGAGAATATTGAAGATGAGTAAGAGGGTCTGCTGGGCCAAAGAAGTTGGCACAGAGGTAAAGGTGACACAAGAAGCGCTTGAAATTCATTGAGATGGGCTGTAATGGGATGAAGCTGAGGCCTTTGCTAAGGACAGATTATTCAGATTGTCCTTAGCAAAAGAATACATGGCTAGAGGTGAGATTAGTAGAAGGGATGGGGCCGGAGGGAAGTGAAGAGGATTAAAGATCCAGAGGGGAGCTGGTACCAATGAATTGTGTTGTAGCCGTGAGTCCTGTTAGCCATGCATGCACCTGGTCCTCCTGCTTGAGTCAACCCCCAGTCAGCACCATATTCCACACTGGGCTGCAATCCACAATCATTTAAATGAACAGGCTGTAGGAACTTTCCATGCTGCCTGTGTCACCTTGACTGGGCATTACGATCCTGTGCTCACTTATGGGCCTTATCGAATTTGAAGCCCTCTTTTTACATTTAAGCATGCTAGATTTGAGAAAGAGCTGTCTTTATTGCCAAGTTGCTGCCACCATTGGGTTTGCTGCAAAGATCCAGCAATTAAGCAGTTGAGGGATGATGGGCTAACAAGTCATATTTAACCTTTTCTCTGTCCAGAAACAAGTAACGGTTTAAACTCCTGGCAGTAAAAATTGTTTATGGCCCATTTTCGGACACACATTCCAATTGGGAGGCCAGGGTCTCGGATCTCATTTGATTAATTTGAGTGACCTGCTGGTGTCTGTCCCATGTTCAGAGGCAGGTCGCCCATTGCCAACTTTCCAATTTGGACTGTTAACCTCACCAATACTTTCTCAGGGTATAGGAGTAGAACAGTGAGGGTGGTGCAGTTGTGGACCAACAGCGAGCCTCAAGTGGTGTGGAGCGGAAGGAGCACTTGCTGAGAATTTTCTTGTTTTGGAAAAGACACTCGTATTTGAGGTATTAAAATCTAGCAAAATCTGCTGTTTGCTGTTGCTTCTGCTTATTATTGCTATTGAACAAATTGGAATGTATGCCCACAGAGACTGAGCTGACACCTGATCAAAATTAGACCTTGGACCTTGTTTGCTTTAAATCGATGAGCAGTGATCACCAATCGGGTGTCCCAAGCAGCTTGTTTGTCGGGTTCTGGTCAATTCTAGGACACTCGGATGCCAAGTTGGCCTGCTGGTATGTTCTGATGTTGGGGGCAGGGCGGTGAAATTGAGGGGATGGGTGGACACAGTCCACCAGAGACCTGCAGTACTTTGGAGCCAGAAGCAGGATCAGGACCTTTATTTGCATTTTCACGGTGTCTTATTCTCTGCACACCTAGAATTCAGCAGCTTCCAATTTGGCGCCCAGTACACTTGGCATGTATATAAGGTTGGTAAGCTGCAAGTGTAAATAGCCCTGTTGGAATATGATGTAGTGGCAAAATAATGGAAACCTGGCTTAAAATGGTTTGGACTGGGTGCTTAACATTCACAGATGCAAAATGTTCAGGTAAGATAAAAGGGAGGTGGGGTGGCAGTTCTGGAGTCATAGAATCATAGAAAGTTTAAGGCACAGAAAAAAGGCCACTTGGCCCATCGTGTCTGTGCCGTCTGAAAAACAATCCACCTATTCTAATCCCACCTTCCAGCATTTGGTCCGTAGCCCTGCAGATTATGGCACTTGAGGTGCGTATCCAGACTACTTTTGAATGAGTTGAGGGTTTCTACCTCAACTACCCTTTCTGGCAGTGAGTTCCAGCCTCTTGGTGAAAATGTTTTTCCTCATCTCCCCTCTTATTTTTCTACCATTCACTTTAAATCTATGCCCCCTCGTCACTGATCTCTCTGCTAAGGTGAGTAGACCCTTCACCTCCATTCCATCCAGGGCAAAAAAGTTCTGTTGAATGCACTTCACAAATTCTGCTCCCTCAATTCCTTTCACTCTAAAACAATCCCAGTTAATATTGGGGTAGTTAAAATCCCCTACTATTACTGCCCTATTGTTGTTGCACTTCCCAGAGATTTGCCTACATATCTGCTCTTCTATCTCCCTCTGACTGTTTGGGGGTCTATAGTACACTCCCAGCAGCGTGATTGCACCTTTTTTGTTCCTTAGCTCAATCCATATGGCCTCATTTGATGAACCTTCCAACATATTGTCCCTCCTCACAGCTGTAATAGTTTTCTTGACCAGAATTACCACTCCCCCTCCTTTCTTATCCCCCTCCCTATCGTGTCTGAAAACCCTGTAACCAGGACCATTGAGCTGCCATTCCTGTCCCTCCTTAAGCCATGTTTCTGTAATAGCTATGATATCATACTGCCACATGTCTATCTGTGCCCTCAGCTCAGCTCATCTCCTTTATTTGCTATACTCCTTGCTTTGAAATAAATACCCTTGAGCACTGCCAAACTTTTTTTTATTTTCTAACCTTTGTTTCCTCTGTCTTCTGGACTCATCCATTAATTTTCTGTCTTCCATTTTCATTTCTGATTTTGTCCCAACTGAGTCTACCCTCAGGTCCCCGTCCCCCTGCCAAACTAGTTTAAACCCTCCCCAACAGCACTGCTAATGAGGTAAGACTTTGTAGTCTTGGAAACAGAGGATGGCCTTGGGGCAGGAAAAACTAACAGAACAATGAGTGATCTTTAAGAAAGAGATGTTTCAGGTACAAACTAGCTACATTTCGACAAGAAGGAAAAATAGGGGAACCAAAGACAGGTCTGCTTGGATGACGAGGAAGATAGAGAATATGATGAAACAAAAAAAGAGGGTGTATGATGCATCTCAAGTGAGAACTGGGCCAAATACAATAAGTTGAAGAGGAAAATAATCCTGGCAAAGAAAGAATATGAGAATTGAATGACAGTTAACATAAAAGGGAACCCAAAAATCGTCTATTTGTGTGTAAATGTTAAGCGGGTAGTAAGAGACAGGGTGGGGTCTGTTAGGGACAAAGAAGATGAAATATGCTTCGAGGTGCAGGGTAAGGCGAGAATACTTAATGAGTACTTTGTATCAGTGTTTACTAAGGAAGAGGATTCTGACAAAATATCTGTAGAAGCGGAGATGTTAGAAATAATGGATGGGGTGAAAATTGACAGGCAGGATGTACTGGAAAGGTTGGCTATTCTCGAGTGGATAAGTTGCCTCATCCAGATGGTTTGCATCCCACGTTGCTGAAGGAAGTGGGAGGTGGAGATTGCGCAAGGGCTTGCCATTATCTTCCAATCTTCTCTAGATTTGGGAGAAGTGCTAGAGAATTGGAGAATGGAAAATGTGACACCTTTATTCAAGAAAGGATGTAAGGACAGTCCTAGCAACTACAGGCTAGTTAATTTAACAACAATGGTGGGTAAGGTTTTCGAAACAATATTCAAAGGAAGAATTAACAGGCACTTGAAGAGGTTCAAGTTAATTAAGGATAGCCCAGTATGGATTTCTAAAAGGCAGATTGTGTTTGACTAATCCATTTGAACTTTTGATTAAGTAACAGAGAAGGTTGATGAAGGGAATGCAGTGGATGTTTTGTCTATATGGATTTTAAGAAAGCATTTGGCAAAGTACTAAATAAAAGGCTGGTTAACAAAATTGAGGCTTATGGAATCAGATGGTCAGTGTCAGATTACATAAAAAATTGGCTTAAGGACAGAAAACAGCAAGTCATAGAAAAATTGTTTTTCAGACTGGAGGATGGTAGACAGTGGTGTTCCCCAAGGGTCAGTGCTGGGACCACTGCTTTTTTTGCTATATATAAATGACTTGGATCTTGGGATACAGAGTAAAATTTCAAAACTTGCCAATGATACTTAACTTGGAGGGGCGGCAACAGTGAGGATGATATGAATTGTCTGCAATATGACATAGATAGGTTAGCAGAATGGGTGGACAAGTGGCAGATGGAGTTTAACACTAAGAAGTGTGAGGTGATGCATTTTGGCAAAAGGTATAGGGAGAGACAGTATAAACTAAATAGCACAGTTCTAAAGAGTGTATAGAGGGCCCTGGGAGTTCTGTGCGTAGATCTTTAAAGGTGGCAGGACATACAGAGGGAATAATTAGCAAAGCATATGGGATCTTGGACTTCATAAATAGAGGCATAGAGTACAAAGATAGGGAAGTTATGCTGAACATTTATAAATCTCTGGTTAGGCTCCAACTAGAGTATTGCGTCGAGTCAGCACACTTTAGGAAGGATGTGAGGATCCTTGAGAGGGTGCAGAGGAGATTTACCAGAATGGTTCCATGGATGAGGGAGTTTACCGACAAGATTAGGCTGGATAAGCCGTGGTTGTTCTCTTCGGTGCAAAGGAGGTTGAGGGGAGATCTGATGGAGGAGTACAAGATTATGACAGGTTTAAATGAGGTAGAAAAAGAAGAACTGTTCACACTAGCTGATGGTACAAGGTCTAGGGGATACAGATTTAAGGTTTTGGGCAAGAGATACAAGAATAACTTTTTTACGCAGCGAATGGTAATGACCTGGAACTCTCTGCCGATGAGGTTGGTGGAAGTGGAGACAATTAATGATTTCAAAAGGAAATTGGATGGACACATGAAGGAAATAAACTTGCAGGGCTACAGAGATAGAGGGGAGAATGGATATGACTGGATTGCTCTACACAGAACCAGCATGAGCTCGATGGTTCGAATAGCCTCCTTCTGTGCCATTCTGACTCTGTGACACTTGTGAAAAAATGCACCCCCCTACCTTAATTTTGCCCCCAAAGCAGGGTCGCAAAGGTGTTGTATTTCTTCCCCATAGACTTTCAGAGTTATTTGTTGTCAACGAGAGAGAGAACGCGAGTATGAGACATCTTGTACTAATTTCCTGTGAGTTTCTTAGGCACACAAAGGCTTTATTATTCATCCCAGCATGCTACCTCCAGATGACTTCACAAATTAGGTCCCTTTACAGTTCATAAGAAGCATGAATGTGTCTGTGAGAGCAGTACTTTGTGCAAGGCATGAGAAATAGTATTTGAACAGCCCAATGTCGTAACATGTAGTGACAGTTTAAATGGGATTAAATCCATCTGTGGGTGAGAAAAAAAATCTTACCAGAAGGAAACTGAAGTATTTAAGAATGAGTACTAGAGGCCTGTAAGATGTGAATTGTTAGAAGTAGCATGTGTGGCTGCAGAGGAACAGTACCAAGAAAGTACAAAGCAGTTAGAGGTACTTAAACTGGAGTCTGCAGCGGAGTAGGGCAGTTTTGTGAAGGAAAATAGAAGAAAAAGGAGCATTTGCACCACTAGGTAGAGGCTGTACCAAAGTTCAAGGTGGAGGAATAGAAGAAACAGTGCTGGCTAGCACAGAAAACTTTAGCAATGGCAGGTCCTTTAAGTGAAGTTACAGTTATTCCTGCTTATAACTTGACAATTGCCAAATTTATAAGTGGCATACAATATAAATGGATTCTTAAGAGCTTTTGGATTATCAGAAAGAATAGAAATAATTCCTTTGCAATTATTCACAAGCTACCATCGGAGAAACTGAGAACTATGGAGTCTGATGCTGTTACATAGGAGTAAAATATTTATTTCGTTTTCATGTGCAAACTTAAGCAAGGAGTCAGGAGGGCTAAAAGAGGTCATGAAAAGTCATTGGCAAACAGGATTAAGGATAATCCCAAGGCTTTTTATACATATATAAAGAGCAAGAGGGTAACTAGGGAAAGGGTTGGCCCACTCAAGGACAGAGAAGGGAATCTGTGTGTGGAGCCAGAGGAAATGGGCGAGGTACTAAATGTGTACTTTGCATCAGTATTCACCAAAGAAAAGGACTTGGTGGATGATGAGCCGAGGGAAGGGAGTATAGATAGTCTCAGTCATCTCATTATCAAAATGGAGGAGGTGTTGAGTGTCTTGCAAAGCATTAAGGTAGTTAAGTCCCCAGGGCCTGATAGGATCTACCCCAGAATACTAAGGGAGGCAAGGGAAGAAATTGCTGGGGTCTTGACAGAAATCTTTGCATCCTCATTGGCTACAGGTGAGGTCCCAGAGGACTGGAGAATAGCCAATATTGTTCCTTTGTTTAAGAAGGCTAGCAAGGATAATCCAGGAAATTATAGGCCGGTGAGCCTTATGTCAATGGCAGGGAAATTATTAGAGAGGATTCTTCGGGACAGCATTTACTCCCATTTGGAAACAAACGAACTTATTAGCGAGAGGCAGCATGGTTTTGTGAACGGGAGGTCGTGTCTCACTAATTTGATTGAGTTTTTTGAGGAAGTGACAAAGATGATTGATGAAGGAAGGGCAGTGGATGTTATCTGTATGGACTTCAGTAAAGCCTTTGACAAGGTCCCTCATGGCAGACTGGCACAAAAGGTGAAGTCACACGGGATCTGAGGTGAGCTGGCAAGATGGATACAGAACTGGCTCAGTCATAGAAGACAGAGGGTAGCAGTGGAAGGGTGCTTTTCTGAATGGAGGGATGTGACTAGTGGTGTTCCGCAGGGATCAGTGCTGGGACCTTTGCTCTTTGTAGTATATATAAATGATTTGGAGGAAAATGTAGCTGGTCTGATTCGTAAGTTTGCGGACGACACAAAGGTTGGTGGAGTTGCGGATAGTGATGAGGATTGTCAGAGGATACAGCAGGATATAGATCGGTTGGAGACTTGGGCGGAGAAATGGCAGATGGAGTTTAATCCGGACAAATGTGAGGTAATGCATTTTGGAAGGTCTAATGCAGGTGGGAAGTATACAGTAAATGGCAGAACCCTTAGGAGTATTGACAGGCAGAGAAATCTGGGCGTACAGGTCCACAGGTCACTGAAAGTGGCAACGCAGGTGGATAAGGGCGTCAAGAAGGCAGACGGCATGCTTGCCTTCATCGGTCGGGGCATAGAGTATAAAAATTGGCAAGTCATGCTGCAGCTGTATAGAACTGTAGGGCGGCACAGTGGCGCAGTGGTTAGCACTGCAGCCTCACAGCTCCAGCGACCCGGATTCAATTCTGAGTACTGCCTGTGTGGAGTTTGCAAGTTCTCCCTGTGTCTGCGTGGGTTTTCTCCAGGTGCTCCGGTTTCCTCCCACAAGCCAAAAGACTTGCAGGTTGGTAGGTAAATTGGCCATTATAAATTGTCACTGGTATAGGTAGGTGGTAGGGAAATATAGGGACAGGTGGGGATGTTTGGTAGGAATATGGGATTAGTGTAGGATTAGTATAGATGGGTGGTTGATGGTCGGCGCGGACTCGGTGGGCCGAAGGGCCTGTTTCAATGCTGTATCTCTAAAAAAAAACTTTAGTTAGGCCACACTTAGAATATTGCGTGCAATTCTGGTCGCCACAATACCAGAAGGACGTGGAGGCTTTGGAGAGGGTACAGAAGTGGTTTACCAGGATGTTGCCTGGTCTGGAGGGCATTAGCTATGATGAGAGGTTGGATAAACTCGGATTGTTTTCACTGGAACGACGGAGGTGGAGGGGTGACATGATAGAGGTTTACAAAGTTATGAGCGGCATGGACAGAGTGGATAGTCAGAAGCTTTTTCCTAGGGTGGAAGAGTCATTTACGAGGGGATTAGGTTTAAGGTGCGAGGGGCAAAGTTTAGAGGGGATGTGCGAGGCAAGTTCTTTACACAGAGGGTGGTGAGTGCCTGGAACTTGCTGCCGGGGGAGGTG
Source organism: Heterodontus francisci (assembly GCF_036365525.1). Classification (NCBI taxonomy): domain Eukaryota; kingdom Metazoa; phylum Chordata; class Chondrichthyes; order Heterodontiformes; family Heterodontidae; genus Heterodontus; species Heterodontus francisci. Next base: position 62,797,726 of record NC_090375.1, on the reverse strand, counting down.
GTGGAAGCAGGTACGACAGCGACGTTTAAGAGGCATCTTGACAAATACATGAATAGGATGGGAATAGAGGGATACGGTCCCCGGAAGTGCAGAAGGTTGTAGTTTAGGCAAGCTTCAAGATCGGCGCAGGCTTGGAGGGCCGAATGGCCTGTTCCTGTGCTGTACTGTTCTTTGCTCATGTGTGGGTCCGATGGACCTACGTGCAAACGCAGAAATTGTAGAACGTGCAGTTCTCACTATTTATCAATTCAATCCGAGAGCATGCAGGTAATAATTTCAAAAGTTGTGGAAAACTCTGTGATATTTACGGAGAATTGCCAAAAGAGAACTCCTGTTAAAACTGAAGGATATTTAGACAAAGAACAAAGAAAATTACAGCACAGGAACAGGCCCTTCGGCCCTCCAAGCCTACGCCGATCCAAATCCTCTATCTAAACCTGTCGCCTATTTTCTAAGGGTCTGTATCTCTTTACTTCCTGCCCATTCATGTATCTGTCGAGATACATCTTAAAAGACGCTATCGTGCCCGCGTCTACCACCTCCGCTGGCAAAGCGTTCCATGCACCCACCACCCTCTGTGTAAAGAAATTTCCACGCATTTCCCCCCTAAACTTTTCCCCTTTCACTTTGAACTCGTGTCCCCTTGTAATTGAATCCCCCACTCTGGGGAAAAAGCTTCTTGCTATCCACTCTGTCTATACCTCTCATGATTTTGTACACCTCAATCAGGTCCCCCCTCAACCTCCGTCTTTCTAATGAAAATAATCCTAATCTACTCAACCTCTCTTCATAGCTAGCGCCCTCCATAACAGGCAACATCCTGGTGAATCTCCTCTGCACCCTCTCCAAAGCATCCACATCCTTTTGGTAATGTGGCGACCAGAACTGCACGCAGTATTCCAAATGTTGCCGAACCAAAGTCCTATACAACTGTAACATGACCTGCCAACTCTTGTACTCAATACCCCGTCCGATGAAGGAAAGCATGCCGTATGCCTTCTTGACCACTCTATTGACCTGCGTTGCCACCTTCAGGGAACAATGTACCTGAACACCCAAATCTCTCTGTACATCAATTTTCCCCAGGACTTTTCCATTTACTGTGTAGTTCACTCTTGAATTGGATCTTCCAAAATGCATCACCTCGCATTTGCCCTGATTGAACTCCATCTGCCATTTTTCTGCCCAACTCTCCAGTCTATCTATATTCTGCTGTATTCTCTGACAGTCCCCTTCAGTATCTGCTACTCCACCAATCTTAGTGTCGTCTGCAAACTTGCTAATCAGACCACCTATACTTTCCTCCAAATCATTAATGTATATCACAAACAACAGTGGTCCCAGCACGGATCCCTGTGGAACACCACTGGTTACACGTCTCCATTTTGAGAAACTCCCTTTCACTGCTACTCTCTGTCTCCTGTTGCCCAGCCAGTTCTTTATCCATCTAGCTAGTACACCTTGGACCCCATGCGCCTTCACTTTCTCCTATCATGGGGAACCTTATCAAACGCCTTACTGAGGTCCATGTATATGACATCTACAGCCCTTCCCTCATCAATCAACTTTGTCACTTCCTCAAAGAATTCTATTAAGTTGGTAAGACATGACCTTCCCTGCACAAAACCATGTTGCCTATCACTGATGAGCCCATTTTCTTCCAAATGGGAATAGATCCTATCCCTCAGTATCTTCTCCAGCAGCTTTCCTACCACTGACGTCAGGCTCACCGGTCTATAAAGACCTGGATTATCCCTGCTACCCTTCTTAAACAAGGGGACAACATTAGCAATTCTCCAGTCCTCCGGGACCTCACACGTGTTTAAGGATGTTGCAAAGATATCTGTTAAGGCCCCAACTATTTCCTCTCTCGCTTCCCACAGTAACCTGGGATAGATTCCATCCGGACCTGGGGACTTGTCCACCTTAATGCCTTTTAGAATACCCAACACTTTCTCCCTCCTTATGCCGACTTGACCTAGAGTAATCAAACATCTGTCCCTAACCTCAACATCCGTCATGTCCCTCTCCTCGGTGAATACCGATGCAAAGTACTCGTTTAGAATCTCACCCATTTTCTCTGACTCCACGCATAACTTTCCTCCTTTGTCCTTGAGTGGGCCAATCCTTTCTCTAGTTACTCTCTTGCTCCTTATATATGAATTAAAGGCTTTGGGATTTTCCTTAACCCTGTTTGCTAAAGATATTTCATGACCCCTTTTAGCCCTCTTAATTCCTCTTTTCAGATTGTGCCTACAATCCCGATATTCTTTCAAAGCTTCGTCTTTCTGCAGCCGCCTAGACCTTATGTATGCTTCCTTTTTCCACTTAGCTCGTCTCACAATTTCACCTGTCATCCATGGTTCCCTAATCTTGCCATTTCTACCCCTCATTTTCACAGGAACATGTTTCTCCTGCACGCTAATCAACCTCTCTTTAAAAGCCTCCCACATATCAAATGTGGATTTACCTTCAAACAGCTGCTCCCAATCTACATTCCCCAGCTCCTGCCGAATTTTGGTATAGTTGGCCTTCCCCCAATTTAGCACTCTTCCTTTAGGACCACTCTCGTCTTTGTCCATGAGTATTCTAAAACTTACGGAATTGTGATCACTATTCCCAAAGTAGTCCCCTACTGAAACGTCAACCACCTGGCGCGGCTCATTTCCCAACACCAGGTCCAGTATGGCCCCTTCCCGAGTTGGACTAGTTACATACTGCTCTAGAAAACCCTCCTGGATGCTCCTTACAAATTCTGCTCCATCTGGACCTCTAACACTAAGTGAATCCCAGTCAATGTTGGGAAAATTAAAATCTCCTATCACCACCACCCTGTTGCTCCCACAGCTTTCCATAATCTGGATTCCATAATTGGGATTAAAGGAGAAATGTAACCGGTTACAAGGAATCAAGTCAATTATTCATTCGCAGGATGTGGGCACTGTCAAAGGTGATACTTATTGCCCATCCTTAGTTGCTTCTGAGAAGGTGGTGATGGTGGGCCTTCTTCTTCAGCCATTGCAGTCTGTGTGGTTAAGGTGCTCCCACAATGCTGTGAGTGATTTGATACAACTTAGTGGCTTGCTAGACCATTTCAGGCAGCAGTTAGGAATGTGGCATGTTGGTGTGAGGCATAGGTCAGACTGGGTAAGAACTGCAGGTTTCCTTCCCTAAAATCGATCACTTCATCCTCAGTCTTACTGGTAGACCGGGGCCCTGCGATAACACAGTCCATTATAGTGTGGAACTCAGTCTAATGTGGGTCCATCTTGGAGCACAAAAGTGGGGCTGCAGTGTAAAACCAGCTAGCAGCGTCAGTGCCAGTAGTGAAGAGATTGAGACAGTAAAGACACATTTTAGCGTATGCTAGAAATACTGAACTTCAGACACATTTTTTGGTAATCTCTCCAATTGTACCTCAGATTTTTTGTTGATTTATCACAAAAAAGTCTGGATTTTGAAAGCTGAAAGATATTTCAAGATTTATATAGAGAATAGTTTGGATTCAGCTGACAGACATGTCTTTCGATTGAACATTTGTGGAATGGATAGTGGTAAACTGGTAAATTTTGAAGTGAAAGCTGGACATTTTTTTTTCCAAAATAAACTTTATTCATAAAAATCTGTAAACAATACATTACCAGTTTCAAACAGCACCAAGTCAAAAAATACAAACATTGCAAAGGAGGTCTGTTTGCTTCATTACAATCATGAGTTGCCTCACAACCCTTCCATTTCACATTTGTCATGCCAATTACATTTTTACATTTTACAGCAAATGAAAATTTTCCCGATACAGTTCGAGGGGTTTCCCATGGATCCAGCCCCTTCGTTCAGCTTGGTGGGGTGACCTTGCACTGTGGTCTTTCCCCATTTGAGCCTTTGCTGCGGCTGCCCCAAGCTTTAGTGCGTCCCTCAGCACGTAGTCCTGGACCTTGGAATGTGCCAGTCTGCAACATTCGGTCGTGGACAACACTTTGCGCTGGGAGACCAGCAAGTTTCGGGCAGACCAAAGGGCGTCTTTCGCTGAATTGATAGTCCTCCAGCAGCAGTTGATGTTTGTCTCGGTGTGCGTCCCTGGGATCAGCCCGTAGAGCACAGACTCCTGTGTTACAGAGCTTCTTGGGATGAACCTCGACAAAAACCACTGCATCTCTTTCCACACCTGCTTTGCGAAGACACATTCCAGGAGGAGGTGGTAAACCGTCTCTTCCCCACCACAGCCACCGCGGGGGCATTGTGCGGAGGGGGCGAGACTTCGGGCGTGCAGGAAGGATCTGACGGGGAGGGCTCTTCTCACCACTAGCCAAGCTACATCTTGGTGCTTGTTTGAAAGTTCTGGTGATGTGGCATTCCGCCAAATGACTTTGGCGGTCTGCTCGGGGAACCATCCTACAGGATCCACTGTCTCCTTTTCCTATAAGGCCTTGAGGACATTCCATGCAGACCACTGCCTGATGGATCGGTGGTCAAAGGTGTTTTCCCGCAGAAACTGCTCCACGAAGGATAGGTGGTACGGCACGGTCCAACTGCATGGAGTGTTCCGCGGCAATGTGACCAGGCCCATCCTTCGCAACACCGAGGACAGATAGAACCTCAGCACGTAGTGACACTTGGAGTTTGCATACTGGAGGTCTACACACAGCTTGATGCAGCCGCACACGAAGGTGGTCATCAGGATGAGGGCCATGTTGGGTACATTTTTTCCGCCCTTGTCCAGAGGTTTGAACATCGTGTCCCTCCGGACCGGTCCATTTTAGATCCCCAAATGAAGCGGAAAATGGCTCGGGGGACCGCCACAGCGCAGGAGTGGGGTATGAGCCAGACCTGCGCCACGTACAGCAACAACGTGAGCGCCTCGCACCTGATAACCAGGTTCTTACCCACATTGGAGAGAGATAGCTGCCCCCACATGCTCAACTTGTGTTGTACCTTGGCTACTCGCTCCTCCCAGGTTTTTGTGCACACCCTGGCCCTTCCGAAACCATATCCCCAGCAAGTGAAAGCTGGACTTTTTTTTTTAAATTTCCAAAATATACTTTATTCATAAAAATCTGTAAAAATTACATTGCGAAACAGTTTCAAATAGCACCAAAAAATACAAACATTGCAAGGGAGATCAGTTTCCTTCAATACTATCATGAGTTTCTTCACAACCCTTCCATTTCACAATTGTCATGCCAATTACAGTTTTACATTTACAGCAATTGAAAATATTAACGATACAGTTCGAGGGGTTTCCCATGGATCCAGCCCCTCAGTTCAGCTTGGTGGGGGGACCTTGCACTATGGTCTTTCCCCATTGAGCCTTTGCTGCGGCTGCCCCAAGCTTTAGTGCATCCTTCAGCACGTAGTGAAAGCTGGATTTGAAAAAGAAAGACAATTCAAGTTTTCTCAGACATCCCCCAAGTCAATAAATAACTCGAGCCTTGTGCATTGAACTATCCTTTATCATGCTCCTAGTTTACTGCTTACAATACAGCTTGCAACAGTTTGCCATTTTTTCCATATGATTAAATTGTGTCCTCCTTATCTGCGATGAGAAAAATAAATAAAATAAAAGCTAAGTTTGCTGGTCCTTTAAGTAACCTGCTGTTGACATTCAAATTTCTTAAACCAAGCCAAGCTTTCTCTGACTTAATTGCCATCAGAATAGATGTTACAGCATTTCAATATGATCAACAAGAGCTGCTTGCATATTATTCTTTTAATTTGGATGCCGAACACTAACATTCAGAATCCAGTTCCCAGGGTTTATTGTTAAATCCAGTTTTGGGTCCACAAGGCAATTTCTGGGCTGCAGAAAATTACATTTGAAAAGATCTTGTTCTAAGGCAGTCTGATGTATAACACGGTCTCGAGATATGGTCACCGAGGACGACTTTATAACAGGGCCTGGGTACCAGCTTTTTCTTTCCAGATTTTCTGTGTCTACAGTGTCACCAGCCTTGGTGGTGTGAGGCCTTATTGGGAGGGAATTATCATAAATAAATATGTGCAATGGAAAAATGTTACAGGAAGTAAGTGGGACATTTCCAGCAAGTGCATTCTATATACAACACTTTTAATACATAATTATTCATCTTCAGCAATTCTATTTATATTTAGCATGTAATGAGTATCAGAGGTGAATGAGACAGTATGTGATAGGTGCAAGCATATTGATTTTTCTCATCGTTGGTAAGGAGGACACTAAAGCCCTGCCCAGGTCTGCAAAAAAAAACCCGACCTGAGCCCGACAGAACCACATCCAACCCAAGCCTGACCCGGCCCAAGTCCTTCCTTTTTTCCCCGTGCCCTACCCGACCCGACCATCAGTTAACTTACCTTCCGTTTTTCACTTTGTTCCTTACCTGCACAAGCTTAAAAGCACAAGTTTTGGGGCGGCACAGTAGCGCAGTGGTTAGCACCGCAGCTTCACAGCTCCAGCGACCCGGGTTCGATTCCGGGTACTGCCTGTGTGGAGTTTGCAAGTTCTCCCTGTGTCTGTGTGGGTTTTCTCTGGGTGCTCCGGTTTCCTCCCACAAGCCAAACGACTTGCAGGTTGATAGGTAAATTGGCCATTATAAATTGTCACTAGTATAGGTAGGTGGTAGGGAAATATAGGGACAGGTGGGGATGTTTGGTAGGAATATGGGATTAGTGTAGGATTAGTATAAATGGGTGGTTGATGTTCGGCACAGACTCGGTGGGCCGAAGGGCCTGTTTCAGTGCCGTATCTCTAATCTAAACTGTAACAAAACCACTTTTCTAGTCCAAAAGTTAAATTAACAGTGGAGCCACTTGCCTGTGATAGAGCGTGTCCAATCCAGCCCGACCCGAGCCTGAATGCTGGACCCGGAAGTGCAACCCGACCTGACCCGAACCCGAACCCGACACATGTCGTCGGGCCCTGTCAGGTTCAGGTCGGGTAGCTGGCCTCTGGAGGACACCATTCAACCGTTATCTGGAACAATGTATTGAGAGATCAGATGTTATTTTTATTAATCATGGAAAAATAATTTAGCACTATACTCAGTACCACTGTTGTATTTATCTTTAAAGTCCTTTTTATAGCATTTTTTTGCCTTTAAGAAATATATTTTGTGCTGCAACTTGGGAGTCTTGAGAACATGATTTAAGGACATTTTCTGAGAGTGCACTGAAAGCAAAACACACAGACATACTGAGAGAATTAACATATGTGTACTAAGGGTATGCAAAGTGCAAGACATACAGGAAAACAGTCTGAGACATTGAGGAAAAGGTGTCTGAGTGACTTACCAAAAAGAATGTGAAGAGTAAATAAGTAGAGAAGCAGTGTTTTAAACACTGGGCTTTCACCTTTGGGACTGGCATTCAAATCCAGCCCAGACTAACAGAAAGAAAGGATCCTCTGTCTGCTGCATGAATGAGCCCAATTTGAAATGGTTTTAAACATTGTTAATCCTAGTGGATGTGGTCTACAGATTGTCCTTAATTGTTAATCTCACTCAAAATGTGGCTGCAGAATAGCCGACGTGGGAAATGGAGAAAATGTGACACTGGTATATTGGGTTGGAGATGCACTATTAGTTTAGGGTTAGGTTGAGTTTGGGATTCGGCTTAAATTGAGACATGTTGAGACAGGATAGAGGGAGCTTTACACTGTTTCTGGTTTTACTGTACTTGATCAATACACTAGGTGGATGAAATGGGAGGAGCTCTATTCCCCAACATTAGCATCCCTCATATTGATGAACGAAAACAAATCATTGAAAAAGTGACAGAAAACATTAAACTGTGGAAGATGAGCAGAGACATCATTACAGAAGCTACTTTTCAGTTTTATCCATGGGTTATGGCCCAGGAACTGGTGGTACATTATCATTCATAACACCCAGCATACAGCACACTTTTCTATCTTAGACGATTTACTAAAGGAACTTTTTTTTAACTGCAGAATTTTCCGACGGAAAAGGAGGGTTCGTAGATCCTTTGCAAGCCTTTTTTCTATCGATTCCTCCAGTTCCTGGTTGAACAGCAGTCTTTTCAGTGGGCCTGACTGTCCTCTTGCAGAATCCTCTTGGATTGATGGGGGAAGTGACTTTGATTCCAGCTTCAGTAACAATCAAGGTATGTTGTTTCAAAAACTGCAAATGAGTGGAAAAGAGCACTGTGGTAATTTTATTTTTCTAAGTAGTCGGTAATTAAAGACTTAGAGTTGGCATCAGTACATTTTTTGAACCCCCATCCTAAACCTGTGCAGCACCTGCTCAGTTGAGACACAGCAGAGTACCAGTGTCATCTGTTGCTAGCACAGAGAAAAACAGCAAGTGCTGGAAATGTAGCATAGCTTAGATTGTGGCCTGGAAATTTATTGACATTGCAACGTTTTACATGCATAAAATGGGCACCTAAGTAGCCAATATGGCAGGTGGCATGCTTAGGAAGTGTGCCACCCGTTATATTGGCAAAGGGCTGAGTATAGGCATCAAAGGCTCTTACCTGAAACAGGCAAATGCGAATAGAGAGCCTAATATCTGTTTGAGAACAGCAGTCCTGAAGACTGGTGCCATCCCCCACTCATAACCCTCCCGATTGAGACCTCCCACCGCACCCCTCCCCCCCCCCCACCACCCACTACGTCTTCCCATCTGGTAACCCGTCCATGATCCATGATCACCTCCACTCCTCCCGATAGAGTCCAGATCCTTCTTGACCAACACTGTCAGGAAGGCCTAACTTTGGCCTTATGAAAGTGACAAGTTCCCAATGGATACCCAATTGGAGTCCACAGCTCAGCAATAATATTCAGACGAGGCCCAAGGCCTAGTTTTAGATAAGACTCAGGCCTCCAGTTTCTAGCACATGCTCCCAGCACACCCGAAAATAGGCCAAAATGAATTTCTGTCTCACTATCTGAAAGAAGAAAAGACAGGTTAATGCTTCAGCCTGAAACCTTTCTTCAGAACTTTACGTCTAAAATCTTTTGACAAAAAGTCTCCACTGAAAATACTGAGCTGTCTTTTCTCTTTCATGTATTGATGGACCTGTTGTATTTTTCAAGCATTTTCTGTTTACATTTCTGATTTCTGCCATTTGCAACATTTTTCTTTTGGTTGCTCCTGCTAGAGTAAATTATTATGGAAAGACAATGTAGAACATTGGGACTTCAAACAAAAAATGGATATATGATTGAAATGCTGGACTGTCCTGTGTTGTTTCAGGAGGAAGCAGTATGGATTTGTCCTCTTCTGGTAAATCTTGGTTATCGGAAGAGAACCTGCCCTTAATTAACGCTGAAGCCTACTCCACAGAAAACCTGTTGGTAAATAAATCAACAGCAGACTTTTTAGAACTTGCTTCTCATTCCCAGTTACATCCTGCAAAGTGCTTCTTCAATAACATGCCAAAAAGTCCAGGTGAGCCAGCAATGTTTGCACATGTATAGATAAAAATGTTGTAAAAAGTGTGAACTGTTCATGGAGAAGCCACTTGACAGCTGAGATCCAGCCATTATTAATCTCCAGCTGTTTTATTTTGCTCTTGTCTTGCAATTTGCAGTATTTTATTGTAGTAGTCACTTGTTCATGAAACCTAGCCACAAAACCTTACTTGCAGTGTGAGAACTGAGCAGTGATTTTGGACGTCTTTATGCCAGCATGGAGGCTCACTAGCTCTGGGGATAGTGTTACTGCCCCATCTCTGTCCTGCATTCACTTCGAGTGAGGCTACATGCTGCCAAGGGAGCATGGTGAAATGACTCCACTGTGCTCTACAGAAAGTATGGTATGGACAAACAGTATTGTAGAGCAGCAATAATGGAGAGGGTCATATGGACAATCCAGACTTCTCAAATTTTGATCTTCACATGAGCATGGTAAATGAAATATGCTAAGAATGAAGATAAGTACAATTCAAATAACAAAAGAAATGTAGAGGCTGATTTTAACTAATGGTGGCTGCTAGTGGAGGTCAGCATGTGAAGCAGTCGCGATGGCCTCAGCGAGAGGCCCAAGCCATTTTAATGGTCGGGCCTCATTTACATGGGATTAGCAAACTGTGAACACTGAGCCAGCTCACCAAATCAGTGGAGGGGGTGTGGGCAATCCAATGCCTTCTCTGTGGAGGTGAGCCAGAAGGTAGAGATTATAGGGGAACAAAAAGGACCGGCACAGCTTCTTTTCCAGCCGTTGTCAATGAACAGTATGAGCACCATGCAAGCTCTGCCCATTGATACCTGAAAATTGCATTGGGATCGTATGCACAACATGTGACTGCAATGTATATACCTTGATGGGTCTGCCTGCCTGAAACAAGTAGGCGCTCTGGCCATCTTTCTCAAGGTCCCCAACAAAATAGCGGCAGACAGATCGAGAGCGGAACAGAGTCTGGTCCTGTCATTTATCGGAGCACCACTGTACAGGATAAGGATATATTCCTGCAGGTTTCATCACATGTCCTGCCACCTTCAACCTCCCCGCTTCCACCGCCTGCCAACTGATACATGCATCCTCACGACTACCATCCTTCCACACCATTTAGAGAGCAAGCAATCTCTTTTATTAACATAAGAGCATAAGCAATAGGAGCAGGAGTAGACCATACAGCCTGCTGAGCCTGCTCCACTGCCATTCAACATGATCATGGCTGATCTTGGACTTCAACTCCACTTTCACACCCACTTCCCATATCCCTTGATTGCCTTGGAGTCTAAAATCTATCTATCCCAGCCTTAAATACAATCAATGATGAAGCATCCACAACCCTCTGGGGTAGAGAATTCCAAAGATTCACAACCCTTTCAGTGAAGAAATTTCTCCTCATCTCAGACCTATATGATCGCCCCTTATCCTGAGACTGTGTCTCCATGTTCTGGATTCCCCAGCCAATGGAAACAATCTCTGTGTTTACCCTATCCAGCCCCTTCAGAATCTTATATGTTTCAATGAGATCACTTCTCATTCTTCTAAACTCTAGAGGGTCTGCGGCAGGTGGTGAGGGAACCAAGAAGAGGAAAGAACCTACTTGACCTCGTCCTCACCAATCTACCTGTTGCAGATGCATCTGTCCATGACAGTATTGGTAGGAGTGACCACCACAAAGTCCTTGTGGAGACAAAGTCCCATCCTCACATTGAGGATACCCACCATTGTGTTGTGTGGCACTATCACCATGCTAAATGGGATAGATTTCGAACAGATCCAGCAACTCAAAACTGGGCATCCATGAGGCGCTGTGGGCCATCAGCAGCAGCAGAATTGTATTCAACCACAATCTGTAACCTCATGGCTAAGCATATCCCCCACTCTACCATTACCATCAAGCTGCGGGACCAACCCTGGTTCAATGAAAAGTGCAGGAGGACATGCCAGGAGCAGCACAAGGCAAACCTCAAAATGAGGTGTCAGCCTGGTGAAGCTACAACACAGGACTACTTGCATGCCAAAAAGCAGAAGCAACATACGGATCAGATCTAAGCTCTGCAGTCCTGCCACATCCAGTCGTGAATGGTGGTGGACAATTAAACAACTGACAGGAACAGGAGGCTCCACAAATATCCCCATCTTCAATGATGGGGGAGCCCAGCAAATCAGTGCAAAAGACAAGGCTGAAGCATTTGCCTCCATCTTCAGCCAGAAGTGCCAAGTGGATGATCTAGCTCTGCCTCCTCCTGAGGTCCCCAGCATCACTGATGCCAGTCTTCAGCCAATCCGATTCACTGTTCGTGATATCAGGAAACAGCTGAAGGCACTGGATACTGCAGAGGCTATGGGCCCTGACTACATTCCGGCAATAGTACTGAATACTTGTGCTCCAAAACTAGCCGTGCCCCTAGCAAAGCTGTTCCAGTATAGCTACAACACTGGCATTTACCCGGCAATGTGGAAAATTACCCAAGTATGTCCTGTGCACAAAAAGCAGGACAAATCCAACCCAGCCAATTACCACCCTATCAGTCCACTCCCTGTCATCAGCAAAGTGATGGAAGGTGTCGTCGATAGTGCTATAAAGCGGCACTTGCTCAGCAAAAACCTGTTCACGGTCGCTCAGTTTGGGTTCCGCCAGGGCAACTCAGCTCCTGACCTCATTACAGCCTTGGTTCAAACATGGACAAAACAGCTGAACTCAAGAGGTGAGGTGAGAGTGACTGCCCTTGACATCAAGGCAGCATTTGACCGAGTATGGCATCAAGGAGCCCTAGCAAAACTGGAGTCAATGGAAATCAGGGGGAAAACTTTCTGCTGGTTGGATTCATACCTAGTACAAAGGAAGATGGTTGTGAGAGGTCAGTCACCTCAGTCCTAGGACATCTCTGCAGGAGTTCCTCAGGGTAGTGTTCTAGGCCCAACTATCTTCAGCTGCTTCATCATTGACCTTCCCTCCATCATAAGGTCAGAAGTGAGGAAGTTTGCTGATGACTGCACAATGCTCAGCACCATTCGCGACTCCTCAGATACAGAACCATCCCTTGTCCATATGCAGCAAGACCTGAACAGTATCCAGGCTTGAGCTGATAAGTGACAAGTAACATTCGCGCCACACAAGTCCCAGGCAATGACCATGTCAAAAAGAGTGGATCTAACCATCTCCCCTTGACGTTCAGTGGCATTACCATCGCTGAATCCCCCGCAATCAAAATCCTGAGGGTTACCATTGACCAGAAACTGACTGGAGTAGCCCTATAAATACCATGGCTACAAGAGCAGGTCAGAGGCTAGGAATCTTGAGGTGAATAACTCACCTCCTGACTCTCCAGTGCCTGTCCACCATCGACAAGGCACGATTCAGGAATGTGATGTAATACTCTCCACTTGCCTGGATGCAGCTCCAACAACACTCAAGAAGCTCGACACCATCCAGGACAAAGCAGCCCACTTATTTGACACCCCATCCACCACCTTCAACATTCACTCCCTTTATCACCGACGTACAGTGGCAGCAGTGTATACCATCTACAAGATGTACTGCAGTAACCCACCAAGTCTCCTACGACAGCACCTTCCAAACGCGCGACCTCTACCTATAAGGACAAGGGCAGCAAATACATGGGAACACCGCCACCTGCAAGTTCCCCTCCAAGTCACACACCATCCTGACTTGTAACTATATCACTATTCCTTCACTGTCGCACTCCTTCACAGCACTGTGAGTGTACCTACACCCCAAGGACTGCAGCAGTTCAAGAAGGCAGCTCACCACCACCTTCTCAAGGTCAATTAGGTCCTAGCCTACGATGCCCACATCCCACGAACAAATTACAAAATAAGACCCAATTTACGCTGCCTGGATGCATTTCAGCTGTTAGTAAAACAACCATTTTTCTCTGTTCCAATTTTTTTTTTATGACCCTATGACTTTTTTTGCTTCTGGGTTGGTCACAGCAGTACCCAGGAGATTAATATTTAATTTCAGGAGGGTTGACAACCCTACTACCACTTCATTCGTGTACTTTGAGAGCCCTTTTTGAACCGTCCCCTAACACAATTTTAAAAATGAGTGTGCATTGACTATATGAACCGTGTGTTGAAGGTGCAGCGAGACTTGTGGTTTTAATTTACTCATAAACTACAGCAAGCAGTCTCCTGAGTATAACAAAATAATTTCTCCAACAAAATGCAGTGAGTGGAGGATAGTTGCGTCATATAAAAGTTATGCGCATAAAATCAGGTACTTACAGCAATTCAGGCAGTCTCGAGGACTGATTGACGAGGGAATTACCCAACCATCTCTATTCTGGCTGGAACTTGTGGTGTCAGTATATGCAGCTGCTTTTAATTTGCTACTGACAAGTACCTGGGTGGAAAGATATCATCTGGTCACTGACGGGTAACTTCCCTCAGTGCTGTATGTAAGAAAATGACAAACATGCTTATGGTCTTGTAACACATGGCCACACTGGAAATCTCCTCATTTTGTGTGAGTCACATTGCAACAATAACAGGAAGATTGCTGGGGATTGTGAAAATTAGAAATGGTAAAAGCATTGTATGTTTATGATTTAGCTATAAGCCTCCTCTTTTACCCCGATCTCCTGCCTGACTACAAAGTTGAGATCAGGAACTCAATATATGTGGAATTTCAGGTGCAAACTTGCTTCCCACCTTTAAATTTAGACAATTTGTGGAATACGTTTTGATCTGCTGTATTAATTGCTATGTTGCATAATTTTTCATATTGCCCTATATTGGTTAAACATTCTTTTAATAAATTGGACCCTCCTGTACTGCCTGTTTAAGTAAAAGGGGTTAATTGATTCTGTTCCAGATTCTATGACTGTCAAGAATTTCTTTTTCCACCTGATCATTTTGGTCCTCTCTATATGTGTCGCTGTATTTGCAAGGTATGGTAATTTTGAGAGCTTCAAATGAGCACTTTATTTTCAAATGTTGTGGCTTACCTGCTAACCTTCAGTGCGATACACTAATTCTTGAACAGGTGGTTTCTTGGAGGAGTGGTTGCTGCATTGCTCACTACGATGCTGGCGTTTATGGCTGTGCTGCGTAAGTACAATTTCTTACAGTACTGCTCTTAATAATGCATTTTTTACAGACTCTTAGTGAATCTGAATTCTGATCCACAATCTTTTTTACAGATACAGCAAAATCTGCATATCCCTGCTTTATCAAATCCCACAACATCGTACATCACACACAAACTGAGGTAGGACAGCAATTTACAATTCCTTGTTTTTGGGTTTGTCAGCATCTTAATTCTTAAGAATAGAGGTTCACAGTTGCAAAAGACATGCAATGGAGTACTAGAATCACAACCATGGGTTATGAGTTTGAGCTTCCGTATCTGCCTATTGTTTATCATTGCTGGTTAAAGCTTCCTCATTTGGTGAGAAACTAGGAGCTGTGAATGAGCAGAGATTGAGGGGTCCACATACAGAAATCATTAAAAGCTAGTGAACAGGGGAAAAAATAATTAAAAAGGTTAATGGAATGATGGCCTTTGTCTCAAGGGGATTGGAATACAAAGGGGTGGAAGTTAGGTGACATCTGTATAGGGCTCTGGTTAGACCCCATTTCGAGTATTGTGTTCAGTTCTGGCATCTCACCTCAATATATATTGCCCTTGGAGGGAGTGCAGTGCAGATTCACCAGAATTATACAGAGGCTAAAAGGGTTAAATTGTGATGACAGATTGAATAGACTAGCTTTGTAGAAGATTGAAGGATAAGCTAATTAAGGAGTTTAAGATGATTAAAGGAGTTGACAGGATAGATTGAGAAAAACTATTTCTTCTGGCGGGTGAGTCCTGAACAAGGTGGAATAACCTTAAAATTAGAGCTAGACTGTTCAGGGGTGATGTCAGAAAGCACATCTTCACAAAAAGGGTCACAGAAATCTGGAATTCTCTCCCTCATACAGCTATTGAGGCAATTTCAAAACAACAACAACTTGTATTTATATAGTGCCTTTAACCTATTAAGATGTCCCAAGGCACTTTAGAGGAGCATTAAAAAAAATTATGGCACCAAGCGACAAAAGGAGATATTAGGTCAGATGACCAAAAGTTTGGTCAAAGAGGTTGGTTCTAAGGAGTATCTTACAGGAGGAAAGTGAGTTGGTGAGGCAGAGAGGTATAGGGAGGGTATTCCAGAGCTTGGGGCCCAGACAACTGAAGGTGCAGCCACCAATGGTGGAGCGATTAAAATCAGGGATGCACAAGAGGCCACAATTAGAGGAGCACAGATATCTCGGAGGGTTGTGGGTCTGGAGGAGATTGTAGAGATGGGGAGGGGCGAGACCATGGAGGGATTTGAAAACAAGGATGAGAATTTCAAAATCGAGGCATTGCTTGACCGGGAGTTAATGTAGGTCATCGAACACAGGGGTGATAGGTGAACGGATTTGGTGCGAGTTAGGACACAGACAGCAGAGTTTTAGATTATCTCAAGTTTACGAAGGGCAGAATGTGGGAGGCCAGCCAGGAGTGCACTAGAATAGTCGAATCTGGAGGTAGTGAAGGCATAAATGAGGGTTTCAACAGCAGAAGTGCTGAGGCAGAGATGGAGAAGGGCAATGTTACGGAGGTAGAAATAGAAGTCTTGGTGATGGCCGAGATATGTGGTTGAAGGCTCATCTCCCAGTCAACTATGACACTGAGGTTGTGAACATAAGAACATAAGAAATAGGAGCAGGAGTAGGCTATTTGGCCCCTCAAGCTTGCTCTGCCATTCAGTAAGATCATGGCTGATCTGATTGTGGCGTCAACTCCACTTTGCTGCCAACAGTCTGGTTCAGCCTCAGACAGTTGGCATAGAGAGGGATGGTGGCGAGAAAGTGGACAATGGGCTGGATTTTACGGTGGGCGGACGGGAGCCGGTCTCCAACGTAAAATTCAGTGGCGAACCTGCTTCCGCCTCATCTGGGGATCCGTTCTGTATTTTACGGGTCCCCGCTTGAGATAGGAAGTCCCGCCTAATAGAGCTGCTGGCCAATCAGCGGGCCGACAGCTCTTGGTACCAGCAATGCCACCGGGAGTGGTGGCCACTGCTGGGACTACATAGATACCTAGATACATAGATACATAGACAAGATACCTGGGAGCTGGGAAATAAGGTAAGTTTTGGTTGCCCTGCCGGGGGTAATCGGTTGGGCCCCGGCGAGGCAAGGGTGGTCCTTTAGGGGGAAGGGGGCGTGTCGGGTCTTGGGGGTGGTTGGGGAAGCGGGGCAGGCCGTCCACCGGGCACCCTGTGCAGGGCACACCCCAGACCCCGGGATGCTGAGAAGCTGCTTGCTTTTCTTAGGTGGCTTTTCCTGGCTCCAGGACGCCCGCTTGCCACGCGTAAAAGCTCCTGCTCCATTTTACATCAACCACTGCCGCCCCCCCGCCCCCCCAACCACGATCCGGCTCGTTGGGGTGGAGTAAAATTCCAGCCAGTGGCTTAAGTCTTTCCAATATTTAATTGGAGAAAATTTTGCTCATCCAGTACTGGATGTTGGACAAACCGACTCTTTTGGGCCTCCTTATCTCGAGAGACAATGGATACGCGCCTGGAGGTGGTCAGTGGTTTGTGAAGCAGCGCCTGGAGTGGCTATAAAGGCCAATTCTGGAGTGACAGGCTCTTCCACAGGTGCTGCAGAGAAATTTGTTTGTTGGGGCTGTTGCACAGTTGGCTCTCCCCTTGCGCCTCTGTCTTTTTTCCTGCCAACTACTAAGTCTCTTCGACTCGCCACAATTTAGCCCTGTCTTTATGGCTGCCCGCCAGCTCTGGCGAATGCTGGCAACTGACTCCCACGACTTGTGATCAATGTCACACGATTTCATGTCGCGTTTGCAGACGTCTTTATAACGGAGACATGGGCGGCCGGTGGGTCTGATACCAGTGGCGAGCTCGCTGTACAATGTGTCTTTGGGGATCCTGCCATCTTCCATGCGGCTCACATGGCCAAGCCATCTCAAGCGCCGCTGACTCAGTAGTGTGTATAAGCTGGGGATGTTGGCCGCTTCAAGGACTTCTGTGTTGGAGATATAGTCCTGCCACCTGATGCCAAGTATTCTCCGAAGGCAGCGAAGATGGAATGAATTGAGACGTCGCTCTTGGCTGGCATACGTTGTCCAGGCCTCGCTGCCGTAGAGCAAGGTACTGAGGACACAGGCCTGATACACTCGGACTTTTGTGTTCCGTGTCAGTGCGCCATTTTCCCACACTCTCTTGGCCAGTCTGAACATAGCAGTGGAAGCCTTACCCATGCGCTTGTTGATTTCTGCATCTAGAGACAGGTTACTGGTGATAGTTGAGCCTAGGTAGGTGAACTCTTGAACCACTTCCAGAGCGTGGTCGCCAATATTGATGGATGGAGCATTTCTGACATCCTGCCCCATGATGTTCGTTTTCTTGAGGCTGATGGTTAGGCCAAATTCATTGCAGGCAGACGCAAACCTGTCGATGAGACTCTGCAGGCATTCTTCAGTGTGAGATGTTAAAGCAGCATCGTCAGCAAAGAGGAGTTCTCTGATGAGGACTTTCCGTACTTTGGACTTCGCTCTTAGACGGGCAAGGTTGAACAACCTGCCCCCTGATCTTGTGTGGAGGAAAATTCCTTCTTCAGAGGATTTGAACGCATGTGAAAGCAGCAGGGAGAAGAAAATCCCAAAAAGTGTGGGTGCGAGAACACAGCCCTGTTTCACACCACTCAGGATAGGAAAGGGCTCTGATGAGGAGCCACCATGTTGAATTGTGCCTTTCATATTGTCATGGAATGAGGTGATGATACTTAGTAGCTTTGGTGGACATCCGATCTTTTCTAGTAGTCTGAAGAGACCACGTCTGCTGACGAGGTCAAAGGCTTTGGTGAGATCAATGAAAGCAATGTAGAGGGGCATCTGTTGTTCACGGCATTTCTCCTGTATCTGACGAAGGGAGAACAGCATGTCAATAGTCGATCTCTCTGCACGAAAGCCACACTGTGCCTCAGGGTAGACGCGCTCGGCCAGCTTCTGGAGCCTGTTCAGAGCGACTCGAGCAAAGACTTTCCCCACTATGCTGAGCAGGGAGATTCCACGGTAGTTGTTGCAGTCACCGCGGTCACCTTTGTTTTTATAGAGGGTGATGATGTTGGCATCGCGCATGTCCTGGGGTACTGCTCCCTCGTCCCAGCACAGGCATAGCAGTTCATGTAGTGCTGAGAGTATAGCAGGCTTGGCACTCTTGATTATTTCAGGGGTAATGCTGTCCTTCCCAGGGGCTTTTCCGCTGGCTAGGGAATCAATGGCATCACTGAGTTCCGATTTGGTTGGCTGTATGTCCAGCTCATCCATGACTGGTAGAGGCTGGGCTGCATTGAGGGCAGTCTCAGTGACAGCATTCTCCCTGGAGTACAGTTCTAGGTAGTGCTCAACCCAGCGGTCCATCTGTTTGCGTTGGTCAGTGATTATGTCCCCCGATTTAGATTTGAGGGGGGTGATCTTCTTGATGGTTGGCCCAAGAGCTCTCTTCATGCCATCATACATTCCTCTGATGTTTCCGGTGTCTGAGGCCAGCTGAATATGACTGCATAGGTGTTGCCAGTAGTCGTTTGCGCAACGCCTAGCTGTTCTTTGTGCAGTACTTCTGGCTGCTTTAAGTGCTGCGGATGTTAAATCGCTGGGGGCTTTCTTGTAGTTCAAAAGTGCAATGCGCTTAGCGGCTATGACAGGTTCCAGCTCTTCATTATGAGATTGAAACCAGTCTGCATTTCTCTTCGCACTTTTGCCGTAGGTGGTCAAAGCTGACTCATAGATGGCGTCTCTGATGTGGGCCCACTTGGTCTCAGCATCCCCTGTGGGAGTGTTTTGAAGGGCTGTTACAAGTGAATTTAGAAATTTTTGTAACAGCTGTGAGTGAGAAATTCTGCTCGTGTTGATGCGCGGGTGGCCCTTCTGCTTGGAATGATGCAACTTCTTTGGTCTGAGTCTAACCTTGCTGCACACCAGGGAGTGGTCGGTGTCGCAGTCCGCACTGTGGAAGCTGCGTGTGATTTGAACACTGTTTAAGGCGGCTCGCCTTGTGACAATGAGGTCTAGCTGGTGCCAACGACGTGATCTTGGGTGCCTCCATGAAACCTGGTGACAGGGTTTAGTGTGAAAGAACGAGTTGGTGATGCAGAGGTTATGATAGGTACACAACTCAAGCAGTCTCTGCCCGTTCTCATTCATCCTTCCAACGCCATAGCGCCCAAGGCAGGAGGGCCATGAGTCATGGTCGGCCCCAACCCTGGCATTAAAGTCCCCCAGCAGGAATAGGTGTTCGGTGTTGGGGATGCTGCTAATGATGTTATGGAGTTGTTCATAGAACTGGTCTTTAGCTTCAGGTGCGGAACAGAGTGTTGGAGCATAGATGCTGAGTAGGTGTACTGGACCAGAGGTGGTGAGCAGTCGGATGGACAGTATGCGTTCCGAGCCATTTGAGGGAGGCTCTATCATGCTGAGCAAGGAGTTTCTGATGGCGAAGCCCACTCCATGCTGTCTTGGTTCTTCAGGATCCCTGCCCTGCCAGAAGAAGGTGTAGTCTTGCTCTGCTAGAGAGCCACTCGCGGGGAGGCGAGTCTCCTGAAGTGCTGCAATGTCCACATTGAGTCTACTGAGCTCGTTGTTAATGATGGCGGTCTTCCGAGAATCGTTGATTTGTGTAAGGTCTTCCGACAGGCCAGGACACATAGTTCTGACGTTCCAGCTTGCAAAGCGAAGGGCTGGTACCTTCTTTCCTTTTTTCATGTTGTTTGGTGCGGTGTATCAGTCCACCTTTCGGGCAATGACCCTGAGCTCCAAGCACCCATTGAAGCAGACAGACTGTGGCGGGACAGAACCTTATTGACCGGGGGCTGCCCGGTTTGAGGCGGGCGGTAGCTGTCCAGTGAGGTGCAATGACCTCTCCCACCGACAAAGGCAACCCGTGGCGCCCAGTTTCTACGCCAATTTATCTGGACTTATAACCCGTAACTGCTGCCTTCCGTGTTGTTTCAGTCGCTGTGAGGCAACTATGGAGTGACCTCTCCATGGCGCATGCCTGGGCAAATTTATGGAGGTTGAGAGTTGCCCAGTCGTCAAAACCCCCCTCTCGGCCTTTCTGGTGGGGTCCAAAGGAGTGCAGGACACGACGTTTGGCACCAGTATGGCTGCAGGAACTGCCGGAAACATGCCAAAGGTGACACATGACCGCCTACGGGGTTCCGCTCCGGATTTTCTGTTAGGGTTTACTCCCTTAGCCTTGGTCTCTCCCGAGACGCCCACAAGGCAGTGGGGTTGTTGGGGCCCCTACACAGGTGTAGGATGGTGCCGGTGGGAGGAGGGGATGCAAGGGGGAGGGGTAGAGGGAGGGGGTGGGGGGGGGGTGCAGGGGAAGGGGGTGCGGGGTGAAGATGGTGCGAGGGGGGGGCGGGCTGGGACGGGGTTGTGAGGGGGTGAGCTGAGAGGGTGGAGCAGGGAAGGGGACGGGGGTGGGGGGGGGGGGTGGAAGGGGGGTAAAAGGGGGGGGAGGGGGGGTGGAATCTGGTGCAGGTAATAAGCCATTCCCTCAGTGCCCACCATCGACGTCCGGAAAGCTCATCCACGTCCTTCGGGAGGTGAAGCATCATTTGGCAGACTTAGAGGTGATTACATTTGCTAAGGGTTTTTTTTTTGCAGTGGTTTAAATAAAGGCATGCAGCATTGCCGACAGTGCGCTGCAGATGCTCTCCGAGCCATCTCCCGCGGGCGCTTTGAAGTTGCGGCCGTTCGTGGATGTTTTGGGTGTTCGGGGCACCTTTTCACAGGACTTCTCTCGGGTCCCGCAGCTCCTTCTTCACCTCAATGGACTTACCGCATGCCGTGGCTGCAGACACTCTGGACTGTGAAGACAGCAGGATCGGAGATTAAAGTATCGGCAGCTGTGCTTGTCAGTTTCATCCGGATCAATTTCATTGAGAAAACTGATAATTTAATAACAGTGGAGGAGTCGAGAGAGGTGGTGGAGAGGTAGAACTGGGTGTTGTCAGCTTACGTATAGAAACTGATATTGTTTTTTCGGATGATGTTGCCATGGGGCAGCATGTAGATGAGCAACAGGAGGGGGCCAAGGATAGATCCTTTGGGGGAAAACAGAGGTAGCTGTGCAGGAATGGGAAGAGAACCCATTGATGGCATTTCTCTAGCTATGATTCGATAGATAAGAATGCAACCAGGCAAATGCAGTCCCACCCAGCTGGACAACAGTGGAGAGGCTTTGGAGGAGGATGGTGTGGTCAACTGTGTCAAAGGCTGCAGACAAGTCAAAAAGGATGAGGAGGGCTAGTTTGTCTTGTCACAGTCACGTAGGATGTTGCTTGTGACAGTAAAGTAAGGTTCTGTTTTAGTTATAATTTGACATTGAAATTGAACTAATCTGTGTTTTATTTCTTTTAAAGGAAATCACCTCAAAAAAAGACTGAGGTAAGTATTTAATAGCAATTTATGTTATTCCCGGCAAATGGCTGATGGAAACATGTAGCCAAAGACATTATTATTGTTTCAAAACAGTTTTCACAGCATCTAATTGCCAAAGTGAATGTGTATAATAAAATGAAGATGTAACTTTATTTCAATTATGGTGAGTATTGTACAGAGATATTCCAAGACTAAGGAAGTCTGCAGAAAAGTGCATTTGCTGTACCATGGCAGACAACTGCACCAAAACTCCATGTGCTATGGAATTTTACTGGTGTGGTGAACTTATAGGGGTACAACTGCATTTTGGGTGGTAACACAAAATAGGCGTTACAACATCAGCTGTCTGTTATTCACTCTGCCAGCTATTGAACTCCTTAGCATTGTAAAGGTTGTCAATAATACAATTGTAACTTTTATGTTTGCCTGAAACAGAATTTGAAGTTTCATTTTATATCAACTGCTTGAAGGAAAGACCAATGAAGAAGTTGGAAAACCTTGACAATTTTGACAAGTTGGATGCAAATCATATTGAACCATTGGAAAACAAGCTGACAATGTTTTTTTTGTCTTACACAAACCTTTGAACTGTTTTTGAGTTCACAATTCTGTGGAAAGACCAAGATGCTAAATCATTTCAGTAACAATGGTGGTATGTTTAAAGGAGAAGGTAAATGTCAAAGATACTTCACTCTAGGGCACTATTCTCTCTTTCCCTAAGCCCAAATCTAGATTCAAATAATCTTTAGATCTGGCCCTGCTCTATTTCCATGCTGAGCCATTTTAGATGAGGAGGCTTCTGTGTTTCCAATGAGGAGAGACTGGAGAAAGGCAGTTGAAAGTGGATAGGGAGAGTTATCCCTGGCTAGTCTTGGATGTCTCCTAGCAGCTGACTAGAGGCATCATTAGTGTCCAAGGTTGTTCTAGATGCTGGGTGGCTCAACACCCCCACACTAACCCACCATGCCCCACCCACCTTAAAGAAAGAACTAAGGACAGTTAAAGATTTTGTCAACTGTTGCCATAGACATCTTGGATTCCAGATTGGAGAGGGTTGTCCCATCTACCCCACAAATGATTGGGGCTGGAATGCAGATTCAGCTTCAACAGTTTGCTTTCCTTCTTATCAGTGCCCGCACAGAACCAAAATCTAGTCACATATCCCCATCCATGATGATATTGTCTATTGGGACAGTAACATGTACATGCTCTCTCATCAGCTCCTTCAAACACTTGCACTTTGGGCAAAAAGCAACCAGAGCCAGGGCACCTTTGCCAAGTATGGCAATGCTGTGACGAAATTCCCCCAGATCTACCTAGGTACCAAGAGTACACCATCAGGGCGGCGCAGTGGCACAGTGGTTAGCACCGCAGCCTCACAACTCCAGCGACCCAGGTTCAGTTCTGGGTACTGCCTGTGTGGAGTTTGCAAGTTCTCCCTGTGTCTGTGTGGGTTTCTGCCGGGTGCTCTGGTTTCCTCCCATCTCCAAAAGACTTGCAGGTTGATAGGTAAATTGGCCATTGTAAATTGCCCCTAGTGTAGGTAAGTGGTAGGAGAATGGTGGGGATGTGGTAGGAGAATGGTGGAGATGTGGTAGAGAATATGGGATTAATGTAGGATTAGTATAAATGGGTGGTTGTTGGTCAGCACAGACTTGGTGGGCTGAAGGGCCTGTTTCAGTGCTGTATCGCTAAATAAAAATAAAAACATGACAGATCTTTTAGAATTTGTGTGGCACCATCAGCATATTGACATTCACCAGGAGTGCCAGGGAACCAAACCAGGGTTGTCATCTATTAACACATGAGGGTACCTGGAACTGTGACAACCATCCGGACACTTTATTTCAAATAGAAGAATCATGGCAGCTTCAAGGATATCACACATCCACATGCCTTATCAATAATCTAGAGGATTGATATAATAATGCAGAGAACATAGGAACAGGAGTAGGCCATTCTGCCCTTTGAGCCCATTTCACCATTCAGTTAGATCATGGTTGATTTGTACCTCTACTTCATTTATCCATCTTAGCCCCAGATCCTTTGATACCCTTATATAACACCATCTATAAACGGGTCAGGCAGCATCTGTAGAGAGAAAAACAGAGTGAATGTTCCAGGTCGATGACCTATCGTCAGAACACATTCACTTTGTTTCTCTTTCCACAGATGCCGTCTGACCTGCTGAGTATTTCCAGCATTTTCTGTTTTTATTTCAAATTCCAGCATCTGCAGTATTCTGCTTTTGTAAGAATCGATCAATTTCAGTCTTTAATAGCTCAATTGACCCAGCATTCACAGCCTTTTGGGGAACAAGTTCTTGATTACCATTGCCCTTTGTGTGAAAAAATGTTATCTGATTTCACTCCTAAATGGCATAGCTCTAATTTTAAGATTCTGCCCCCTTGTTCTTGAATCTTCCACCAGAGGAATTAGTTTCTCTATATCTACCCTACCAGATCCCTTTACAGTTTTCAACAGCATGATTTGATCACCTTTCAGCTTTCTAAACTCAGAGAAATACAAGCCAAATATATGGCAACTGTCCTCATAATTTAACGCTTTGGCCCTAAATTCAATCCAGTGCAATTTGAGAATTTGAATTCAGTTTTTAAAATATCTGGCAATAAAAAGCTGATATCAGTACAAATGTGAGCATGAAGATTGTCGTAAAAAGCTAACTAGTTCACCAATGTACTTTAGGGAAGGAGATTTGCATTCCATTACTGATGTGGTTCTGATGTGTTTCCAGTTCCTTGCCAACATGGTTGACTCTTAACTGCCTTCTGAAGTGGCTTAGCAAACCATTCAAGTGTATCTAACCAATAAAGAAAAAAATAACGAGTCATGTGGGAGTGATGCACCCTCTCTATTATGGGTAAGAACCTGGGCATCAGGTGCGATGCACTCTCGGTGTTGCTGTATATGGCACAGGTCTGGCCCATAACCCATTCCTGCGCCGTGGCGGTCACCCAAGCCATCTTTCCGCTTTATCCACAGGGACACGATGTTCAAACCTCTAGATGATGGGGGAGGAAAGCATACCCAAGGTCGCCCTCATCCTGATGGTCACCTTTGTGTGCGGCTGCATCAAGCTGTGCGTAGACCCCCAGTACGCAAACACCAAGTGTCAATATGTCCCCAGTGTTGCAAAGGATGGGTCTGGCCACATTGCCGCAGAACGCTCCGTCCAGTTGGACTGTGCTGTACCACCTATTTTGTGCAGAAAAACACCTTTGACCACAAGTACATCAGTCTGCATGGAACGCTCTCGAGGCCCTGCGGGAAAAGGAGATGGTGGATCCTGTCAGATGGTTCCCCGAACAGACTGCCAAAGTCATTTGGCAGAATGCCTCATCTCCAGAACTTTCAAACAAGCACCAAGATGTAGCTTGGCTGGTGGTGAGAAGGGCCCTCCTCGTCAGATCCTTCCTGCACACCTGGCATCTCACCACCGTTGCACGCTGCCCTCGAGGTGGCTGTGGTGGGGAAGAGACTGTTGCCCACTTCCTTCTGGAATGTGCCTTTGCAAAGCCAATGTGGAAAGAACTGCAGTGGTTTTTGTTGAGGTTCATCCCAAGCGGCTCCGTAACACAGGAGTCTGTGCTCTACGGGTTGTTCCCAAGGACGCACACCGAGATAAACATCAACTGCTGCTGGCGGACCATCAACTCGGTGGAAGACACTCTTTGGTCTGCCCAAAACTTGCTGGTCTTCCAGTGCAAAGCACTGTTGACGCCCGAGTGTTGCAGACTGGCACATTCCAAGATCCAGGACCATGTGCTGAAGGACAGCCGCCGCAAAGGCTCAATGGGGAAAGGCCACTGTGTCAGGTCCTCCTGCCATAGTTTACCGAGAGGCTGGAACCTGTGTAAAACCCCTCGGGCTGTAGCACCAGAGAATGTTTTTGGTATGTAATGCA
This sequence comes from Heterodontus francisci, assembly GCF_036365525.1. Classification (NCBI taxonomy): domain Eukaryota; kingdom Metazoa; phylum Chordata; class Chondrichthyes; order Heterodontiformes; family Heterodontidae; genus Heterodontus; species Heterodontus francisci. Next base: position 62,771,946 of record NC_090375.1, on the reverse strand, counting down.
TTGTAAATATGACCTGAAATGGCAAAGATAGTGAGGCACCTCATGTACTGTATTGAAAGAAACTGATCTTTATTGCACTTGATGAAATGCCCAATTTGAAATGTTCTTTTTTTTTACCAATTTTATGAATAAATTATATTTTTGGAAAAAATAGATACAAAAAAATAACAAGGATAATAGTGGATGATCACTTTGCTGCATTGAATCAGGACATGATAAAGGCACACCCAGCCTAGGCAGCATACAATGTCCTCCTCACTAACATTTGGAGACTGGTGCCAACATTAGGAGACCCACTGACCAGTTGAGAAACAATCTGACATTGTCATTTTTTTTTTCAAAAAATATACTTTATTCCTAAAATTTATACAAATATATTACATAACAGTTCAAATTTGACATTACATAAAGTGCAATACAGTTCAGTTTCTTACAATACAGTATACGAACATACACGCATACGAACATATGAATTAGGAGCAGGAGTAGGCCACTCGTCCCTTTGAGCCTGCTGCACCAATTAACAAGATCGTGGCTGATCTGATTGTAACCTCAACTCCACATTCCTGCCTAACCCAGATAACCTTTCACCCCCTTACTTATCAAGAATCTATCTATCTCGACCTTAAAAATATTCAAAGACTCTGCTTCCACAATGACCCTCTGAGAGAAAAAAAATCTCATCTCTGTCTTAACTGGACGACACCTTTTTAAATATTGACCCCGAGTTCTAGATTCAGCCACAAGAGAAAGCATCCTTTCCACATCCACCCTGTCAAGACCCCACAGGATCTTACATGTTTCAATCAAGTCACGTTACTCTTCTAAACTCCAGTGGATACAAGCCTAGCCTGTCCAACCTTTCTTCATAAGACAACCCGCCCATTCCAGCTATGTGGCACTCGGAGGTGCCTCACTAAACTCAAAATGACAGGTTATATTTACAATATACATTTCATGTCAAACATTCAGCCTGAGGGGTTTTACAGGTTTCCAGCTTCTCAGTGGACTGTGGCTGGAGGGCCTCAGATTGTGGCCTTTCCCCATTGTGCCTTTCAAGCTAGAGCCCCAAGCTTAATTTCAAACCTCAACATGTAGTCCTGGACTTGGAATGTACCAGACTGCAGCACTCAGTCATGGACAGCTCTTTGTATTGGAAGACCAACAAGTTTCAGGAAGACCAAAGTACATCTTTCACGGAGCTGATGGTTCTCCAGCAGCATTTGATGTTTATCTCAGTGTGCGTCCCTGGGAACAGCCCGTAGAGCACAGACTCCTGTGTTACAGAGCTGCTCAGGATGAACCTTGGCAAAAACCACTGCATCTCTTTCCAGACTTTCTTTGCAAAGGCTCACTCCAGATGGAGGTGAATGATGGCCTCTTCCCCACCGCAGCCACCTCAAGGACAGCGAACGGTGCTGCTGAGACTCCTCAGACCCATCAGGCAACATCCTTCATCAGTGCACTTGCAGGACAGACCCATCAGAGGTGGGAGCACAGTTGGGAGTAAGTGACCCTGGGAGTCCTCCAACATTGAAAACAGACCCCATGAAGTCTATTGGCTTCAGGTCAATCATGGGCAGGGAAAACTACTGATTATCACCTATCTCTGCCATGTTGAATGTAGCTTGAAGGAAGCATTGAGCGTAGCAAGGGCATTGAATGTGTGGTGGGTGGGAAATTCAGGGTCCATCGGCAAGAGTGGATCAATAGTACCACCATTGGCCGAATTCTGAAGGACAGGGCTGTCAGACTGGGCTTACAGTAGATGTAAAGAGAACAAACATATGGAAATAACCTACATGATTTATCTTCACCAATCTCCTTGTCACAGATGCTGTCTATACAGCATTGGTAACTACACACAATCCTTGTGGAGACCGAGTGCAGTTTTCACACTGAGGACACCATCATGATGTGTGGCACTAACACCGTGCTAAGTAGGGCAGAAAAAGAACAGATCCAGCAGCTCCAATGTGGACATCCATGAGGTCCTGTGGGCAACTTTTTTTTAATAGTCTTTATTGAGTTTAATTTTGCAACTTAACATGGTGAGTTTCTAAATTCACAACTTTTGGGTTACTTCTCCAGTACCATAATGACTAAACAATCATAGCCCTGCTAATTAATCAATCATTTGAACCGACTGAATGCTAACAACGGAGTTTGTTTAACCATTGTAAGGTTTAGTTCAAGAATATGAAAATTCAGAATGCTACAGCGATACTGATCAGCACATCAGTCTTTGTCTTGACAGTTATTTGCACTTGTTTCTCTTTTCCCTTTATTTAAATCTATAATCAGCTACTTAAAATCTATCATTGATTCCTTTGTCCTTAGATTAAAAGCAGAATTATAGATTAAAAGAGAATGGATTTACCCATACTGTAATGCAGGTTCAATTTTTCAAAGCTTTATTTAAAATTAATTTACTTACTGTACTGCACTAGAATTTTATTTTTCCTCCCCATCTGGTTTGTACCGACTCTCCTAACCTTCAAATGGACAAACACCGACTTTGAGAGATCAGGAATCGGGTTTAATCAAGTTCTGCAATGTACCGAACATTCAAGCAAATTATTTGTCTGGTGCTTTCATTTCAGAATGCTCTTACAATAAAGAATTTTAAGAATTTATGTACAAATGTATAAATCAACAGACTCTTGAAGTATTGAATGTATTTGCAGTGTAAATAAAGAATGTTGAACTGACTGAATAATGCAATGAACTTTAATGTTGCCTGTTAATCCTATCTGTACAAAGCAAAATGTTGTAATTTTCTGTAATAACGTAACAAATAAAGGAATCAAGGCGGGTAGATGCAGTTAAGATACAGAACAGCCATGATCTAACTGAATGGTGGAACAGACTTGAGGAGCTGAATGGCCTACTCCTGTTCCTATGTTCCTTCAACAACAACAGAAACCTATATTTATATAGCACCGTTAACATAATAGAAGTTCCAAGGCACTTCACAGGAGCATTATAAAGCAAAATTTGACACCGAGCCACATGAGGAGCTCAAGCTTGATCAAAGTTATAGCTCATAGCATCTCAAAGGAGAAAAGAGATACACAGTCAGAGAGGTTTAAGGAGGGAATTTCAAAGCTTAGGACCTTGGCTGCTAAAGCTGTGGCCACCAATGGTGGAGCGATTAAAATTGGGGATGCTTATGAGGCCAGAATTAGAGGAGCACAGATATCCCTGAGGTTTGTGGGTCTGGCTGAAATGAGAGAGAGATAGGGAGGGGTGAGGCCATGGAGGGAGGCGTTGCTTAACCAGGAGTTACTGAACACAGGGATGAAAGGTGAGCAGAACTTGGTGCGAGTTAGGACATCGGCAGCAAAGTTTTGGGTAATCTCAAGTTGATTGGGGATGGACTGTGGGAGGCCAGCCAGGGCTGCACTGGAGTAGTCAAATTTAAAGATAACAAAGGTATGGATGTGTGTTTCTGCAACAGATGAGCTGAGGCAGGGATGGAGTTGGACAATGTTACAAAGGTGGAAAAAGTGATGCTGCAGGTATCTGCTCAGAAGCTCACCTTGGGGTCAAAATGACGTGTAGATGGAGCTCCTGCCGCAGTTGCAGTGAAGTTCCAGCGGCAGACTGGGAGCAGCTTTGGGGACTTTGTGGGCCAAGTGTAGACCTGAGGTGAAGTAGAGTTAGAGGAGTGGCTAACAATTAGACCAGGGCATATAGATTTAGTTCAATCTGCATTTTAAAGACAGAAATGGTAGTGCCCTGAGCTTCCTCATGCTTTCGGCCATTGTAGCTTTGGGGCGAGTGCCGCAGAAATGCATGTCAACAGGACTTCCAGCAAAGTTATGGCAGTGGAGCAGGAACAGCTCTGGCGGAATTCTGGGCCATTGAAGTGCCAAAATAAGCAAGCAGGATTGTTCCAGTTCACCAGGTGCCCCAATGCAGGAAATAGCATTACAGCACAAATGCACAATCCTGGTCTTCTTATTAACACTGAGGTGTTAATTTTAAATTTAATGTTTAAATTTAAAACTAAATTTCAAATCCCGGGTGAGAAATTCAGTTGCTCAGCGCTGTTGCAGGCGCTGCTATGTAGGCCAACCGACATTTCCTGGCGTTGCAATGTGCCACTGGCCACTTCCTGTGTAGCATGCGCACCGTTACAGCCGGAGAAGGGTGCGTGCGGAAGGCTTTGGATTGGTTCTATCCTGATGTCACACAGTCTGATGTGATGCCAGAGGATCCCAAATTTAGATCATGCAGGTCCTGTGTAGATATTCGTTCATCACTCTTCAAAGATATGAGGTTGCATGTTAGGCCCTGTACTAGCAATATTTAAAGGGATAGGCACCCAAATTGCAGGTAAGGTAATTGGAAGTACTCTGGGATGTTTTTGAAGGTGTTGTGTTTGTGGATTTCCTTGATTGTGTGCCTCATCCTCATGGGGTTGGCGGTGGGGGTGGGGGGTGGCGGGTGACCTGCTCACACAAAGGCTGCAACAGATATAGGGGCAGCAATGGATGTGCCTCTTGGTCTTGTTACAACCTGGTGCGAAATGTGTCTAGGGGTCTGTTACTATCTTCACCTGGTCTTATTGTAGCAGTTTAATTTTAAACACACTGTATTTTGAGCTCCAACTTTGTGAATCCTTGTTCACAACTTTCCAATTATAAGGCACAAACAGGCTTTCTTTGGTTTAAAGAAGAAATTTCTTAAACTTTAAACTTAAACTCTGATGCAGTTGACGCCGACAGATATACGATGCGCCCAAGCTAACATGCACACGCGATACACATGCAAATAAGGACAGAAAAGAGAAGAAAAGATACGTAGAACAGTTTGAGGCACTATCTTGTTACTGTTTCTCGAGCTCGTGTAGCCCTTGATTGAAGATATGGTCTTGTGTTTTGTTAGGGCCCAGTAATCTTCTTAAAACCTTGTTCACTGAGGAAACCTTTCTCTCTTTGAGTTTCATGTGTTTTCACAAGATTCAGTTCCGTGAGAAGGAGATGGAAGCAGGCAGACAGGAGAGGAGATATTCTCGGTCTATGAGCACCTGATGTTCTGAATTCAAAATCTGTTTTTCCTGTTTAAATCTCAGCTAGTTGGCCAGCAGGTGGTCACATGACCAACTGGTTTGACCTGGTCTCTTTCTGTATAATGGGGGCAGGGACTGGCTCCCTTTGTTTCCACATTGTCTGATACCATACAAATATCTTTCTGGTCAGGAACTTGCAATTTTTAAGTTTTAATGTTCATGTGGTGAAATAATGTGTACCTCAGTCTTGGCAGGTGGGGGGTTTGTCTGACATCTCCACACTCGGGAATGAAATGTGATGTGAAGAAAAATGGCGCATTTCATTACAGAGTTTGAGAGAAATATATACAGAAAGAAAAAACATGCATTTCTCTCATTCATTTCCATTCATTCATCAATCTTAAGCTCATTAACAATGGTCTGTTCTGGGTGCCAAGGCTGCTCTTTTTTCTCAGGAGAGTTAGTAGGGGGGTGGGGGATGTGGTGGTGCGGGCCGATCCTGAACTCCCTGAGTCATACAAAGACTTTTGGCTTCAGGGGATGGTGGTTTCCTTTTCCTCCGACTGTGGAGGAAGAGACTTTGTTACTCTCTCCTTTGTTCTCTGGGACACTCCTACATGCAGGTATTTGTGCTGACTTAACTACATTCACCTGTAACATCGACTAGATGAAGCATCACCCTCATGGTCTCCCTTTGTCTCTGCAGGTTCCTGTAAATGCTGTCAGCAACTCTGGTGGGGTGCTTCTAGAGTCTGCATTCACATAGGAGGATGTGGTGTCTAACTTTTCACATTTTTCGGAGTTGGTTGACCAAGCAGTAGGGGTTTTCATCCGGGATACTTTGCGGACTTCCTTTAACATGCCTTCTTGGTCTCTTTGTTCCCCTTCTCTTTCTAACCTTTTGCCAGCCATGTGCCTGCCTGTCCCCTTTTGTTCTCGGTGGGGATCCCACACAGTTCACCAGCCCACTGCTGGAGGGTCCTGCTAACACAGGACTTAGGGGTGCAGGTTGCAGTGTAGGTTGGGGTTTCCCCTCAACCTGGCACATGTAGCAACTCCTGCAGTACTCCACCACATCTTTGTGGAGTTTTGGCCAGTCAAACTGCTGTCTTATAAGGGCTTTGGTCTTTTGTATACTGGCATGTACGGCTACTGTAGTCTCGTGGGCCCTTCTGAATATTTCTCCCCGGTACCTCTGTGGCACCACTAACTGGTGGACTACTCTCCACTCCTTGCCCTCAGGTCTGTGAGGAGAACTCTATTGCCTCATCACTACCTCATTCTTCAAATAGCAGCAATCAAGGATGCCCTCTGCTTCAATTTCAAACTGGGCAGCCTGTGCTAACCCTCGCAATACTGGGTCGGCTCGCTGAGCCTCAGCTAGGGAAAATCCATTGAATTCGTTCCCTGGGTCTCCTCACTTTCCAAAGAAAGTCTCGGACAGTAAAACCTGGTTATTTGCCTGCAGTGCCAATGCAGTCTCCTCTGGGGGAGCTGATGTGATCAGGACCTGATCCATTACACATTCAGGGACATTGCAGGAGACTGTCTCCCGCCACCGGCCTGTCTCTCTGACCTCCTGTGGTCTTTCTTTCACAACTGGGTGAGGTATTCCAGGCTCCAGAGCAGCAGGGATCGGAAGCTGATAGCTTTGACTCCTGTCTGGCTGAGAGTTTTGTGGAGACTTTGTCCTGCGGCTTGGGAACACTTTGCATCTTGGTCTACTTGGTCATGCTGCCTGGCAGCAACATGTGGCAGTGCCTTCTCAGCGCAGTAGGCAGCGCGTCAATCTCATAATCTGAAGGTCCCAAGGTCGATCCACAGAAAACACAGGATGCCCACTGTGCTTCGTTTTGCCATTACTTACCTCACCTTTCCGCCCTCTGTGCGCACCAAAATCCAGCCTCTTTGCTTGCTGCAGTGCTGCAAAGCATTTGACAACGTCCAGCACTGGAGATGGGAGAACAAGGCAAGACGTTGTCAGCTGGTAGCCACAACTGCTGACTGTGGACGTTACATCCAGATTCCTAATAGAAACAGTGAAAGATGCCAAACTGCACGACATCTTCAGCAAACCTGCAGACGGAGCACAGTGCAGATACACATGCTCAAGATCGGACGGGTCTGCCTGTTCCAGGATTGACTTCCTGTTTGTGTCCCGTGCTGTCACGGTCGGATCCACCGACGTCAAGCCGGTGTTCTTCTCCGACCACTGCCTCTTACTGGCCGACTGTCACTTACAGGACGACCAGCGGGTTGGCAGAGGGACGTGGAAGTACAATGCTCTACTGCTGACCCCAGAGAACGTTGAGGAACTTAAAAGGGATTACAAAGGTTGGAGGACTGTGAAACCCCTCTTTGAGTCTCCAGTTCACTGGTGGGAAGCGATCAAGGAGAACATCAAGAGGTTCTTCATCCACAAAGGGGTTCAGAGGGTGAGGGAGAGATAGAGGGAAATGTCCCAACTCCAGAAAAGTATGCAAAATCTGCTCCGGTTGCAGTCAATGGGGGTCGAGGTCAAGGAGGGCCTCCAAGAGGTGAAGAGCCAGCAGGCCTTGCTCTTTGCCAAGGAGGCCTCCAAGATTATCTTCCGGTCCAGACTCCGCTCCATCGAGCAGGATGAGACGTGCTCGCGTTACTTCTTCCAAAAGGTACACAGAGAGAGCTCTGTTATCAGCAGCCTGAAGGAAGAGGATGGCTCAGTAACGTCTTCGCAGTCCAACATACTAAGGATCAGCAAATCCTTTTATGCTGGGCCGTATGACGCGAAGACCACAGACAGCAAAGCCTCCCAGTCCTTCCTGTCATCTATCACAGAGGTCTTAGATGACAGCAGGAGGGAAAGACTGGACAAGCTGCTAACTCTGGACATGCTGACAAAGGCCGTCGAGTCCTTCGAGACGAGTAAAACTCACGGAAGCGACAGTTTACCGGTCGAGTTGTACTTGGCCCTGTGGGACTGGGTTGCCTGGACCTGCTGGAAGTATACGAGAGTATGCTCCTGGCCGGCAGCATGTCAGAATCCATGAGGAAAGGCATCATCACCCTCATTTACAAGCGGAAGGGGGAGAGGGCAGAAATCAGAAATTGGTGGCCCATCTCACTGCTACAAGATTCTGTCCAAGGTCATAGCCAGACGAGTCAAGTCTGCTCTGGAGTTGGTGAATTGAACCCTTTGCTGAGTCTATTAGGAAGGATGCGAGCATAAGAGGGGTGACAATCCCAGGCAGCGGAGGCACTCAGGTGAAAACCTCCCTGTACATGGATGACGTCTCCGTCTTCTGCTCGGATCCGCTGTCCGTGCGCAGACTGATGAGCTTCTGCGACCAGTTCGAACTGGCCTCGGGAGCCAAAGTTAACCACGGCAAGAGCGAGGCCATGTTCTTTGGCAACTGGGCTGACCGATCCTTTGTCCCCTTCACCGTCAGGTCAGATTACCTGAAGGTGCTGGGGATATGGTTCGGAAGGGCCGGGGCGTGCACCAAAACATGGGAGGAGCGAGTAGCCAAGGTACAACAAAGGTTGAGTATGTGGGGGCAGCGATCTCTCTCCATTGTGGGTAAGAACCTTTTCATCAGGTGTGAGGCGCTCACGTTGTTGCTCGACGTGGCGCAGGTCTGGCCCATACCCCACTCCTGCGCTGTGGCGGTCACCCGAGCCATTTTCCACTTCATCTGGGGATCTAAAATGGACCGGGTCCGGAGGGACACGATGTTCAAATCTCTGGATAAGAGCGGGAAAAATGTGCCCAATGTGGCCCTCATCCTGATGACCACCTTCGTGTGCGGCTGCATCAAGCTGTGTGTAGACCTCCAGTACGCAAACTCCAAGTGTCACTACGTGCTGAGGTTCTATCTGTCCCCGGTGTAGCGAAGTATGGGCCTGGTCACATTGCCGTGCAGTTGGGCCGTGCCGTACCACCTATCCTTCGTGGAGCAGTTTCTGCGGGAGAACACCTTTGACCACCGACCCATCAGGCAGTGCTCTGCACGGAATGTCCCCAAGGCCCTACGGGAAAAAGAGACGGTGGATCCTGTCGGATGGTTCCCCGAGCAGACCATCAAAGTCATTTCGCAGAATGCCTCATCACCAGAACTTTCAAACAAGCACCAAGACGTAGCTCGGCTGGTGGTGAGAAGTGCCCTCCCCGTCAGATCCTTCATGCACACCCGAAGTCTCGCCCCCTCCGCCAATGCCCCCGCGGTGGCTGTGGTGGGGAAGCGACGGTTGCCCACCTCCTCCTGGAATGTGTCTTCGCAAAGCAGGTGTGGAACGAGATGCAGTGGCTTTTGTTGAGGTTCATCCCAAGCAGCTCTGCAACACAGGAGTCTGTGCTCTACGGGCTGTTCCCAGGGACGCACACCGAGACAAACATCAATTGCTGCTGGAGGACTATCAATTCGGTGAAAGACACCCTTTGGTTTGCCCGAAACTTGCTGGTCTTCCAGCGCAATGAGTTGTCCACCACCGAATGTTGCAGACTGGCACATTCCAAGGTCCAGGACTACGTGCTGAGGGACGCACTAAAGCTTGGGGCAGCCATAGCAAAGGCTCAATGGGGAAAGACCACAGTGTAAGGTCCCCACACCAAGCTGAACTGAGGGGCTGGATCCATGGGAAACCCCTCGAACTGTATCGTTAATATTTTCATTCGCTGTAAATGTAAAACTGTAATTGACATGACAATTGTGAAACGGAAGGGTTGGGAAGAAACTCATGATAGTATTGAAGGAAACTGATCTCCCTTGCAATGTTTGTATTTTTTGGTGCTGTTTGGAAACTGTTTGGCAATGGAATTTTTGCAGATATCGATGAATAAAGTATATTTTGGAAATAAAAAAAACAAGCTGCTCAAACTGGACGCACACCCCAGATAAGCATCAACTCTTGCTGGAGGACCATCAACTAGCTGAAAGGCGCACTTTGGTCTGCCTGAAACCTGCTGCTCGTTCTTTGTGAGAGCTTCCTGCTCCTGTTTGCCCCCCTTACTGATAGTTCTTTAGGATTTTAGAAAGGACAAATTGCACAGACACAGGGTTGGGCGGAACCGTAAACTTCTTTATTAAGACCCCCCTAACACCCTGATACAAAGACCTCGAAACGAATGTACAGGACGCCACACGACACCTTGTTTGCTTAGACCGATTTAAATCCCTCCACCATTTAACCTCGGCTCGGCTCGGCTCCCACCCAAACACACAAGTCACCACCACTTTTAAGACGCACCTTTTCCGAAAACCCACAAGCAAAAGCCCACACTTCTGCCCCAAACTCACTCAATTCAAAACCCCAAACCCTCCCAGGATTTCTTTGTCACACTTAAAATTGCTTTCAACTCTCAGCCCCAAATACCCCTCACATTTGGCTGATAACTTACAATCCTCCATGAGGTGAGAATTTGTAGGTCCACGAGCCAGGTTGACTCTTCCTGACCCTCCTTCTTGACTGCAGTGCCAAACTCTTCGATCTTGTCCTTTTCATGATGATCCTTATCGAAATATCATAAACACATCACCTGGAGCCATCCTGCTGGATGGTGAGCGCTTAGCACCTTTTAATCTCTTTCGTCAGTTACCTGCCTGGTCCAGACAGATCCACTTATGTTGATGTTATTTCCATGACCGAGAACAATAAACTCCACCAGGGTGAGGTATTCCAGGCTCCAGAGCTGATATACATGAAAAGGTTTCTCTCCTGCCTCGACAGGAGTGAATGCTGTGGCCTGGGGCCGGTTAGTTGTAAGAATGGCCTCCCTAATTACTTAATTGTGTTACATGACGGCAGTTATGCTGTGTCACTGTTATGATAATGTCCCAAATTCCAGTCCTTTGACACTATCAGTTCTGTTGTGATGTTGGAATGTTTGAAATTGATCCATCGGAATGCAGCCTGCCTCTGTGTGCTTTGTGTAAGGTTTTGGCTCTCATTCACAGTACTATTGTCCGTGAGGGTTGGGGTTCCTTCCCCATACTCCACAAAGTCCAGTTTTAAAGTCCAGTCGGGGGGCGGGAGGTGGGGGTGGGGAGGAGCAATTCCGATCCCAATTCTTCCAGTGCAAAGAGTTGTCCACGACTTGAGTTTCGCTCGTTGGCACGTTCCGAGGTCCAGGACTACGTGCTGTGGGATGCAGTAAAGCTTGGGGCAGCCGCTCCAAAGGCTCCATGGAGAAAGACCACTGTGTAAGGGGGTCCTCCCGCCATAGTTTACCGAGTGGCCGGCACCCGTGTAAGACCCCCTCGGGCTGTATGCGCCAACACTATTTTTGCTGTGTTTTGCAAATGTACATTGCATAGAAAAGGGTTGCAAATTTTTATGGAATATTATATATTCTGGGGGAGCAAAGACGAACCCCTGCTGGCCAGCAGATGAAACTGCGGAAGTGAAACAGTCGCGTGCAGGCAGTTTGCAGACAGGAAACGAGGGATCCCGTGCCTTGGCGGCAACACGTTGAGCAGCCATCGACTTGTCAAGTTAAGAGCGCTACCTTCAGCTAATTGCTGCTTACTACACGCTTACTCTAAAAAAGCACATACTCCTTCAAGTGTGAATTTAAGCAGCGGCCTAAGGATGATTTTGCTCTGCTTTCCTCTACAGTCCTGCGCCGCAGCAGCTGAGCTACGGAAGGGAAGTGACAAAAGTGCTTGCTGATGGTTTGCCGCTCAGGCCTTGGCCTAGCCATTGCTGCCGCTGTGCTGTGGGACTGTGAACGGCCAGCTGCTCTCCACAGCCTGGGCCAATGCTGTAATGGATAAGCCGTCTGTCTGGGGATGGGAAGCTGATAGCTTTGACTCCTGGCTGGCTGAGAGTTTTGTGTCGACTTTGTCCTGCGGCTTGGGAACACTTTGCAACTTGGTCTACTTGGGCGTGCTGCATGGTAGTGCCTTCATAGCGCAGTAGGCAGCGCGTCAGTCTCATAATCTGAAGGTCCTGAGTTCGATTCTCAGAGAAGGCAGTGTGCCCACTGTACTTTCATTTGCCATCACTCACTTGACCTTTCCGCTCTCGTTGCGCGCCAAAATCCAGCCGCTTTGCTTGCTGCCGTGCTGCAAAGCATTTGACAGCCTCCAGCACTGGAGATGGGAGCGCAAGGCAAGACGTTGTCAGCTGGTTGCCACAAGTGCTGAATATGAAGATTGGAGCCCAGGAAAATGGAGAATGCAGGCATCGATCCCACTACCTCTCGCATGCTAAGCGAGCACTCTACCATTTGAGCTAATTCCCCAGCTTGGCTAAGATTGCTGAGCCCAGATTCTTTCACAACAGCCCCATAGCAGCTGTCTCCAAGTTGCTCCTTGAGCTGCAGGGAAATGCGGCTTGGGCTTGGGCTTGGCTCGCTGCCTGAACGCAGTCAGTGCTTTGCTTCAATCAGCAGGTCCCTCCAGCAGCAGCAAGTTAGCAGCGGCAGGACCGGCCAGCTCCAATAACCATGAAAGAAGCCCAGAAGAGCCCCAGCTGGCGCAAGGAAAAGCTGGTGAGCGGAAACTAGCAGCCGCCACGAGTGTGAGGGAGCAGTCGAGAGCCCTGTCTGACTGACACAAGACTTCTTTTGCTTTCCAGTGAGTGCTGAGGTTTTGCCTGCCATGCTGCTCAAACTGGACGCACCCCTCGAACTGTATCGTTAATGTTCTCAATTGCTGTAAATGTAAAACTGTAATTGACATGACAATTGTGAAACGGAAGGGTTGGGAAGAAACTCATGACAGTATTGAAGGAAACTGATCTCCCTTGCAATGTTTGTATTTTTTGGTGCTGTTTGGAAACTGTTTGGCAATGTAATTTTTACAGATATTTATGAATAAAGTATATTTTGGAAATAAAAAAAAACTGGACGCACACCCCAGGTAAGCATCAACTCTTGCTGGAGGACCATCAACTAGCTGAAAGGCGCACTTTGGTCTGCCTGAAACCTGCTGCTCGTTCTTTGTGAGAGCTTCCTGCTCCTGTTTACCCCCCTCACTGATGGTTCTTTAGGATTTTAGAAAGGACAAATTGCACAGGCACAGGGTTGGGCGGAACCGTAAACCTCTTAATTAAGACCCCCCTAACACCCTGATACAAAGACCTCGAAACGAATGTAAAGGACGCCACACGACACCTTGCTTGCTTAGACCGATTTAAATCCCTCCACCATTTAACCTCGGCTCGGCTCGGCTCCCACCCAAACACACAAGTCACCACCACTTTTAAGACGCACCTTTTCCGAAAACCCACAAGCAAAAGCCCACACTTCTGCCCCAAACTCACTCAATTCAAAACCCCAAACCCTCCCAGGATTTCTTTGTCACACTTAAAATTGCTTTCAACTCTCAGCCCCAAATACCCCTCACATTTGGCTGATAACTTACAATCCTCCATGAGGTGAGAATTTGTAGGTCCACGAGCCAGGTTGACTCTTCCTGACCCTCCTTCTTGACTGCAGTGCCAAACTCTTCGATCTTGTCCTTTTCATGATGATCCTTATCGAAATATCATAAACACATCACCTGGAGCCATCCTGCTGGATGGTGAGCGCTTAGCGCCTTTTAATCTCTTTCGTCAGTTACCTGCCTGGTCCAGACAGATCCACTTATGTTGATGTTATCTCCATGACCGAGAACAATAAACTCCACCAGGGTGAGGTATTCCAGGCTCCAGAGCTGATATACATGAAAAGGTTTCTCTCCTGCCTCGACAGGAGTGAATGCTGTGGCCTGGGGCCGGTTAGTTGTAAGAATGGCCTCCCTAATTACTTAATTGTGTTACATGACGGCAGTTATGCTGTGTCACTGTTATGATAATGTCCCAAATTCCAGTCCTTTGACACTATCAGTTCTGTTGTGATGTTGGAATGTTTGAAATTGATCCATCGGAATGCAGCCTGCCTCTGTGTGCTTTGTGTAAGGTTTTGGCTCTCATTCACAGTACTATTGTCCGTGAGGGTTGGGGTTCCTTCCCCATACTCCACAAAGTCCAGTTTTAAAGTCCAGTCGGGGGGCGGGAGGTGGGGGTGGGGAGGAGGAATTCCGATCCCAATTCTTCCAGTGCAAAGAGTTGTCCACGACTTGAGTTTCGCTCGCTGGCACGTTCCGAGGTCCAGGACTACGTGCTGTGGGATGCAGTAAAGCTTGGGGCAGCCGCTCCAAAGGCTCCATGGAGAAAGACCACTGTGTAAGGGGGTCCTCCCGCCATAGTTTACCGAGTGGCCGGCACCTGTGTAAGACCCCCTCGGGCTGTATGCGCCAACACTATTTTTGCTGTGTTTTGCAAATGTACATTGCATAGAAAAGGGTTGCAAATTTTTATGGAATATTATATATTCTGGGGGAGCAAAGACGAACCCCTGCTGGCCAGCAGATGAAACTGCGGAAGTGAAACAGTCGCGTGCAGGCAGTTTGCAGACAGGAAACGAGGGATCCCGTGCCTTGGCGGCAACACGTTGAGCAGCCATCGACTTGTCAAGTTAAGAGCGCTACCTTCAGCTAATTGCTGCTTACTACACGCTTACTCTAAAAAAGCACATACTCCTTCAAGTGTGAATTTAAGCAGCGGCCAAAGGATGATTTTGCTCTGCTTTCCTCTACAGTCCTGCGCCGCAGCAGCTGAGCTACGGAAGGGAAGTGACAAAAGTGCTGGCTGATGGTTTGCCGCTCAGGCCTTGGCCTAGCCATTGCTGCCGCTGTGCTGTGGGACTGTGAACGGCCAGCTGCTCTCCACAGCCTGGGCCAATGCTGTAATGGATAAGACGTCTGTCTAGGGATGGGAAGCTGATAGCTTTGACTCCTGGCTGGCTGAGAGTTTTGTGTCGACTTTGTCCTGCGGCTTGGGAACACTTTGCAACTTGGTCTACTTGGGCGTGCTGCATGGCAGTGCCTTCTTAGCGCAGTAGGCAGCGCGTCAGTCTCATAATCTGAAGGTCCTGAGTTCGATCCTCAGAGAAGGCAGTGTGCCCACTGTGCTTTCTTTTGCCATCACTCACTTGACCTTTCCGCTCTCGTTGCGTGCCAAAATCCAGCCGCTTTGCTTGCTGCAGTGCTGCAAAGCATTTGACAGCCTCCAGCACTGGAGATGGGAGCGCAAGGCAAGACGTTGTCAGCTGGTTGCCACAAGTGCTGAATGTGAAGATTGGAGCCCAGGAAAAAGCAGAATGGAGAATGCAGGCATCGATCCCGCTACCTCTCACATGCTAAGCAAGCGCTCTACCATTTGAGCTAATTCCCCAGCTTGGCTAAGACAGCTGAGCCCAGATTCTTTCACAACAGCCCCATAACAGCTGTCTCCAAGTTGCTCCTTGAGCTGCAGGGAAATGCGGCTTGGGCTTGGGCTTGGGCTTGGGCTTGGCTCACTGCCTGAACGCAGTCAGTGCTTTGCTTCAATCAGCAGGTCCCTCCAGCAGCAGCAAGTTAGCAGCGGCAGGACCGGCCAGCTCCAATAACCATGAAAGAAGCCCAGAAGAGCCCCAGCTGGCGCAAGGAAAAGCTGGTGAGCGGAAACTAGCAGCCGCCACGAGTGTGAGGGAGCAGTCGAGAGCCCTGTCTGACTGACACAAGACTTCTTTTGCTTTCCAGTGAGTGCTGAGGTTTTGCCTGCCATGCTGCTCAAACTGGACGCACCCCTCGAACTGTATCGTTAATATTCTCAATTGCTGTAAATGTAAAACTGTAATTGACATGACAATTGTGAAACGGAAGGGTTGGGAAGAAACTCATGACAGTATTGAAGGAAACTGATCTCCCTTGCAATGTTTGTATTTTTTGGTGCTGTTTGGAAACTGTTTGGCAATGTAATTTTTACAGATATTTATGAATAAAGTATATTTTGGAAATAAAAAAAAAAACTGGACGCACACCCCAGGTAAGCATCAACTCTTGCTGGAGGACCATCAACTAGCTGAAAGGCGCACTTTGGTCTGCCTGAAACCTGCTGCTCGTTCTTTGTGAGAGCTTCCGGCTCCTGTTTACCCCCCTTACTGATGGTTCTTTAGGATTTTAGAAAGGACAAATTGCACAGGCACAGGGTTGGGCGGAACCATAAACTTCTTTATTAAGACCCCCCTAACACCCTGATACAAAGACCTCGAAACGAATGTAAAGGACGCCACACGACACCTTGCTTGCTTAGACCGATTTAAATCCCTCCACCATTTAACCTCGGCTCGGCTCGGCTCGGCTCCCACCCAAACACACAAGTCACCACCACTTTTAAGACGCACCTTTTCCGAAAACCCACAAGCAAAAGCCCACACTTCTGCCCCAAACTCACTCAATTCAAAACCCCAAACCCTCCCAGGATTTCTTTGTCACACTTAAAATTGCTTTCAACTCTCAGCCCCAAATACCCCTCACATTTGGCTGATAACTTACAATCCTCCATGAGGTGAGAATTTGTAGGTCCACGAGCCAGGTTGACTCTTCCTGACCCTCCTTCTTGACTGCAGTGCCAAACTCTTCGATCTTGTCCTTTTCATGATGATCCTTATCGAAATATCATAAACACATCACCTGGAGCCATCCTGCTGGATGGTGAGCGCTTAGCACCTTTTAATCTCTTTCGTCAGTTACCTGCCTGGTCCAGACAGATCCACTTATGTTGATGTTATTTCCATGACCGAGAACAATAAACTCCACCAGGGTGAGGTATTCCAGGCTCCAGAGCTGATATACGTGAAAAGGTTTCTCTCCTGCCTCGACAGGAGTGAATGCTGTGGCCTGGGGCCGGTTAGTTGTAAGAATGGCCTCCCTAATTACTTAATTGTGTTACATGACGGCAGTTATGCTGTGTCACTGTTATGATAATGTCCCAAATTCCAGTCCTTTGACACTATCAGTTCTGTTGTGATGTTGGAATGTTTGAAATTGATCCATCGGAATGCAGCCTGCGTCTGTGTGCTTTGTGTAAGGTTTTGGCTCTCATTCACAGTACTATTGTCCGTGAGGGTTGGGGTTCCTTCCCCATACTCCATAAAGTCCAGTTTTAAAGTCCAGTCGGGGGGCGGGGGGCGGGAGGTGGGGGTGGGGAGGAGGAATTCCGATCCCAATTCTTCCAGTGCAAAGAGTCGTCCACGACTTGAGTTTCGCTCGCTGGCACGTTCCGAGGTCCAGGACTACGTGCTGTGGGATGCAGTAAAGCTTGGGGCAGCCGCTCCAAAGGCTCCATGGAGAAAGACCACTGTGTAAGGGGGTCCTCCCGCCATAGTTTACCGAGTGGCCGGCACCCGTGTAAGACCCCCTCGGGCTGTATGCGCCAACACTATTTTTGCTGCGTTTTGCAAATGTACATTGCATAGAAAAGGGTTGCAAATTTTTATGGAATATTATATATTCTGGGGGAGCAAAGACGAACCCCTGCTGGCCAGCAGATGAAACTGCGGAAGTGAAACAGTCGCGTGCAGGCAGTTTGCAGACAGGAAACGAGGGATCCCGTGCCTTGGCGGCAACACGTTGAGCAGCCATCGACTTGTCAAGTTAAGAGCGCTACCTTCAGCTAATTGCTGCTTACTACACGCTTACTCTAAAAAAGCACATACTCCTTCAAGTGTGAATTTAAGCAGCGGCCAAAGGATGATTTTGCTCTGCTTTCCTCTACAGTCCTGCGCCGCAGCAGCTGAGCTACGGAAGGGAAGTGACAAAAGTGCTGGCTGATGGTTTGCCGCTCAGGCCTTGGCCTAGCCATTGCTGCCGCTGTGCTGTGGGACTGTGAACGGCCAGCTGCTCTCCACAGCCTGGGCCAATGCTGTAATGGATAAGACGTCTGTCTAGGGATGGGAAGCTGATAGCTTTGACTCCTGGCTGGCTGAGAGTTTTGTGTCGACTTTGTCCTGCGGCTTGGGAACACTTTGCAACTTGGTCTACTTGGGCGTGCTGCATGGCAGTGCCTTCTTAGCGCAGTAGGCAGCGCGTCAGTCTCATAATCTGAAGGTCCTGAGTTCGATCCTCAGAGAAGGCAATGTGCCCACTGTGCTTTCTTTTGCCATCACTCACTTGACCTTTCCGCTCTCGTTGCGTGCCAAAATCCAGCCGCTTTGCTTGCTGCAGTGCTGCAAAGCATTTGACAGCCTCCAGCACTGGAGATGGGAGCGCAAGGCAAGACGTTGTCAGCTGGTTGCCACAAGTGCTGAATGTGAAGATTGGAGCCCAGGAAAAAGCAGAATGGAGAATGCAGGCATCGATCCCGCTACCTCTCACATGCTAAGCAAGCGCTCTACCATTTGAGCTAATTCCCCAGCTTGGCTAAGACAGCTGAGCCCAGATTCTTTCACAACAGCCCCATAGCAGCTGTCTCCAAGTTGCTCCTTGAGCTGCAGGGAAATGCGGCTTGGGCTTGGGCTTGGGCTTGGGCTTGGCTCACTGCCTGAACGCAGTCAGTGCTTTGCTTCAATCAGCAGGTCCCTCCAGCAGCAGCAAGTTAGCAGCGGCAGGACCGGCCAGCTCCAATAACCATGAAAGAAGCCCAGAAGAGCCCCAGCTGGCGCAAGGAAAAGCTGGTGAGCGGAAACTAGCAGCCGCCACGAGTGTGAGGGAGCAGTCGAGAGCCCTGTCTGACTGACACAAGACTTCTTTTGCTTTCCAGTGAGTGCTGAGGTTTTGCCTGCCATGCTGCTCAAACTGGACGCACCCCTCGAACTGTATCGTTAATATTCTCAATTGCTGTAAATGTAAAACTGTAATTGACATGACAATTGTGAAACGGAAGGGTTGGGAAGAAACTCATGACAGTATTGAAGGAAACTGATCTCCCTTGCAATGTTTGTATTTTTTGGTGCTGTTTGGAAACTGTTTGGCAATGTAATTTTTACAGATATTTATGAATAAAGTATATTTTGGAAATAAAAAAAAACTGGACGCACACCCCAGGTAAGCATCAACTCTTGCTGGAGAACCATCAACTAGCTGAAAGGCGCACTTTGGTCTGCCTGAAACCTGCTGCTCGTTCTTTGTGAGAGCTTCCTGCTCCTGTTTACCCCCCTTACTGATGGTTCTTTAGGATTTTAGAAAGGACAAATTGCACAGGCACAGGGTTGGGCGGAACCGTAAACTTCTTTATTAAGACCCCCCTAACACCCTGATACAAAGACCTCGAAACGAATGTAAAGGACACCACACGACACCTTGCTTGCTTAGACCGATTTAAATCCCTCCACCATTTAACCTCGGCTCGGCTCGGCTCCCACCCAAACACACAAGTCACCACCACTTTTAAGACGCACCTTTTCCGAAAACCCACAAGCAAAAGCCCACACTTCTGCCCCAAACTCACTCAATTCAAAACCCCAAACCCTCCCAGGATTTCTTTGTCACACTTAAAATTGCTTTCAACTCTCAGCCCCAAATACCCCTCACATTTGGCTGATAACTTACAATCCTCCATGAGGTGAGAATTTGTAGGTCCACGAGCCAGGTTGACTCTTCCTGACCCTCCTTCTTGACTGCAGTGCCAAACTCTTCGATCTTGTCCTTTTCATGATGATCCTTATCGAAATATCATAAACACATCACCTGGAGCCATCCTGCTGGATGGTGAGCGCTTAGCACCTTTTAATCTCTTTCGTCAGTTACCTGCCTGGTCCAGACAGATCCACTTATGTTGATGTTATTTCCATGACCGAGAACAATAAACTCCACCAGGGTGAGGTATTCCAGGCTCCAGAGCTGATATACGTGAAAAGGTTTCTCTCCTGCCTCGACAGGAGTGAATGCTGTGGCCTGGGGCCGGTTAGTTGTAAGAATGGCCTCCCTAATTACTTAATTGTGTTACATGACGGCAGTTATGCTGTGTCACTGTTATGATAATGTCCCAAATTCCAGTCCTTTGACACTATCAGTTCTGTTGTGATGTTGGAATGTTTGAAATTGATCCATCGGAATGCAGCCTGCGTCTGTGTGCTTTGTGTAAGGTTTTGGCTCTCATTCACAGTACTATTGTCCGTGAGGGTTGGGGTTCCTTCCCCATACTCCATAAAGTCCAGTTTTAAAGTCCAGTCGGGGGGCGGGGGGCGGGAGGTGGGGGTGGGGAGGAGGAATTCCGATCCCAATTCTTCCAGTGCAAAGAGTCGTCCACGACTTGAGTTTCGCTCGCTGGCACGTTCCGAGGTCCAGGACTACGTGCTGTGGGATGCAGTAAAGCTTGGGGCAGCCGCTCCAAAGGCTCCATGGAGAAAGACCACTGTGTAAGGGGGTCCTCCCGCCATAGTTTACCGAGTGGCCGGCACCCGTGTAAGACCCCCTCGGGCTGTATGCGCCAACACTATTTTTGCTGCGTTTTGCAAATGTACATTGCATAGAAAAGGGTTGCAAATTTTTATGGAATATTATATATTCTGGGGGAGCAAAGACGAACCCCTGCTGGCCAGCAGATGAAACTGCGGAAGTGAAACAGTCGCGTGCAGGCAGTTTGCAGACAGGAAACGAGGGATCCCGTGCCTTGGCGGCAACACGTTGAGCAGCCATCGACTTGTCAAGTTAAGAGCGCTACCTTCAGCTAATTGCTGCTTACTACACGCTTACTCTAAAAAAGCACATACTCCTTCAAGTGTGAATTTAAGCAGCGGCCAAAGGATGATTTTGCTCTGCTTTCCTCTACAGTCCTGCGCCGCAGCAGCTGAGCTACGGAAGGGAAGTGACAAAAGTGCTGGCTGATGGTTTGCCGCTCAGGCCTTGGCCTAGCCATTGCTGCCGCTGTGCTGTGGGACTGTGAACGGCCAGCTGCTCTCCACAGCCTGGGCCAATGCTGTAATGGATAAGACGTCTGTCTAGGGATGGGAAGCTGATAGCTTTGACTCCTGGCTGGCTGACAGTTTTGTGTCGACTTTGTCCTGCGGCTTGGGAACACTTTGCAACTTGGTCTACTTGGGCGTGCTGCATGGCAGTGCCTTCTTAGCGCAGTAGGCAGCGCGTCAGTCTCATAATCTGAAGGTCCTGAGTTCGATCCTCAGAGAAGGCAGTGTGCCCACTGTGCTTTCTTTTGCCATCACTCACTTGACCTTTCCGCTCTCGTTGCGTGCCAAAATCCAGCCGCTTTGCTTGCTGCAGTGCTGCAAAGCATTTGACAGCCTCCAGCACTGGAGATGGGAGCGCAAGGCAAGACGTTGTCAGCTGGTTGCCACAAGTGCTGAATGTGAAGATTGGAGCCCAGGAAAAAGCAGAATGGAGAATGCAGGCATCGATCCCGCTACCTCTCACATGCTAAGCAAGCGCTCTACCATTTGAGCTAATTCCCCAGCTTGGCTAAGACAGCTGAGCCCAGATTCTTTCACAACAGCCCCATAGCAGCTGTCTCCAAGTTGCTCCTTGAGCTGCAGGGAAATGCGGCTTGGGCTTGGGCTTGGGCTTGGGCTTGGCTCACTGCCTGAACGCAGTCAGTGCTTTGCTTCAATCAGCAGGTCCCTCCAGCAGCAGCAAGTTAGCAGCGGCAGGACCGGCCAGCTCCAATAACCATGAAAGAAGCCCAGAAGAGCCCCAGCTGGCGCAAGGAAAAGCTGGTGAGCGGAAACTAGCAGCCGCCACGAGTGTGAGGGAGCAGTCGAGAGCCCTGTCTGACTGACACAAGACTTCTTTTGCTTTCCAGTGAGTGCTGAGGTTTTGCCTGCCATGCTGCTCAAACTGGACGCACCCCTCGAACTGTATCGTTAATATTCTCAATTGCTGTAAATGTAAAACTGTAATTGACATGACAATTGTGAAACGGAAGGGTTGGGAAGAAACTCATGACAGTATTGAAGGAAACTGATCTCCCTTGCAATGTTTGTATTTTTTGGTGCTGTTTGGAAACTGTTTGGCAATGTAATTTTTACAGATATTTATGAATAAAGTATATTTTGGAAATAAAAAAAAACTGGACGCACACCCCAGGTAAGCATCAACTCTTGCTGGAGAACCATCAACTAGCTGAAAGGCGCACTTTGGTCTGCCTGAAACCTGCTGCTCGTTCTTTGTGAGAGCTTCCTGCTCCTGTTTACCCCCCTTACTGATGGTTCTTTAGGATTTTAGAAAGGACAAATTGCACAGGCACAGGGTTGGGCGGAACCGTAAACTTCTTTATTAAGACCCCCCTAACACCCTGATACAAAGACCTCGAAACGAATGTAAAGGACACCACACGACACCTTGCTTGCTTAGACCGATTTAAATCCCTCCACCATTTAACCTCGGCTCGGCTCGGCTCCCACCCAAACACACAAGTCACCACCACTTTTAAGACGCACCTTTTCCGAAAACCCACAAGCAAAAGCCCACACTTCTGCCCCAAACTCACTCAATTCAAAACCCCAAACCCTCCCAGGATTTCTTTGTCACACTTAAAATTGCTTTCAACTCTCAGCCCCAAATACCCCTCACATTTGGCTGATAACTTACAATCCTCCATGAGGTGAGAATTTGTAGGTCCACGAGCCAGGTTGACTCTTCCTGACCCTCCTTCTTGACTGCAGTGCCAAACTCTTCGATCTTGTCCTTTTCATGATGATCCTTATCGAAATATCATAAACACATCACCTGGAGCCATCCTGCTGGATGGTGAGCGCTTAGCACCTTTTAATCTCTTTCGTCAGTTACCTGCCTGGTCCAGACAGATCCACTTATGTTGATGTTATTTCCATGACCGAGAACAATAAACTCCACCAGGGTGAGGTATTCCAGGCTCCAGAGCTGATATACGTGAAAAGGTTTCTCTCCTGCCTCGACAGGAGTGAATGCTGTGGCCTGGGGCCGGTTAGTTGTAAGAATGGCCTCCCGAATTACTTAATTGTGTTACATGACGGCAGTTATGCTGTGTCACTGTTATGATAATGTCCCAAATTCCAGTCCTTTGACACTATCAGTTCTGTTGTGATGTTGGAATGTTTGAAATTGATCCATCGGAATGCAGCCTGCGTCTGTGTGCTTTGTGTAAGGTTTTGGCTCTCATTCACAGTACTATTGTCCGTGAGGGTTGGGGTTCCTTCCCCATACTCCATAAAGTCCAGTTTTAAAGTCCAGTCGGGGGGCGGGGGGCGGGAGGTGGGGGTGGGGAGGAGGAATTCCGATCCCAATTCTTCCAGTGCAAAGAGTCGTCCACGACTTGAGTTTCGCTCGCTGGCACGTTCCGAGGTCCAGGACTACGTGCTGTGGGATGCAGTAAAGCTTGGGGCAGCCGCTCCAAAGGCTCCATGGAGAAAGACCACTGTGTAAGGGGGTCCTCCCGCCATAGTTTACCGAGTGGCCGGCACCCGTGTAAGACCCCCTCGGGCTGTATGCGCCAACACTATTTTTGCTGCGTTTTGCAAATGTACATTGCATAGAAAAGGGTTGCAAATTTTTATGGAATATTATATATTCTGGGGGAGCAAAGATGAACCCCTGCTGGCCAGCAGATGAAACTGCGGAAGTGAAACAGTCGCGTGCAGGCAGTTTGCAGACAGGAAACGAGGGATCCCGTGCCTTGGCGGCAACACGTTGAGCAGCCATCGACTTGTCAAGTTAAGAGCGCTACCTTCAGCTAATTGCTGCTTACTACACGCTTACTCTAAAAAAGCACATACTCCTTCAAGTGTGAATTTAAGCAGCGGCCAAAGGATGATTTTGCTCTGCTTTCCTCTACAGTCCTGCGCCGCAGCAGCTGAGCTACGGAAGGGAAGTGACAAAAGTGCTGGCTGATGGTTTGCCGCTCAGGCCTTGGCCTAGCCATTGCTGCCGCTGTGCTGTGGGACTGTGAACGGCCAGCTGCTCTCCACAGCCTGGGCCAATGCTGTAATGGATAAGACGTCTGTCTAGGGATGGGAAGCTGATAGCTTTGACTCCTGGCTGGCTGACAGTTTTGTGTCGACTTTGTCCTGCGGCTTGGGAACACTTTGCAACTTGGTCTACTTGGGCGTGCTGCATGGCAGTGCCTTCTTAGCGCAGTAGGCAGCGCGTCAGTCTCATAATCTGAAGGTCCTGAGTTCGATCCTCAGAGAAGGCAGTGTGCCCACTGTGCTTTCTTTTGCCATCACTCACATGACCTTTCCGCTCTCGTTGCGTGCCAAAATCCAGCCGCTTTGCTTGCTGCAGTGCTGCAAAGCATTTGACAGCCTCCAGCACTGGAGATGGGAGCGCAAGGCAAGACGTTGTCAGCTGGTTGCCACAAGTGCTGAATGTGAAGATTGGAGCCCAGGAAAAAGCAGAATGGAGAATGCAGGCATCGATCCCGCTACCTCTCACATGCTAAGCAAGCGCTCTACCATTTGAGCTAATTCCCCAGCTTGGCTAAGACAGCTGAGCCCAGATTCTTTCACAACAGCCCCATAGCAGCTGTCTCCAAGTTGCTCCTTGAGCTGCAGGGAAATGCGGCTTGGGCTTGGGCTTGGGCTTGGGCTTGGCTCACTGCCTGAACGCAGTCAGTGCTTTGCTTCAATCAGCAGGTCCCTCCAGCAGCAGCAAGTTAGCAGCGGCAGGACCGGCCAGCTCCAATAACCATGAAAGAAGCCCAGAAGAGCCCCAGCTGGCGCAAGGAAAAGCTGGTGAGCGGAAACTAGCAGCCGCCACGAGTGTGAGGGAGCAGTCGAGAGCCCTGTCTGACTGACACAAGACTTCTTTTGCTTTCCAGTGAGTGCTGAGGTTTTGCCTGCCATGCTGCTCAAACTGGACGCACCCCTCGAACTGTATCGTTAATATTCTCAATTGCTGTAAATGTAAAACTGTAATTGACATGACAATTGTGAAACGGAAGGGTTGGGAAGAAACTCATGACAGTATTGAAGGAAACTGATCTCCCTTGCAATGTTTGTATTTTTTGGTGCTGTTTGGAAACTGTTTGGCAATGTAATTTTTACAGATATTTATGAATAAAGTATATTTTGGAAATAAAAAAAAACTGGACGCACACCCCAGGTAAGCATCAACTCTTGCTGGAGAACCATCAACTAGCTGAAAGGCGCACTTTGGTCTGCCTGAAACCTGCTGCTCGTTCTTTGTGAGAGCTTCCTGCTCCTGTTTACCCCCCTTACTGATGGTTCTTTAGGATTTTAGAAAGGACAAATTGCACAGGCACAGGGTTGGGCGGAACCGTAAACTTCTTTATTAAGACCCCCCTAACACCCTGATACAAAGACCTCGAAACGAATGTAAAGGACACCACACGACACCTTGCTTGCTTAGACCGATTTAAATCCCTCCACCATTTAACCTCGGCTCGGCTCGGCTCCCACCCAAACACACAAGTCACCACCACTTTTAAGACGCACCTTTTCCGAAAACCCACAAGCAAAAGCCCACACTTCTGCCCCAAACTCACTCAATTCAAAACCCCAAACCCTCCCAGGATTTCTTTGTCACACTTAAAATTGCTTTCAACTCTCAGCCCCAAATACCCCTCACATTTGGCTGATAACTTACAATCCTCCATGAGGTGAGAATTTGTAGGTCCACGAGCCAGGTTGACTCTTCCTGACCCTCCTTCTTGACTGCAGTGCCAAACTCTTCGATCTTGTCCTTTTCATGATGATCCTTATCGAAATATCATAAACACATCACCTGGAGCCATCCTGCTGGATGGTGAGCGCTTAGCACCTTTTAATCTCTTTCGTCAGTTACCTGCCTGGTCCAGACAGATCCACTTATGTTGATGTTATTTCCATGACCGAGAACAATAAACTCCACCAGGGTGAGGTATTCCAGGCTCCAGAGCTGATATACGTGAAAAGGTTTCTCTCCTGCCTCGACAGGAGTGAATGCTGTGGCCTGGGGCCGGTTAGTTGTAAGAATGGCCTCCCTAATTACTTAATTGTGTTACATGACGGCAGTTATGCTGTGTCACTGTTATGATAATGTCCCAAATTCCAGTCCTTTGACACTATCAGTTCTGTTGTGATGTTGGAATGTTTGAAATTGATCCATCGGAATGCAGCCTGCGTCTGTGTGCTTTGTGTAAGGTTTTGGCTCTCATTCACAGTACTATTGTCCGTGAGGGTTGGGGTTCCTTCCCCATACTCCATAAAGTCCAGTTTTAAAGTCCAGTCGGGGGGCGGGGGGCGGGAGGTGGGGGTGGGGAGGAGGAATTCCGATCCCAATTCTTCCAGTGCAAAGAGTCGTCCACGACTTGAGTTTCGCTCGCTGGCACGTTCCGAGGTCCAGGACTACGTGCTGTGGGATGCAGTAAAGCTTGGGGCAGCCGCTCCAAAGGCTCCATGGAGAAAGACCACTGTGTAAGGGGGTCCTCCCGCCATAGTTTACCGAGTGGCCGGCACCCGTGTAAGACCCCCTCGGGCTGTATGCGCCAACACTATTTTTGCTGCGTTTTGCAAATGTACATTGCATAGAAAAGGGTTGCAAATTTTTATGGAATATTATATATTCTGGGGGAGCAAAGACGAACCCCTGCTGGCCAGCAGATGAAACTGCGGAAGTGAAACAGTCGCGTGCAGGCAGTTTGCAGACAGGAAACGAGGGATCCCGTGCCTTGGCGGCAACACGTTGAGCAGCCATCGACTTGTCAAGTTAAGAGCGCTACCTTCAGCTAATTGCTGCTTACTACACGCTTACTCTAAAAAAGCACATACTCCTTCAAGTGTGAATTTAAGCAGCGGCCAAAGGATGATTTTGCTCTGCTTTCCTCTACAGTCCTGCGCCGCAGCAGCTGAGCTACGGAAGGGAAGTGACAAAAGTGCTGGCTGATGGTTTGCCGCTCAGGCCTTGGCCTAGCCATTGCTGCCGCTGTGCTGTGGGACTGTGAACGGCCAGCTGCTCTCCACAGCCTGGGCCAATGCTGTAATGGATAAGACGTCTGTCTAGGGATGGGAAGCTGATAGCTTTGACTCCTGGCTGGCTGACAGTTTTGTGTCGACTTTGTCCTGCGGCTTGGGAACACTTTGCAACTTGGTCTACTTGGGCGTGCTGCATGGCAGTGCCTTCTTAGCGCAGTAGGCAGCGCGTCAGTCTCATAATCTGAAGGTCCTGAGTTCGATCCTCAGAGAAGGCAGTGTGCCCACTGTGCTTTCTTTTGCCATCACTCACTTGACCTTTCCGCTCTCGTTGCGTGCCAAAATCCAGCCGCTTTGCTTGCTGCAGTGCTGCAAAGCATTTGACAGCCTCCAGCACTGGAGATGGGAGCGCAAGGCAAGACGTTGTCAGCTGGTTGCCACAAGTGCTGAATGTGAAGATTGGAGCCCAGGAAAAAGCAGAATGGAGAATGCAGGCATCGATCCCGCTACCTCTCACATGCTAAGCAAGCGCTCTACCATTTGAGCTAATTCCCCAGCTTGGCTAAGACAGCTGAGCCCAGATTCTTTCACAACAGCCCCATAGCAGCTGTCTCCAAGTTGCTCCTTGAGCTGCAGGGAAATGCGGCTTGGGCTTGGGCTTGGGCTTGGGCTTGGCTCACTGCCTGAACGCAGTCAGTGCTTTGCTTCAATCAGCAGGTCCCTCCAGCAGCAGCAAGTTAGCAGCGGCAGGACCGGCCAGCTCCAATAACCATGAAAGAAGCCCAGAAGAGCCCCAGCTGGCGCAAGGAAAAGCTGGTGAGCGGAAACTAGCAGCCGCCACGAGTGTGAGGGAGCAGTCGAGAGCCCTGTCTGACTGACACAAGACTTCTTTTGCTTTCCAGTGAGTGCTGAGGTTTTGCCTGCCATGCTGCTCAAACTGGACGCACCCCTCGAACTGTATCGTTAATATTCTCAATTGCTGTAAATGTAAAACTGTAATTGACATGACAATTGTGAAACGGAAGGGTTGGGAAGAAACTCATGACAGTATTGAAGGAAACTGATCTCCCTTGCAATGTTTGTATTTTTTGGTGCTGTTTGGAAACTGTTTGGCAATGTAATTTTTACAGATATTTATGAATAAAGTATATTTTGGAAATAAAAAAAAACTGGACGCACACCCCAGGTAAGCATCAACTCTTGCTGGAGAACCATCAACTAGCTGAAAGGCGCACTTTGGTCTGCCTGAAACCTGCTGCTCGTTCTTTGTGAGAGCTTCCTGCTCCTGTTTACCCCCCTTACTGATGGTTCTTTAGGATTTTAGAAAGGACAAATTGCACAGGCACAGGGTTGGGCGGAACCGTAAACTTCTTTATTAAGACCCCCCTAACACCCTGATACAAAGACCTCGAAACGAATGTAAAGGACACCACACGACACCTTGCTTGCTTAGACCGATTTAAATCCCTCCACCATTTAACCTCGGCTCGGCTCGGCTCCCACCCAAACACACAAGTCACCACCACTTTTAAGACGCACCTTTTCCGAAAACCCACAAGCAAAAGCCCACACTTCTGCCCCAAACTCACTCAATTCAAAACCCCAAACCCTCCCAGGATTTCTTTGTCACACTTAAAATTGCTTTCAACTCTCAGCCCCAAATACCCCTCACATTTGGCTGATAACTTACAATCCTCCATGAGGTGAGAATTTGTAGGTCCACGAGCCAGGTTGACTCTTCCTGACCCTCCTTCTTGACTGCAGTGCCAAACTCTTCGATCTTGTCCTTTTCATGATGATCCTTATCGAAATATCATAAACACATCACCTGGAGCCATCCTGCTGGATGGTGAGCGCTTAGCACCTTTTAATCTCTTTCGTCAGTTACCTGCCTGGTCCAGACAGATCCACTTATGTTGATGTTATTTCCATGACCGAGAACAATAAACTCCACCAGGGTGAGGTATTCCAGGCTCCAGAGCTGATATACGTGAAAAGGTTTCTCTCCTGCCTCGACAGGAGTGAATGCTGTGGCCTGGGGCCGGTTAGTTGTAAGAATGGCCTCCCTAATTACTTAATTGTGTTACATGACGGCAGTTATGCTGTGTCACTGTTATGATAATGTCCCAAATTCCAGTCCTTTGACACTATCAGTTCTGTTGTGATGTTGGAATGTTTGAAATTGATCCATCGGAATGCAGCCTGCGTCTGTGTGCTTTGTGTAAGGTTTTGGCTCTCATTCACAGTACTATTGTCCGTGAGGGTTGGGGTTCCTTCCCCATACTCCATAAAGTCCAGTTTTAAAGTCCAGTCGGGGGGCGGGGGGCGGGAGGTGGGGGTGGGGAGGAGGAATTCCGATCCCAATTCTTCCAGTGCAAAGAGTCGTCCACGACTTGAGTTTCGCTCGCTGGCACGTTCCGAGGTCCAGGACTACGTGCTGTGGGATGCAGTAAAGCTTGGGGCAGCCGCTCCAAAGGCTCCATGGAGAAAGACCACTGTGTAAGGGGGTCCTCCCGCCATAGTTTACCGAGTGGCCGGCACCCGTGTAAGACCCCCTCGGGCTGTATGCGCCAACACTATTTTTGCTGCGTTTTGCAAATGTACATTGCATAGAAAAGGGTTGCAAATTTTTATGGAATATTATATATTCTGGGGGAGCAAAGACGAACCCCTGCTGGCCAGCAGATGAAACTGCGGAAGTGAAACAGTCGCGTGCAGGCAGTTTGCAGACAGGAAACGAGGGATCCCGTGCCTTGGCGGCAACACGTTGAGCAGCCATCGACTTGTCAAGTTAAGAGCGCTACCTTCAGCTAATTGCTGCTTACTACACGCTTACTCTAAAAAAGCACATACTCCTTCAAGTGTGAATTTAAGCAGCGGCCAAAGGATGATTTTGCTCTGCTTTCCTCTACAGTCCTGCGCCGCAGCAGCTGAGCTACGGAAGGGAAGTGACAAAAGTGCTGGCTGATGGTTTGCCGCTCAGGCCTTGGCCTAGCCATTGCTGCCGCTGTGCTGTGGGACTGTGAACGGCCAGCTGCTCTCCACAGCCTGGGCCAATGCTGTAATGGATAAGACGTCTGTCTAGGGATGGGAAGCTGATAGCTTTGACTCCTGGCTGGCTGAGAGTTTTGTGTCGACTTTGTCCTGCGGCTTGGGAACACTTTGCAACTTGGTCTACTTGGGCGTGCTGCATGGCAGTGCCTTCTTAGCGCAGTAGGCAGCGCGTCAGTCTCATAATCTGAAGGTCCTGAGTTCGATCCTCAGAGAAGGCAGTGTGCCCACTGTGCTTTCTTTTGCCATCACTCACTTGACCTTTCCGCTCTCGTTGCGTGCCAAAATCCAGCCGCTTTGCTTGCTGCAGTGCTGCAAAGCATTTGACAGCCTCCAGCACTGGAGATGGGAGCGCAAGGCAAGACGTTGTCAGCTGGTTGCCACAAGTGCTGAATGTGAAGATTGGAGCCCAGGAAAAAGCAGAATGGAGAATGCAGGCATCGATCCCGCTACCTCTCACATGCTAAGCAAGCGCTCTACCATTTGAGCTAATTCCCCAGCTTGGCTAAGACAGCTGAGCCCAGATTCTTTCACAACAGCCCCATAGCAGCTGTCTCCAAGTTGCTCCTTGAGCTGCAGGGAAATGCGGCTTGGGCTTGGGCTTGGGCTTGGGCTTGGCTCACTGCCTGAACGCAGTCAGTGCTTTGCTTCAATCAGCAGGTCCCTCCAGCAGCAGCAAGTTAGCAGCGGCAGGACCGGCCAGCTCCAATAACCATGAAAGAAGCCCAGAAGAGCCCCAGCTGGCGCAAGGAAAAGCTGGTGAGCGGAAACTAGCAGCCGCCACGAGTGTGAGGGAGCAGTCGAGAGCCCTGTCTGACTGACACAAGACTTCTTTTGCTTTCCAGTGAGTGCTGAGGTTTTGCCTGCCATGCTGCTCAAACTGGACGCACCCCTCGAACTGTATCGTTAATATTCTCAATTGCTGTAAATGTAAAACTGTAATTGACATGACAATTGTGAAACGGAAGGGTTGGGAAGAAACTCATGACAGTATTGAAGGAAACTGATCTCCCTTGCAATGTTTGTATTTTT
This sequence comes from Heterodontus francisci, assembly GCF_036365525.1. NCBI lineage: Eukaryota > Metazoa > Chordata > Chondrichthyes > Heterodontiformes > Heterodontidae > Heterodontus > Heterodontus francisci. The sequence continues at coordinate 62,741,221 of NC_090375.1, read as the reverse complement.
TGGTGCTGTTTGGAAACTGTTTGGCAATGTAATTTTTACAGATATTTATGAATAAAGTATATTTTGGAAATAAAAAAAAACTGGACGCACACCCCAGGTAAGCATCAACTCTTGCTGGAGAACCATCAACTAGCTGAAAGGCGCACTTTGGTCTGCCTGAAACCTGCTGCTCGTTCTTTGTGAGAGCTTCCTGCTCCTGTTTACCCCCCTTACTGATGGTTCTTTAGGATTTTAGAAAGGACAAATTGCACAGGCACAGGGTTGGGCGGAACCGTAAACTTCTTTATTAAGACCCCCCTAACACCCTGATACAAAGACCTCGAAACGAATGTAAAGGACACCACACGACACCTTGCTTGCTTAGACCGATTTAAATCCCTCCACCATTTAACCTCGGCTCGGCTCGGCTCCCACCCAAACACACAAGTCACCACCACTTTTAAGACGCACCTTTTCCGAAAACCCACAAGCAAAAGCCCACACTTCTGCCCCAAACTCACTCAATTCAAAACCCCAAACCCTCCCAGGATTTCTTTGTCACACTTAAAATTGCTTTCAACTCTCAGCCCCAAATACCCCTCACATTTGGCTGATAACTTACAATCCTCCATGAGGTGAGAATTTGTAGGTCCACGAGCCAGGTTGACTCTTCCTGACCCTCCTTCTTGACTGCAGTGCCAAACTCTTCGATCTTGTCCTTTTCATGATGATCCTTATCGAAATATCATAAACACATCACCTGGAGCCATCCTGCTGGATGGTGAGCGCTTAGCACCTTTTAATCTCTTTCGTCAGTTACCTGCCTGGTCCAGACAGATCCACTTATGTTGATGTTATTTCCATGACCGAGAACAATAAACTCCACCAGGGTGAGGTATTCCAGGCTCCAGAGCTGATATACGTGAAAAGGTTTCTCTCCTGCCTCGACAGGAGTGAATGCTGTGGCCTGGGGCCGGTTAGTTGTAAGAATGGCCTCCCTAATTACTTAATTGTGTTACATGACGGCAGTTATGCTGTGTCACTGTTATGATAATGTCCCAAATTCCAGTCCTTTGACACTATCAGTTCTGTTGTGATGTTGGAATGTTTGAAATTGATCCATCGGAATGCAGCCTGCGTCTGTGTGCTTTGTGTAAGGTTTTGGCTCTCATTCACAGTACTATTGTCCGTGAGGGTTGGGGTTCCTTCCCCATACTCCATAAAGTCCAGTTTTAAAGTCCAGTCGGGGGGCGGGGGGCGGGAGGTGGGGGTGGGGAGGAGGAATTCCGATCCCAATTCTTCCAGTGCAAAGAGTCGTCCACGACTTGAGTTTCGCTCGCTGGCACGTTCCGAGGTCCAGGACTACGTGCTGTGGGATGCAGTAAAGCTTGGGGCAGCCGCTCCAAAGGCTCCATGGAGAAAGACCACTGTGTAAGGGGGTCCTCCCGCCATAGTTTACCGAGTGGCCGGCACCCGTGTAAGACCCCCTCGGGCTGTATGCGCCAACACTATTTTTGCTGCGTTTTGCAAATGTACATTGCATAGAAAAGGGTTGCAAATTTTTATGGAATATTATATATTCTGGGGGAGCAAAGACGAACCCCTGCTGGCCAGCAGATGAAACTGCGGAAGTGAAACAGTCGCGTGCAGGCAGTTTGCAGACAGGAAACGAGGGATCCCGTGCCTTGGCGGCAACACGTTGAGCAGCCATCGACTTGTCAAGTTAAGAGCGCTACCTTCAGCTAATTGCTGCTTACTACACGCTTACTCTAAAAAAGCACATACTCCTTCAAGTGTGAATTTAAGCAGCGGCCAAAGGATGATTTTGCTCTGCTTTCCTCTACAGTCCTGCGCCGCAGCAGCTGAGCTACGGAAGGGAAGTGACAAAAGTGCTGGCTGATGGTTTGCCGCTCAGGCCTTGGCCTAGCCATTGCTGCCGCTGTGCTGTGGGACTGTGAACGGCCAGCTGCTCTCCACAGCCTGGGCCAATGCTGTAATGGATAAGACGTCTGTCTAGGGATGGGAAGCTGATAGCTTTGACTCCTGGCTGGCTGAGAGTTTTGTGTCGACTTTGTCCTGCGGCTTGGGAACACTTTGCAACTTGGTCTACTTGGGCGTGCTGCATGGCAGTGCCTTCTTAGCGCAGTAGGCAGCGCGTCAGTCTCATAATCTGAAGGTCCTGAGTTCGATCCTCAGAGAAGGCAGTGTGCCCACTGTGCTTTCTTTTGCCATCACTCACTTGACCTTTCCGCTCTCGTTGCGTGCCAAAATCCAGCCGCTTTGCTTGCTGCAGTGCTGCAAAGCATTTGACAGCCTCCAGCACTGGAGATGGGAGCGCAAGGCAAGACGTTGTCAGCTGGTTGCCACAAGTGCTGAATGTGAAGATTGGAGCCCAGGAAAAAGCAGAATGGAGAATGCAGGCATCGATCCCGCTACCTCTCACATGCTAAGCAAGCGCTCTACCATTTGAGCTAATTCCCCAGCTTGGCTAAGACAGCTGAGCCCAGATTCTTTCACAACAGCCCCATAGCAGCTGTCTCCAAGTTGCTCCTTGAGCTGCAGGGAAATGCGGCTTGGGCTTGGGCTTGGGCTTGGGCTTGGCTCACTGCCTGAACGCAGTCAGTGCTTTGCTTCAATCAGCAGGTCCCTCCAGCAGCAGCAAGTTAGCAGCGGCAGGACCGGCCAGCTCCAATAACCATGAAAGAAGCCCAGAAGAGCCCCAGCTGGCGCAAGGAAAAGCTGGTGAGCGGAAACTAGCAGCCGCCACGAGTGTGAGGGAGCAGTCGAGAGCCCTGTCTGACTGACACAAGACTTCTTTTGCTTTCCAGTGAGTGCTGAGGTTTTGCCTGCCATGCTGCTCAAACTGGACGCACCCCTCGAACTGTATCGTTAATATTCTCAATTGCTGTAAATGTAAAACTGTAATTGACATGACAATTGTGAAACGGAAGGGTTGGGAAGAAACTCATGACAGTATTGAAGGAAACTGATCTCCCTTGCAATGTTTGTATTTTTTGGTGCTGTTTGGAAACTGTTTGGCAATGTAATTTTTACAGATATTTATGAATAAAGTATATTTTGGAAATAAAAAAAAACTGGACGCACACCCCAGGTAAGCATCAACTCTTGCTGGAGAACCATCAACTAGCTGAAAGGCGCACTTTGGTCTGCCTGAAACCTGCTGCTCGTTCTTTGTGAGAGCTTCCTGCTCCTGTTTACCCCCCTTACTGATGGTTCTTTAGGATTTTAGAAAGGACAAATTGCACAGGCACAGGGTTGGGCGGAACCGTAAACTTCTTTATTAAGACCCCCCTAACACCCTGATACAAAGACCTCGAAACGAATGTAAAGGACACCACACGACACCTTGCTTGCTTAGACCGATTTAAATCCCTCCACCATTTAACCTCGGCTCGGCTCGGCTCCCACCCAAACACACAAGTCACCACCACTTTTAAGACGCACCTTTTCCGAAAACCCACAAGCAAAAGCCCACACTTCTGCCCCAAACTCACTCAATTCAAAACCCCAAACCCTCCCAGGATTTCTTTGTCACACTTAAAATTGCTTTCAACTCTCAGCCCCAAATACCCCTCACATTTGGCTGATAACTTACAATCCTCCATGAGGTGAGAATTTGTAGGTCCACGAGCCAGGTTGACTCTTCCTGACCCTCCTTCTTGACTGCAGTGCCAAACTCTTCGATCTTGTCCTTTTCATGATGATCCTTATCGAAATATCATAAACACATCACCTGGAGCCATCCTGCTGGATGGTGAGCGCTTAGCACCTTTTAATCTCTTTCGTCAGTTACCTGCCTGGTCCAGACAGATCCACTTATGTTGATGTTATTTCCATGACCGAGAACAATAAACTCCACCAGGGTGAGGTATTCCAGGCTCCAGAGCTGATATACGTGAAAAGGTTTCTCTCCTGCCTCGACAGGAGTGAATGCTGTGGCCTGGGGCCGGTTAGTTGTAAGAATGGCCTCCCTAATTACTTAATTGTGTTACATGACGGCAGTTATGCTGTGTCACTGTTATGATAATGTCCCAAATTCCAGTCCTTTGACACTATCAGTTCTGTTGTGATGTTGGAATGTTTGAAATTGATCCATCGGAATGCAGCCTGCGTCTGTGTGCTTTGTGTAAGGTTTTGGCTCTCATTCACAGTACTATTGTCCGTGAGGGTTGGGGTTCCTTCCCCATACTCCATAAAGTCCAGTTTTAAAGTCCAGTCGGGGGGCGGGGGGCGGGAGGTGGGGGTGGGGAGGAGGAATTCCGATCCCAATTCTTCCAGTGCAAAGAGTCGTCCACGACTTGAGTTTCGCTCGCTGGCACGTTCCGAGGTCCAGGACTACGTGCTGTGGGATGCAGTAAAGCTTGGGGCAGCCGCTCCAAAGGCTCCATGGAGAAAGACCACTGTGTAAGGGGGTCCTCCCGCCATAGTTTACCGAGTGGCCGGCACCCGTGTAAGACCCCCTCGGGCTGTATGCGCCAACACTATTTTTGCTGCGTTTTGCAAATGTACATTGCATAGAAAAGGGTTGCAAATTTTTATGGAATATTATATATTCTGGGGGAGCAAAGACGAACCCCTGCTGGCCAGCAGATGAAACTGCGGAAGTGAAACAGTCGCGTGCAGGCAGTTTGCAGACAGGAAACGAGGGATCCCGTGCCTTGGCGGCAACACGTTGAGCAGCCATCGACTTGTCAAGTTAAGAGCGCTACCTTCAGCTAATTGCTGCTTACTACACGCTTACTCTAAAAAAGCACATACTCCTTCAAGTGTGAATTTAAGCAGCGGCCAAAGGATGATTTTGCTCTGCTTTCCTCTACAGTCCTGCGCCGCAGCAGCTGAGCTACGGAAGGGAAGTGACAAAAGTGCTGGCTGATGGTTTGCCGCTCAGGCCTTGGCCTAGCCATTGCTGCCGCTGTGCTGTGGGACTGTGAACGGCCAGCTGCTCTCCACAGCCTGGGCCAATGCTGTAATGGATAAGACGTCTGTCTAGGGATGGGAAGCTGATAGCTTTGACTCCTGGCTGGCTGAGAGTTTTGTGTCGACTTTGTCCTGCGGCTTGGGAACACTTTGCAACTTGGTCTACTTGGGCGTGCTGCATGGCAGTGCCTTCTTAGCGCAGTAGGCAGCGCGTCAGTCTCATAATCTGAAGGTCCTGAGTTCGATCCTCAGAGAAGGCAGTGTGCCCACTGTGCTTTCTTTTGCCATCACTCACTTGACCTTTCCGCTCTCGTTGCGTGCCAAAATCCAGCCGCTTTGCTTGCTGCAGTGCTGCAAAGCATTTGACAGCCTCCAGCACTGGAGATGGGAGCGCAAGGCAAGACGTTGTCAGCTGGTTGCCACAAGTGCTGAATGTGAAGATTGGAGCCCAGGAAAAAGCAGAATGGAGAATGCAGGCATCGATCCCGCTACCTCTCACATGCTAAGCGAGCGCTCTACCATTTGAGCTAATTCCCCAGCTTGGCTAAGACAGCTGAGCCCAGATTCTTTCACAACAGCCCCATAGCAGCTGTCTCCAAGTTGCTCCTTGAGCTGCAGGGAAATGCGGCTTGGGCTTGGGCTTGGGCTTGGGCTTGGCTCACTGCCTGAACGCAGTCAGTGCTTTGCTTCAATCAGCAGGTCCCTCCAGCAGCAGCAAGTTAGCAGCGGCAGGACCGGCCAGCTCCAATAACCATGAAAGAAGCCCAGAAGAGCCCCAGCTGGCGCAAGGAAAAGCTGGTGAGCGGAAACTAGCAGCCGCCACGAGTGTGAGGGAGCAGTCGAGAGCCCTGTCTGACTGACACAAGACTTCTTTTGCTTTCCAGTGAGTGCTGAGGTTTTGCCTGCCATGCTGCTCAAACTGGACGCACCCCTCGAACTGTATCGTTAATATTCTCAATTGCTGTAAATGTAAAACTGTAATTGACATGACAATTGTGAAACGGAAGGGTTGGGAAGAAACTCATGACAGTATTGAAGGAAACTGATCTCCCTTGCAATGTTTGTATTTTTTGGTGCTGTTTGGAAACTGTTTGGCAATGTAATTTTTACAGATATTTATGAATAAAGTATATTTTGGAAATAAAAAAAAACTGGACGCACACCCCAGGTAAGCATCAACTCTTGCTGGAGAACCATCAACTAGCTGAAAGGCGCACTTTGGTCTGCCTGAAACCTGCTGCTCGTTCTTTGTGAGAGCTTCCTGCTCCTGTTTACCCCCCTTACTGATGGTTCTTTAGGATTTTAGAAAGGACAAATTGCACAGGCACAGGGTTGGGCGGAACCGTAAACTTCTTTATTAAGACCCCCCTAACACCCTGATACAAAGACCTCGAAACGAATGTAAAGGACACCACACGACACCTTGCTTGCTTAGACCGATTTAAATCCCTCCACCATTTAACCTCGGCTCGGCTCGGCTCCCACCCAAACACACAAGTCACCACCACTTTTAAGACGCACCTTTTCCGAAAACCCACAAGCAAAAGCCCACACTTCTGCCCCAAACTCACTCAATTCAAAACCCCAAACCCTCCCAGGATTTCTTTGTCACACTTAAAATTGCTTTCAACTCTCAGCCCCAAATACCCCTCACATTTGGCTGATAACTTACAATCCTCCATGAGGTGAGAATTTGTAGGTCCACGAGCCAGGTTGACTCTTCCTGACCCTCCTTCTTGACTGCAGTGCCAAACTCTTCGATCTTGTCCTTTTCATGATGATCCTTATCGAAATATCATAAACACATCATCTGGAGCCATCCTGCTGGATGGTGAGCGCTTAGCACCTTTTAATCTCTTTCGTCAGTTACCTGCCTGGTCCAGACAGATCCACTTATGTTGATGTTATTTCCATGACCGAGAACAATAAACTCCACCAGGGTGAGGTATTCCAGGCTCCAGAGCTGATATACGTGAAAAGGTTTCTCTCCTGCCTCGACAGGAGTGAATGCTGTGGCCTGGGGCCGGTTAGTTGTAAGAATGGCCTCCCTAATTACTTAATTGTGTTACATGACGGCAGTTATGCTGTGTCACTGTTATGATAATGTCCCAAATTCCAGTCCTTTGACACTATCAGTTCTGTTGTGATGTTGGAATGTTTGAAATTGATCCATCGGAATGCAGCCTGCGTCTGTGTGCTTTGTGTAAGGTTTTGGCTCTCATTCACAGTACTATTGTCCGTGAGGGTTGGGGTTCCTTCCCCATACTCCATAAAGTCCAGTTTTAAAGTCCAGTCGGGGGGCGGGGGGCGGGAGGTGGGGGTGGGGAGGAGGAATTCCGATCCCAATTCTTCCAGTGCAAAGAGTCGTCCACGACTTGAGTTTCGCTCGCTGGCACGTTCCGAGGTCCAGGACTACGTGCTGTGGGATGCAGTAAAGCTTGGGGCAGCCGCTCCAAAGGCTCCATGGAGAAAGACCACTGTGTAAGGGGGTCCTCCCGCCATAGTTTACCGAGTGGCCGGCACCCGTGTAAGACCCCCTCGGGCTGTATGCGCCAACACTATTTTTGCTGCGTTTTGCAAATGTACATTGCATAGAAAAGGGTTGCAAATTTTTATGGAATATTATATATTCTGGGGGAGCAAAGACGAACCCCTGCTGGCCAGCAGATGAAACTGCGGAAGTGAAACAGTCGCGTGCAGGCAGTTTGCAGACAGGAAACGAGGGATCCCGTGCCTTGGCGGCAACACGTTGAGCAGCCATCGACTTGTCAAGTTAAGAGCGCTACCTTCAGCTAATTGCTGCTTACTACACGCTTACTCTAAAAAAGCACATACTCCTTCAAGTGTGAATTTAAGCAGCGGCCAAAGGATGATTTTGCTCTGCTTTCCTCTACAGTCCTGCGCCGCAGCAGCTGAGCTACGGAAGGGAAGTGACAAAAGTGCTGGCTGATGGTTTGCCGCTCAGGCCTTGGCCTAGCCATTGCTGCCGCTGTGCTGTGGGACTGTGAACGGCCAGCTGCTCTCCACAGCCTGGGCCAATGCTGTAATGGATAAGACGTCTGTCTAGGGATGGGAAGCTGATAGCTTTGACTCCTGGCTGGCTGAGAGTTTTGTGTCGACTTTGTCCTGCGGCTTGGGAACACTTTGCAACTTGGTCTACTTGGGCGTGCTGCATGGCAGTGCCTTCTTAGCGCAGTAGGCAGCGCGTCAGTCTCATAATCTGAAGGTCCTGAGTTCGATCCTCAGAGAAGGCAGTGTGCCCACTGTGCTTTCTTTTGCCATCACTCACTTGACCTTTCCGCTCTCGTTGCGTGCCAAAATCCAGCCGCTTTGCTTGCTGCAGTGCTGCAAAGCATTTGACAGCCTCCAGCACTGGAGATGGGAGCGCAAGGCAAGACGTTGTCAGCTGGTTGCCACAAGTGCTGAATGTGAAGATTGGAGCCCAGGAAAAAGCAGAATGGAGAATGCAGGCATCGATCCCGCTACCTCTCACATGCTAAGCAAGCGCTCTACCATTTGAGCTAATTCCCCAGCTTGGCTAAGACAGCTGAGCCCAGATTCTTTCACAACAGCCCCATAGCAGCTGTCTCCAAGTTGCTCCTTGAGCTGCAGGGAAATGCGGCTTGGGCTTGGGCTTGGGCTTGGGCTTGGCTCACTGCCTGAACGCAGTCAGTGCTTTGCTTCAATCAGCAGGTCCCTCCAGCAGCAGCAAGTTAGCAGCGGCAGGACCGGCCAGCTCCAATAACCATGAAAGAAGCCCAGAAGAGCCCCAGCTGGCGCAAGGAAAAGCTGGTGAGCGGAAACTAGCAGCCGCCACGAGTGTGAGGGAGCAGTCGAGAGCCCTGTCTGACTGACACAAGACTTCTTTTGCTTTCCAGTGAGTGCTGAGGTTTTGCCTGCCATGCTGCTCAAACTGGACGCACCCCTCGAACTGTATCGTTAATATTCTCAATTGCTGTAAATGTAAAACTGTAATTGACATGACAATTGTGAAACGGAAGGGTTGGGAAGAAACTCATGACAGTATTGAAGGAAACTGATCTCCCTTGCAATGTTTGTATTTTTTGGTGCTGTTTGGAAACTGTTTGGCAATGTAATTTTTACAGATATTTATGAATAAAGTATATTTTGGAAATAAAAAAAAACTGGACGCACACCCCAGGTAAGCATCAACTCTTGCTGGAGAACCATCAACTAGCTGAAAGGCGCACTTTGGTCTGCCTGAAACCTGCTGCTCGTTCTTTGTGAGAGCTTCCTGCTCCTGTTTACCCCCCTTACTGATGGTTCTTTAGGATTTTAGAAAGGACAAATTGCACAGGCACAGGGTTGGGCGGAACCGTAAACTTCTTTATTAAGACCCCCCTAACACCCTGATACAAAGACCTCGAAACGAATGTAAAGGACACCACACGACACCTTGCTTGCTTAGACCGATTTAAATCCCTCCACCATTTAACCTCGGCTCGGCTCGGCTCCCACCCAAACACACAAGTCACCACCACTTTTAAGACGCACCTTTTCCGAAAACCCACAAGCAAAAGCCCACACTTCTGCCCCAAACTCACTCAATTCAAAACCCCAAACCCTCCCAGGATTTCTTTGTCACACTTAAAATTGCTTTCAACTCTCAGCCCCAAATACCCCTCACATTTGGCTGATAACTTACAATCCTCCATGAGGTGAGAATTTGTAGGTCCACGAGCCAGGTTGACTCTTCCTGACCCTCCTTCTTGACTGCAGTGCCAAACTCTTCGATCTTGTCCTTTTCATGATGATCCTTATCGAAATATCATAAACACATCACCTGGAGCCATCCTGCTGGATGGTGAGCGCTTAGCACCTTTTAATCTCTTTCGTCAGTTACCTGCCTGGTCCAGACAGATCCACTTATGTTGATGTTATTTCCATGACCGAGAACAATAAACTCCACCAGGGTGAGGTATTCCAGGCTCCAGAGCTGATATACGTGAAAAGGTTTCTCTCCTGCCTCGACAGGAGTGAATGCTGTGGCCTGGGGCCGGTTAGTTGTAAGAATGGCCTCCCTAATTACTTAATTGTGTTACATGACGGCAGTTATGCTGTGTCACTGTTATGATAATGTCCCAAATTCCAGTCCTTTGACACTATCAGTTCTGTTGTGATGTTGGAATGTTTGAAATTGATCCATCGGAATGCAGCCTGCGTCTGTGTGCTTTGTGTAAGGTTTTGGCTCTCATTCACAGTACTATTGTCCGTGAGGGTTGGGGTTCCTTCCCCATACTCCATAAAGTCCAGTTTTAAAGTCCAGTCGGGGGGCGGGGGGCGGGAGGTGGGGGTGGGGAGGAGGAATTCCGATCCCAATTCTTCCAGTGCAAAGAGTCGTCCACGACTTGAGTTTCGCTCGCTGGCACGTTCCGAGGTCCAGGACTACGTGCTGTGGGATGCAGTAAAGCTTGGGGCAGCCGCTCCAAAGGCTCCATGGAGAAAGACCACTGTGTAAGGGGGTCCTCCCGCCATAGTTTACCGAGTGGCCGGCACCCGTGTAAGACCCCCTCGGGCTGTATGCGCCAACACTATTTTTGCTGCGTTTTGCAAATGTACATTGCATAGAAAAGGGTTGCAAATTTTTATGGAATATTATATATTCTGGGGGAGCAAAGACGAACCCCTGCTGGCCAGCAGATGAAACTGCGGAAGTGAAACAGTCGCGTGCAGGCAGTTTGCAGACAGGAAACGAGGGATCCCGTGCCTTGGCGGCAACACGTTGAGCAGCCATCGACTTGTCAAGTTAAGAGCGCTACCTTCAGCTAATTGCTGCTTACTACACGCTTACTCTAAAAAAGCACATACTCCTTCAAGTGTGAATTTAAGCAGCGGCCAAAGGATGATTTTGCTCTGCTTTCCTCTACAGTCCTGCGCCGCAGCAGCTGAGCTACGGAAGGGAAGTGACAAAAGTGCTGGCTGATGGTTTGCCGCTCAGGCCTTGGCCTAGCCATTGCTGCCGCTGTGCTGTGGGACTGTGAACGGCCAGCTGCTCTCCACAGCCTGGGCCAATGCTGTAATGGATAAGACGTCTGTCTAGGGATGGGAAGCTGATAGCTTTGACTCCTGGCTGGCTGAGAGTTTTGTGTCGACTTTGTCCTGCGGCTTGGGAACACTTTGCAACTTGGTCTACTTGGGCGTGCTGCATGGCAGTGCCTTCTTAGCGCAGTAGGCAGCGCGTCAGTCTCATAATCTGAAGGTCCTGAGTTCGATCCTCAGAGAAGGCAGTGTGCCCACTGTGCTTTCTTTTGCCATCACTCACTTGACCTTTCCGCTCTCGTTGCGTGCCAAAATCCAGCCGCTTTGCTTGCTGCAGTGCTGCAAAGCATTTGACAGCCTCCAGCACTGGAGATGGGAGCGCAAGGCAAGACGTTGTCAGCTGGTTGCCACAAGTGCTGAATGTGAAGATTGGAGCCCAGGAAAAAGCAGAATGGAGAATGCAGGCATCGATCCCGCTACCTCTCACATGCTAAGCAAGCGCTCTACCATTTGAGCTAATTCCCCAGCTTGGCTAAGACAGCTGAGCCCAGATTCTTTCACAACAGCCCCATAGCAGCTGTCTCCAAGTTGCTCCTTGAGCTGCAGGGAAATGCGGCTTGGGCTTGGGCTTGGGCTTGGGCTTGGCTCACTGCCTGAACGCAGTCAGTGCTTTGCTTCAATCAGCAGGTCCCTCCAGCAGCAGCAAGTTAGCAGCGGCAGGACCGGCCAGCTCCAATAACCATGAAAGAAGCCCAGAAGAGCCCCAGCTGGCGCAAGGAAAAGCTGGTGAGCGGAAACTAGCAGCCGCCACGAGTGTGAGGGAGCAGTCGAGAGCCCTGTCTGACTGACACAAGACTTCTTTTGCTTTCCAGTGAGTGCTGAGGTTTTGCCTGCCATGCTGCTCAAACTGGACGCACCCCTCGAACTGTATCGTTAATATTCTCAATTGCTGTAAATGTAAAACTGTAATTGACATGACAATTGTGAAACGGAAGGGTTGGGAAGAAACTCATGACAGTATTGAAGGAAACTGATCTCCCTTGCAATGTTTGTATTTTTTGGTGCTGTTTGGAAACTGTTTGGCAATGTAATTTTTACAGATATTTATGAATAAAGTATATTTTGGAAATAAAAAAAAACTGGACGCACACCCCAGGTAAGCATCAACTCTTGCTGGAGAACCATCAACTAGCTGAAAGGCGCACTTTGGTCTGCCTGAAACCTGCTGCTCGTTCTTTGTGAGAGCTTCCTGCTCCTGTTTACCCCCCTTACTGATGGTTCTTTAGGATTTTAGAAAGGACAAATTGCACAGGCACAGGGTTGGGCGGAACCGTAAACTTCTTTATTAAGACCCCCCTAACACCCTGATACAAAGACCTCGAAACGAATGTAAAGGACACCACACGACACCTTGCTTGCTTAGACCGATTTAAATCCCTCCACCATTTAACCTCGGCTCGGCTCGGCTCCCACCCAAACACACAAGTCACCACCACTTTTAAGACGCACCTTTTCCGAAAACCCACAAGCAAAAGCCCACACTTCTGCCCCAAACTCACTCAATTCAAAACCCCAAACCCTCCCAGGATTTCTTTGTCACACTTAAAATTGCTTTCAACTCTCAGCCCCAAATACCCCTCACATTTGGCTGATAACTTACAATCCTCCATGAGGTGAGAATTTGTAGGTCCACGAGCCAGGTTGACTCTTCCTGACCCTCCTTCTTGACTGCAGTGCCAAACTCTTCGATCTTGTCCTTTTCATGATGATCCTTATCGAAATATCATAAACACATCACCTGGAGCCATCCTGCTGGATGGTGAGCGCTTAGCACCTTTTAATCTCTTTCGTCAGTTACCTGCCTGGTCCAGACAGATCCACTTATGTTGATGTTATTTCCATGACCGAGAACAATAAACTCCACCAGGGTGAGGTATTCCAGGCTCCAGAGCTGATATACGTGAAAAGGTTTCTCTCCTGCCTCGACAGGAGTGAATGCTGTGGCCTGGGGCCGGTTAGTTGTAAGAATGGCCTCCCTAATTACTTAATTGTGTTACATGACGGCAGTTATGCTGTGTCACTGTTATGATAATGTCCCAAATTCCAGTCCTTTGACACTATCAGTTCTGTTGTGATGTTGGAATGTTTGAAATTGATCCATCGGAATGCAGCCTGCGTCTGTGTGCTTTGTGTAAGGTTTTGGCTCTCATTCACAGTACTATTGTCCGTGAGGGTTGGGGTTCCTTCCCCATACTCCATAAAGTCCAGTTTTAAAGTCCAGTCGGGGGGCGGGGGGCGGGAGGTGGGGGTGGGGAGGAGGAATTCCGATCCCAATTCTTCCAGTGCAAAGAGTCGTCCACGACTTGAGTTTCGCTCGCTGGCACGTTCCGAGGTCCAGGACTACGTGCTGTGGGATGCAGTAAAGCTTGGGGCAGCCGCTCCAAAGGCTCCATGGAGAAAGACCACTGTGTAAGGGGGTCCTCCCGCCATAGTTTACCGAGTGGCCGGCACCCGTGTAAGACCCCCTCGGGCTGTATGCGCCAACACTATTTTTGCTGTGTTTTGCAAATGTACATTGCATAGAAAAGGGTTGCAAATTTTTATGGAATATTATATATTCTGGGGGAGCAAAGACGAACCCCTGCTGGCCAGCAGATGAAACTGCGGAAGTGAAACAGTCGCGTGCAGGCAGTTTGCAGACAGGAAACGAGGGATCCCGTGCCTTGGCGGCAACACGTTGAGCAGCCATCGACTTGTCAAGTTAAGAGCGCTACCTTCAGCTAATTGCTGCTTACTACACGCTTACTCTAAAAAAGCACATACTCCTTCAAGTGTGAATTTAAGCAGCGGCCAAAGGATGCTTTTGCTCTGCTTTCCTCTACAGTCCTGCGCCGCAGCAGCTGAGCTACGGAAGGGAAGTGACAAAAGTGCTGGCTGATGGTTTGCCGCTCAGGCCTTGGCCTAGCCATTGCTGCCGCTGTGCTGTGGGACTGTGAACGGCCAGCTGCTCTCCACAGCCTGGGCCAATGCTGTAATGGATAAGACGTCTGTCTAGGGATGGGAAGCTGATAGCTTTGACTCCTGGCTGGCTGAGAGTTTTGTGTCGACTTTGTCCTGCGGCTTGGGAACACTTTGCAACTTGGTCTACTTGGGCGTGCTGCATGGCAGTGCCTTCTTAGCGCAGTAGGCAGCGCGTCAGTCTCATAATCTGAAGGTCCTGAGTTCGATCCTCAGAGAAGGCAGTGTGCCCACTGTGCTTTCTTTTGCCATCACTCACTTGACCTTTCCGCTCTCGTTGCGTGCCAAAATCCAGCCGCTTTGCTTGCTGCAGTGCTGCAAAGCATTTGACAGCCTCCAGCACTGGAGATGGGAGCGCAAGGCAAGACGTTGTCAGCTGGTTGCCACAAGTGCTGAATGTGAAGATTGGAGCCCAGGAAAAAGCAGAATGGAGAATGCAGGCATCGATCCCGCTACCTCTCACATGCTAAGCGAGCGCTCTACCATTTGAGCTAATTCCCCAGCTTGGCTAAGACTGCTGAGCCCAGATTCTTTCACAACAGCCCCATAGCAGCTGTCTCCAAGTTGCTCCTTGAGCTGCAGGGAAATGCGGCTTGGGCTTGGGCTTGGGCTTGGGCTTGGCTCACTGCCTGAACGCAGTCAGTGCTTTGCTTCAATCAGCAGGTCCCTCCAGCAGCAGCAAGTTAGCAGCGGCAGGACCGGCCAGCTCCAATAACCATGAAAGAAGCCCAGAAGAGCCCCAGCTGGCGCAAGGAAAAGCTGGTGAGCGGAAACTAGCAGCCGCCACGAGTGTGAGGGAGCAGTCGAGAGCCCTGTCTGACTGACACAAGACTTCTTTTGCTTTCCAGTGAGTGCTGAGGTTTTGCCTGCCATGCTGCTCAAACTGGACGCACCCCTCGAACTGTATCGTTAATGTTCTCAATTGCTGTAAATGTAAAACTGTAATTGACATGACAATTGTGAAACGGAAGGGTTGGGAAGAAACTCATGACAGTATTGAAGGAAACTGATCTCCCTTGCAATGTTTGTATTTTTTGGTGCTGTTTGGAAACTGTTTGGCAATGTAATTTTTACAGATATTTATGAATAAAGTATATTTTGGAAATAAAAAAAAAAACTGGACGCACACCCCAGGTAAGCATCAACTCTTGCTGGAGGACCATCAACTAGCTGAAAGGCGCACTTTGGTCTGCCTGAAACCTGCTGCTCGTTCTTTGTGAGAGCTTCCGGCTCCTGTTTACCCCCCTTACTGATGGTTCTTTAGGATTTTAGAAAGGACAAATTGCACAGGCACAGGGTTGGGCGGAACCATAAACTTCTTTATTAAGACCCCCCTAACACCCTGATACAAAGACCTCGAAACGAATGTAAAGGACGCCACACGACACCTTGCTTGCTTAGACCGATTTAAATCCCTCCACCATTTAACCTCGGCTCGGCTCGGCTCGGCTCCCACCCAAACACACAAGTCACCACCACTTTTAAGACGCACCTTTTCCGAAAACCCACAAGCAAAAGCCCACACTTCTGCCCCAAACTCACTCAATTCAAAACCCCAAACCCTCCCAGGATTTCTTTGTCACACTTAAAATTGCTTTCAACTCTCAGCCCCAAATACCCCTCACATTTGGCTGATAACTTACAATCCTCCATGAGGTGAGAATTTGTAGGTCCACGAGCCAGGTTGACTCTTCCTGACCCTCCTTCTTGACTGCAGTGCCAAACTCTTCGATCTTGTCCTTTTCATGATGATCCTTATCGAAATATCATAAACACATCACCTGGAGCCATCCTGCTGGATGGTGAGCGCTTAGCACCTTTTAATCTCTTTCGTCAGTTACCTGCCTGGTCCAGGCAGATCCACTTATGTTGATGTTATTTCCATGACCGAGAACAATAAACTCCACCAGGGTGAGGTATTCCAGGCTCCAGAGCTGATATACGTGAAAAGGTTTCTCTCCTGCCTCGACAGGAGTGAATGCTGTGGCCTGGGGCCGGTTAGTTGTAAGAATGGCCTCCCTAATTACTTAATTGTGTTACATGACGGCAGTTATGCTGTGTCACTGTTATGATAATGTCCCAAATTCCAGTCCTTTGACACTATCAGTTCTGTTGTGATGTTGGAATGTTTGAAATTGATCCATCGGAATGCAGCCTGCGTCTGTGTGCTTTGTGTAAGGTTTTGGCTCTCATTCACAGTACTATTGTCCGTGAGGGTTGGGGTTCCTTCCCCATACTCCATAAAGTCCAGTTTTAAAGTCCAGTCGGGGGGCGGGGGGCGGGAGGTGGGGGTGGGGAGGAGGAATTCCGATCCCAATTCTTCCAGTGCAAAGAGTCGTCCACGACTTGAGTTTCGCTCGCTGGCACGTTCCGAGGTCCAGGACTACGTGCTGTGGGATGCAGTAAAGCTTGGGGCAGCCGCTCCAAAGGCTCCATGGAGAAAGACCACTGTGTAAGGGGGTCCTCCCGCCATAGTTTACCGAGTGGCCGGCACCCGTGTAAGACCCCCTCGGGCTGTATGCGCCAACACTATTTTTGCTGCGTTTTGCAAATGTACATTGCATAGAAAAGGGTTGCAAATTTTTATGGAATATTATATATTCTGGGGGAGCAAAGACGAACCCCTGCTGGCCAGCAGATGAAACTGCGGAAGTGAAACAGTCGCGTGCAGGCAGTTTGCAGACAGGAAACGAGGGATCCCGTGCCTTGGCGGCAACACGTTGAGCAGCCATCGACTTGTCAAGTTAAGAGCGCTACCTTCAGCTAATTGCTGCTTACTACACGCTTACTCTAAAAAAGCACATACTCCTTCAAGTGTGAATTTAAGCAGCGGCCAAAGGATGATTTTGCTCTGCTTTCCTCTACAGTCCTGCGCCGCAGCAGCTGAGCTACGGAAGGGAAGTGACAAAAGTGCTGGCTGATGGTTTGCCGCTCAGGCCTTGGCCTAGCCATTGCTGCCGCTGTGCTGTGGGACTGTGAACGGCCAGCTGCTCTCCACAGCCTGGGCCAATGCTGTAATGGATAAGACGTCTGTCTAGGGATGGGAAGCTGATAGCTTTGACTCCTGGCTGGCTGAGAGTTTTGTGTCGACTTTGTCCTGCGGCTTGGGAACACTTTGCAACTTGGTCTACTTGGGCGTGCTGCATGGCAGTGCCTTCTTAGCGCAGTAGGCAGCGCGTCAGTCTCATAATCTGAAGGTCCTGAGTTCGATCCTCAGAGAAGGCAGTGTGCCCACTGTGCTTTCTTTTGCCATCACTCACTTGACCTTTCCGCTCTCGTTGCGTGCCAAAATCCAGCCGCTTTGCTTGCTGCAGTGCTGCAAAGCATTTGACAGCCTCCAGCACTGGAGATGGGAGCGCAAGGCAAGACGTTGTCAGCTGGTTGCCACAAGTGCTGAATGTGAAGATTGGAGCCCAGGAAAAAGCAGAATGGAGAATGCAGGCATCGATCCCGCTACCTCTCACATGCTAAGCAAGCGCTCTACCATTTGAGCTAATTCCCCAGCTTGGCTAAGACAGCTGAGCCCAGATTCTTTCACAACAGCCCCATAGCAGCTGTCTCCAAGTTGCTCCTTGAGCTGCAGGGAAATGCGGCTTGGGCTTGGGCTTGGGCTTGGGCTTGGCTCACTGCCTGAACGCAGTCAGTGCTTTGCTTCAATCAGCAGGTCCCTCCAGCAGCAGCAAGTTAGCAGCGGCAGGACCGGCCAGCTCCAATAACCATGAAAGAAGCCCAGAAGAGCCCCAGCTGGCGCAAGGAAAAGCTGGTGAGCGGAAACTAGCAGCCGCCACGAGTGTGAGGGAGCAGTCGAGAGCCCTGTCTGACTGACACAAGACTTCTTTTGCTTTCCAGTGAGTGCTGAGGTTTTGCCTGCCATGCTGCTCAAACTGGACGCACCCCTCGAACTGTATCGTTAATATTCTCAATTGCTGTAAATGTAAAACTGTAATTGACATGACAATTGTGAAACGGAAGGGTTGGGAAGAAACTCATGACAGTATTGAAGGAAACTGATCTCCCTTGCAATGTTTGTATTTTTTGGTGCTGTTTGGAAACTGTTTGGCAATGTAATTTTTACAGATATTTATGAATAAAGTATATTTTGGAAATAAAAAAAAAACTGGACGCACACCCCAGGTAAGCATCAACTCTTGCTGGAGAACCATCAACTAGCTGAAAGGCGCACTTTGGTCTGCCTGAAACCTGCTGCTCGTTCTTTGTGAGAGCTTCCTGCTCCTGTTTACCCCCCTTACTGATGGTTCTTTAGGATTTTAGAAAGGACAAATTGCACAGGCACAGGGTTGGGCGGAACCGTAAACTTCTTTATTAAGACCCCCCTAACACCCTGATACAAAGACCTCGAAACGAATGTAAAGGACACCACACGACACCTTGCTTGCTTAGACCGATTTAAATCCCTCCACCATTTAACCTCGGCTCGGCTCGGCTCCCACCCAAACACACAAGTCACCACCACTTTTAAGACGCACCTTTTCCGAAAACCCACAAGCAAAAGCCCACACTTCTGCCCCAAACTCACTCAATTCAAAACCCCAAACCCTCCCAGGATTTCTTTGTCACACTTAAAATTGCTTTCAACTCTCAGCCCCAAATACCCCTCACATTTGGCTGATAACTTACAATCCTCCATGAGGTGAGAATTTGTAGGTCCACGAGCCAGGTTGACTCTTCCTGACCCTCCTTCTTGACTGCAGTGCCAAACTCTTCGATCTTGTCCTTTTCATGATGATCCTTATCGAAATATCATAAACACATCACCTGGAGCCATCCTGCTGGATGGTGAGCGCTTAGCACCTTTTAATCTCTTTCGTCAGTTACCTGCCTGGTCCAGACAGATCCACTTATGTTGATGTTATTTCCATGACCGAGAACAATAAACTCCACCAGGGTGAGGTATTCCAGGCTCCAGAGCTGATATACGTGAAAAGGTTTCTCTCCTGCCTCGACAGGAGTGAATGCTGTGGCCTGGGGCCGGTTAGTTGTAAGAATGGCCTCCCTAATTACTTAATTGTGTTACATGACGGCAGTTATGCTGTGTCACTGTTATGATAATGTCCCAAATTCCAGTCCTTTGACACTATCAGTTCTGTTGTGATGTTGGAATGTTTGAAATTGATCCATCGGAATGCAGCCTGCGTCTGTGTGCTTTGTGTAAGGTTTTGGCTCTCATTCACAGTACTATTGTCCGTGAGGGTTGGGGTTCCTTCCCCATACTCCATAAAGTCCAGTTTTAAAGTCCAGTCGGGGGGCGGGGGGCGGGAGGTGGGGGTGGGGAGGAGGAATTCCGATCCCAATTCTTCCAGTGCAAAGAGTCGTCCACGACTTGAGTTTCGCTCGCTGGCACGTTCCGAGGTCCAGGACTACGTGCTGTGGGATGCAGTAAAGCTTGGGGCAGCCGCTCCAAAGGCTCCATGGAGAAAGACCACTGTGTAAGGGGGTCCTCCCGCCATAGTTTACCGAGTGGCCGGCACCCGTGTAAGACCCCCTCGGGCTGTATGCGCCAACACTATTTTTGCTGTGTTTTGCAAATGTACATTGCATAGAAAAGGGTTGCAAATTTTTATGGAATATTATATATTCTGGGGGAGCAAAGACGAACCCCTGCTGGCCAGCAGATGAAACTGCGGAAGTGAAACAGTCGCGTGCAGGCAGTTTGCAGACAGGAAACGAGGGATCCCGTGCCTTGGCGGCAACACGTTGAGCAGCCATCGACTTGTCAAGTTAAGAGCGCTACCTTCAGCTAATTGCTGCTTACTACACGCTTACTCTAAAAAAGCACATACTCCTTCAAGTGTGAATTTAAGCAGCGGCCAAAGGATGCTTTTGCTCTGCTTTCCTCTACAGTCCTGCGCCGCAGCAGCTGAGCTACGGAAGGGAAGTGACAAAAGTGCTGGCTGATGGTTTGCCGCTCAGGCCTTGGCCTAGCCATTGCTGCCGCTGTGCTGTGGGACTGTGAACGGCCAGCTGCTCTCCACAGCCTGGGCCAATGCTGTAATGGATAAGACGTCTGTCTAGGGATGGGAAGCTGATAGCTTTGACTCCTGGCTGGCTGAGAGTTTTGTGTCGACTTTGTCCTGCGGCTTGGGAACACTTTGCAACTTGGTCTACTTGGGCGTGCTGCATGGCAGTGCCTTCTTAGCGCAGTAGGCAGCGCGTCAGTCTCATAATCTGAAGGTCCTGAGTTCGATCCTCAGAGAAGGCAGTGTGCCCACTGTGCTTTCTTTTGCCATCACTCACTTGACCTTTCCGCTCTCGTTGCGTGCCAAAATCCAGCCGCTTTGCTTGCTGCAGTGCTGCAAAGCATTTGACAGCCTCCAGCACTGGAGATGGGAGCGCAAGGCAAGACGTTGTCAGCTGGTTGCCACAAGTGCTGAATGTGAAGATTGGAGCCCAGGAAAAAGCAGAATGGAGAATGCAGGCATCGATCCCGCTACCTCTCACATGCTAAGCGAGCGCTCTACCATTTGAGCTAATTCCCCAGCTTGGCTAAGACTGCTGAGCCCAGATTCTTTCACAACAGCCCCATAGCAGCTGTCTCCAAGTTGCTCCTTGAGCTGCAGGGAAATGCGGCTTGGGCTTGGGCTTGGGCTTGGGCTTGGCTCACTGCCTGAACGCAGTCAGTGCTTTGCTTCAATCAGCAGGTCCCTCCAGCAGCAGCAAGTTAGCAGCGGCAGGACCGGCCAGCTCCAATAACCATGAAAGAAGCCCAGAAGAGCCCCAGCTGGCGCAAGGAAAAGCTGGTGAGCGGAAACTAGCAGCCGCCACGAGTGTGAGGGAGCAGTCGAGAGCCCTGTCTGACTGACACAAGATTTCTTTTGCTTTCCAGTGAGTGCTGAGGTTTTGCCTGCCATGCTGCTCAAACTGGACGCACCCCTCGAACTGTATCGTTAATGTTCTCAATTGCTGTAAATGTAAAACTGTAATTGACATGACAATTGTGAAACGGAAGGGTTGGGAAGAAACTCATGACAGTATTGAAGGAAACTGATCTCCCTTGCAATGTTTGTATTTTTTGGTGCTGTTTGGAAACTGTTTGGCAATGTAATTTTTACAGATATTTATGAATAAAGTATATTTTGGAAATAAAAAAAAAAACTGGACGCACACCCCAGGTAAGCATCAACTCTTGCTGGAGGACCATCAACTAGCTGAAAGGCGCACTTTGGTCTGCCTGAAACCTGCTGCTCGTTCTTTGTGAGAGCTTCCGGCTCCTGTTTACCCCCCTTACTGATGGTTCTTTAGGATTTTAGAAAGGACAAATTGCACAGGCACAGGGTTGGGCGGAACCATAAACTTCTTTATTAAGACCCCCCTAACACCCTGATACAAAGACCTCGAAACGAATGTAAAGGACGCCACACGACACCTTGCTTGCTTAGACCGATTTAAATCCCTCCACCATTTAACCTCGGCTCGGCTCGGCTCGGCTCCCACCCAAACACACAAGTCACCACCACTTTTAAGACGCACCTTTTCCGAAAACCCACAAGCAAAAGCCCACACTTCTGCCCCAAACTCACTCAATTCAAAACCCCAAACCCTCCCAGGATTTCTTTGTCACACTTAAAATTGCTTTCAACTCTCAGCCCCAAATACCCCTCACATTTGGCTGATAACTTACAATCCTCCATGAGGTGAGAATTTGTAGGTCCACGAGCCAGGTTGACTCTTCCTGACCCTCCTTCTTGACTGCAGTGCCAAACTCTTCGATCTTGTCCTTTTCATGATGATCCTTATCGAAATATCATAAACACATCACCTGGAGCCATCCTGCTGGATGGTGAGCGCTTAGCACCTTTTAATCTCTTTCGTCAGTTACCTGCCTGGTCCAGGCAGATCCACTTATGTTGATGTTATTTCCATGACCGAGAACAATAAACTCCACCAGGGTGAGGTATTCCAGGCTCCAGAGCTGATATACGTGAAAAGGTTTCTCTCCTGCCTCGACAGGAGTGAATGCTGTGGCCTGGGGCCGGTTAGTTGTAAGAATGGCCTCCCTAATTACTTAATTGTGTTACATGACGGCAGTTATGCTGTGTCACTGTTATGATAATGTCCCAAATTCCAGTCCTTTGACACTATCAGTTCTGTTGTGATGTTGGAATGTTTGAAATTGATCCATCGGAATGCAGCCTGCGTCTGTGTGCTTTGTGTAAGGTTTTGGCTCTCATTCACAGTACTATTGTCCGTGAGGGTTGGGGTTCCTTCCCCATACTCCATAAAGTCCAGTTTTAAAGTCCAGTCGGGGGGCGGGAGGTGGGGGTGGGGAGGAGGAATTCCGATCCCAATTCTTCCAGTGCAAAGAGTCGTCCACGACTTGAGTTTCGCTCGCTGGCACGTTCCGAGGTCCAGGACTACGTGCTGTGGGATGCAGTAAAGCTTGGGGCAGCCGCTCCAAAGGCTCCATGGAGAAAGACCACTGTGTAAGGGGGTCCTCCCGCCATAGTTTACCGAGTGGCCGGCACCCGTGTAAGACCCCCTCGGGCTGTATGCGCCAACACTATTTTTGCTGCGTTTTGCAAATGTACATTGCATAGAAAAGGGTTGCAAATTTTTATGGAATATTATATATTCTGGGGGAGCAAAGACGAACCCCTGCTGGCCAGCAGATGAAACTGCGGAAGTGAAACAGTCGCGTGCAGGCAGTTTGCAGACAGGAAACGAGGGATCCCGTGCCTTGGCGGCAACACGTTGAGCAGCCATCGACTTGTCAAGTTAAGAGCGCTACCTTCAGCTAATTGCTGCTTACTACACGCTTACTCTAAAAAAGCACATACTCCTTCAAGTGTGAATTTAAGCAGCGGCCAAAGGATGATTTTGCTCTGCTTTCCTCTACAGTCCTGCGCCGCAGCAGCTGAGCTACGGAAGGGAAGTGACAAAAGTGCTGGCTGATGGTTTGCCGCTCAGGCCTTGGCCTAGCCATTGCTGCCGCTGTGCTGTGGGACTGTGAACGGCCAGCTGCTCTCCACAGCCTGGGCCAATGCTGTAATGGATAAGACGTCTGTCTAGGGATGGGAAGCTGATAGCTTTGACTCCTGGCTGGCTGAGAGTTTTGTGTCGACTTTGTCCTGCGGCTTGGGAACACTTTGCAACTTGGTCTACTTGGGCGTGCTGCATGGCAGTGCCTTCTTAGCGCAGTAGGCAGCGCGTCAGTCTCATAATCTGAAGGTCCTGAGTTCGATCCTCAGAGAAGGCAGTGTGCCCACTGTGCTTTCTTTTGCCATCACTCACTTGACCTTTCCGCTCTCGTTGCGTGCCAAAATCCAGCCGCTTTGCTTGCTGCAGTGCTGCAAAGCATTTGACAGCCTCCAGCACTGGAGATGGGAGCGCAAGGCAAGACGTTGTCAGCTGGTTGCCACAAGTGCTGAATGTGAAGATTGGAGCCCAGGAAAAAGCAGAATGGAGAATGCAGGCATCGATCCCGCTACCTCTCACATGCTAAGCAAGCGCTCTACCATTTGAGCTAATTCCCCAGCTTGGCTAAGACTGCTGAGCCCAGATTCTTTCACAACAGCCCCATAGCAGCTGTCTCCAAGTTGCTCCTTGAGCTGCAGGGAAATGCGGCTTGGGCTTGGGCTTGGGCTTGGGCTTGGCTCACTGCCTGAACGCAGTCAGTGCTTTGCTTCAATCAGCAGGTCCCTCCAGCAGCAGCAAGTTAGCAGCGGCAGGACCGGCCAGCTCCAATAACCATGAAAGAAGCCCAGAAGAGCCCCAGCTGGCGCAAGGAAAAGCTGGTGAGCGGAAACTAGCAGCCGCCACGAGTGTGAGGGAGCAGTCGAGAGCCCTGTCTGACTGACACAAGACTTCTTTTGCTTTCCAGTGAGTGCTGAGGTTTTGCCTGCCATGCTGCTCAAACTGGACGCACCCCTCGAACTGTATCGTTAATGTTCTCAATTGCTGTAAATGTAAAACTGTAATTGACATGACAATTGTGAAACGGAAGGGTTGGGAAGAAACTCATGACAGTATTGAAGGAAACTGATCTCCCTTGCAATGTTTGTATTTTTTGGTGCTGTTTGGAAACTGTTTGGCAATGTAATTTTTACAGATATTTATGAATAAAGTATATTTTGGAAATAAAAAAAAAAACTGGACGCACACCCCAGGTAAGCATCAACTCTTGCTGGAGGACCATCAACTAGCTGAAAGGCGCACTTTGGTCTGCCTGAAACCTGCTGCTCGTTCTTTGTGAGAGCTTCCGGCTCCTGTTTACCCCCCTTACTGATGGTTCTTTAGGATTTTAGAAAGGACAAATTGCACAGGCACAGGGTTGGGCGGAACCATAAACTTCTTTATTAAGACCCCCCTAACACCCTGATACAAAGACCTCGAAACGAATGTAAAGGACGCCACACGACACCTTGCTTGCTTAGACCGATTTAAATCCCTCCACCATTTAACCTCGGCTCGGCTCGGCTCGGCTCCCACCCAAACACACAAGTCACCACCACTTTTAAGACGCACCTTTTCCGAAAACCCACAAGCAAAAGCCCACACTTCTGCCCCAAACTCACTCAATTCAAAACCCCAAACCCTCCCAGGATTTCTTTGTCACACTTAAAATTGCTTTCAACTCTCAGCCCCAAATACCCCTCACATTTGGCTGATAACTTACAATCCTCCATGAGGTGAGAATTTGTAGGTCCACGAGCCAGGTTGACTCTTCCTGACCCTCCTTCTTGACTGCAGTGCCAAACTCTTCGATCTTGTCCTTTTCATGATGATCCTTATCGAAATATCATAAACACATCACCTGGAGCCATCCTGCTGGATGGTGAGCGCTTAGCACCTTTTAATCTCTTTCGTCAGTTACCTGCCTGGTCCAGGCAGATCCACTTATGTTGATGTTATTTCCATGACCGAGAACAATAAACTCCACCAGGGTGAGGTATTCCAGGCTCCAGAGCTGATATACGTGAAAAGGTTTCTCTCCTGCCTCGACAGGAGTGAATGCTGTGGCCTGGGGCCGGTTAGTTGTAAGAATGGCCTCCCTAATTACTTAATTGTGTTACATGACGGCAGTTATGCTGTGTCACTGTTATGATAATGTCCCAAATTCCAGTCCTTTGACACTATCAGTTCTGTTGTGATGTTGGAATGTTTGAAATTGATCCATCGGAATGCAGCCTGCGTCTGTGTGCTTTGTGTAAGGTTTTGGCTCTCATTCACAGTACTATTGTCCGTGAGGGTTGGGGTTCCTTCCCCATACTCCATAAAGTCCAGTTTTAAAGTCCAGTCGGGGGGCGGGAGGTGGGGGTGGGGAGGAGGAATTCCGATCCCAATTCTTCCAGTGCAAAGAGTCGTCCACGACTTGAGTTTCGCTCGCTGGCACGTTCCGAGGTCCAGGACTACGTGCTGTGGGATGCAGTAAAGCTTGGGGCAGCCGCTCCAAAGGCTCCATGGAGAAAGACCACTGTGTAAGGGGGTCCTCCCGCCATAGTTTACCGAGTGGCCGGCACCCGTGTAAGACCCCCTCGGGCTGTATGCGCCAACACTATTTTTGCTGCGTTTTGCAAATGTACATTGCATAGAAAAGGGTTGCAAATTTTTATGGAATATTATATATTCTGGGGGAGCAAAGACGAACCCCTGCTGGCCAGCAGATGAAACTGCGGAAGTGAAACAGTCGCGTGCAGGCAGTTTGCAGACAGGAAACGAGGGATCCCGTGCCTTGGCGGCAACACGTTGAGCAGCCATCGACTTGTCAAGTTAAGAGCGCTACCTTCAGCTAATTGCTGCTTACTACACGCTTACTCTAAAAAAGCACATACTCCTTCAAGTGTGAATTTAAGCAGCGGCCAAAGGATGATTTTGCTCTGCTTTCCTCTACAGTCCTGCGCCGCAGCAGCTGAGCTACGGAAGGGAAGTGACAAAAGTGCTGGCTGATGGTTTGCCGCTCAGGCCTTGGCCTAGCCATTGCTGCCGCTGTGCTGTGGGACTGTGAACGGCCAGCTGCTCTCCACAGCCTGGGCCAATGCTGTAATGGATAAGACGTCTGTCTAGGGATGGGAAGCTGATAGCTTTGACTCCTGGCTGGCTGAGAGTTTTGTGTCGACTTTGTCCTGCGGCTTGGGAACACTTTGCAACTTGGTCTACTTGGGCGTGCTGCATGGCAGTGCCTTCTTAGCGCAGTAGGCAGCGCGTCAGTCTCATAATCTGAAGGTCCTGAGTTCGATCCTCAGAGAAGGCAGTGTGCCCACTGTGCTTTCTTTTGCCATCACTCACTTGACCTTTCCGCTCTCGTTGCGTGCCAAAATCCAGCCGCTTTGCTTGCTGCAGTGCTGCAAAGCATTTGACAGCCTCCAGCACTGGAGATGGGAGCGCAAGGCAAGACGTTGTCAGCTGGTTGCCACAAGTGCTGAATGTGAAGATTGGAGCCCAGGAAAAAGCAGAATGGAGAATGCAGGCATCGATCCCGCTACCTCTCACATGCTAAGCAAGCGCTCTACCATTTGAGCTAATTCCCCAGCTTGGCTAAGACTGCTGAGCCCAGATTCTTTCACAACAGCCCCATAGCAGCTGTCTCCAAGTTGCTCCTTGAGCTGCAGGGAAATGCGGCTTGGGCTTGGGCTTGGGCTTGGGCTTGGCTCACTGCCTGAACGCAGTCAGTGCTTTGCTTCAATCAGCAGGTCCCTCCAGCAGCAGCAAGTTAGCAGCGGCAGGACCGGCCAGCTCCAATAACCATGAAAGAAGCCCAGAAGAGCCCCAGCTGGCGCAAGGAAAAGCTGGTGAGCGGAAACTAGCAGCCGCCACGAGTGTGAGGGAGCAGTCGAGAGCCCTGTCTGACTGACACAAGACTTCTTTTGCTTTCCAGTGAGTGCTGAGGTTTTGCCTGCCATGCTGCTCAAACTGGACGCACCCCTCGAACTGTATCGTTAATGTTCTCAATTGCTGTAAATGTAAAACTGTAATTGACATGACAATTGTGAAACGGAAGGGTTGGGAAGAAACTCATGACAGTATTGAAGGAAACTGATCTCCCTTGCAATGTTTGTATTTTTTGGTGCTGTTTGGAAACTGTTTGGCAATGTAATTTTTACAGATATTTATGAATAAAGTATATTTTGGAAATAAAAAAAAAAACTGGACGCACACCCCAGGTAAGCATCAACTCTTGCTGGAGGACCATCAACTAGCTGAAAGGCGCACTTTGGTCTGCCTGAAACCTGCTGCTCGTTCTTTGTGAGAGCTTCCGGCTCCTGTTTACCCCCCTTACTGATGGTTCTTTAGGATTTTAGAAAGGACAAATTGCACAGGCACAGGGTTGGGCGGAACCATAAACTTCTTTATTAAGACCCCCCTAACACCCTGATACAAAGACCTCGAAACGAATGTAAAGGACGCCACACGACACCTTGCTTGCTTAGACCGATTTAAATCCCTCCACCATTTAACCTCGGCTCGGCTCGGCTCGGCTCCCACCCAAACACACAAGTCACCACCACTTTTAAGACGCACCTTTTCCGAAAACCCACAAGCAAAAGCCCACACTTCTGCCCCAAACTCACTCAATTCAAAACCCCAAACCCTCCCAGGATTTCTTTGTCACACTTAAAATTGCTTTCAACTCTCAGCCCCAAATACCCCTCACATTTGGCTGATAACTTACAATCCTCCATGAGGTGAGAATTTGTAGGTCCACGAGCCAGGTTGACTCTTCCTGACCCTCCTTCTTGACTGCAGTGCCAAACTCTTCGATCTTGTCCTTTTCATGATGATCCTTATCGAAATATCATAAACACATCACCTGGAGCCATCCTGCTGGATGGTGAGCGCTTAGCACCTTTTAATCTCTTTCGTCAGTTACCTGCCTGGTCCAGGCAGATCCACTTATGTTGATGTTATTTCCATGACCGAGAACAATAAACTCCACCAGGGTGAGGTATTCCAGGCTCCAGAGCTGATATACGTGAAAAGGTTTCTCTCCTGCCTCGACAGGAGTGAATGCTGTGGCCTGGGGCCGGTTAGTTGTAAGAATGGCCTCCCTAATTACTTAATTGTGTTACATGACGGCAGTTATGCTGTGTCACTGTTATGATAATGTCCCAAATTCCAGTCCTTTGACACTATCAGTTCTGTTGTGATGTTGGAATGTTTGAAATTGATCCATCGGAATGCAGCCTGCGTCTGTGTGCTTTGTGTAAGGTTTTGGCTCTCATTCACAGTACTATTGTCCGTGAGGGTTGGGGTTCCTTCCCCATACTCCATAAAGTCCAGTTTTAAAGTCCAGTCGGGGGGCGGGAGGTGGGGGTGGGGAGGAGGAATTCCGATCCCAATTCTTCCAGTGCAAAGAGTCGTCCACGACTTGAGTTTCGCTCGCTGGCACGTTCCGAGGTCCAGGACTACGTGCTGTGGGATGCAGTAAAGCTTGGGGCAGCCGCTCCAAAGGCTCCATGGAGAAAGACCACTGTGTAAGGGGGTCCTCCCGCCATAGTTTACCGAGTGGCCGGCACCCGTGTAAGACCCCCTCGGGCTGTATGCGCCAACACTATTTTTGCTGCGTTTTGCAAATGTACATTGCATAGAAAAGGGTTGCAAATTTTTATGGAATATTATATATTCTGGGGGAGCAAAGACGAACCCCTGCTGGCCAGCAGATGAAACTGCGGAAGTGAAACAGTCGCGTGCAGGCAGTTTGCAGACAGGAAACGAGGGATCCCGTGCCTTGGCGGCAACACGTTGAGCAGCCATCGACTTGTCAAGTTAAGAGCGCTACCTTCAGCTAATTGCTGCTTACTACACGCTTACTCTAAAAAAGCACATACTCCTTCAAGTGTGAATTTAAGCAGCGGCCAAAGGATGATTTTGCTCTGCTTTCCTCTACAGTCCTGCGCCGCAGCAGCTGAGCTACGGAAGGGAAGTGACAAAAGTGCTGGCTGATGGTTTGCCGCTCAGGCCTTGGCCTAGCCATTGCTGCCGCTGTGCTGTGGGACTGTGAACGGCCAGCTGCTCTCCACAGCCTGGGCCAATGCTGTAATGGATAAGACGTCTGTCTAGGGATGGGAAGCTGATAGCTTTGACTCCTGGCTGGCTGAGAGTTTTGTGTCGACTTTGTCCTGCGGCTTGGGAACACTTTGCAACTTGGTCTACTTGGGCGTGCTGCATGGCAGTGCCTTCTTAGCGCAGTAGGCAGCGCGTCAGTCTCATAATCTGAAGGTCCTGAGTTCGATCCTCAGAGAAGGCAGTGTGCCCACTGTGCTTTCTTTTGCCATCACTCACTTGACCTTTCCGCTCTCGTTGCGTGCCAAAATCCAGCCGCTTTGCTTGCTGCAGTGCTGCAAAGCATTTGACAGCCTCCAGCACTGGAGATGGGAGCGCAAGGCAAGACGTTGTCAGCTGGTTGCCACAAGTGCTGAATGTGAAGATTGGAGCCCAGGAAAAAGCAGAATGGAGAATGCAGGCATCGATCCCGCTACCTCTCACATGCTAAGCAAGCGCTCTACCATTTGAGCTAATTCCCCAGCTTGGCTAAGACTGCTGAGCCCAGATTCTTTCACAACAGCCCCATAGCAGCTGTCTCCAAGTTGCTCCTTGAGCTGCAGGGAAATGCGGCTTGGGCTTGGGCTTGGGCTTGGGCTTGGCTCACTGCCTGAACGCAGTCAGTGCTTTGCTTCAATCAGCAGGTCCCTCCAGCAGCAGCAAGTTAGCAGCGGCAGGACCGGCCAGCTCCAATAACCATGAAAGAAGCCCAGAAGAGCCCCAGCTGGCGCAAGGAAAAGCTGGTGAGCGGAAACTAGCAGCCGCCACGAGTGTGAGGGAGCAGTCGAGAGCCCTGTCTGACTGACACAAGACTTCTTTTGCTTTCCAGTGAGTGCTGAGGTTTTGCCTGCCATGCTGCTCAAACTGGACGCACCCCTCGAACTGTATCGTTAATGTTCTCAATTGCTGTAAATGTAAAACTGTAATTGACATGACAATTGTGAAACGGAAGGGTTGGGAAGAAACTCATGACAGTATTGAAGGAAACTGATCTCCCTTGCAATGTTTGTATTTTTTGGTGCTGTTTGGAAACTGTTTGGCAATGTAATTTTTACAGATATTTATGAATAAAGTA
The DNA here is from genome assembly GCF_036365525.1 of Heterodontus francisci. NCBI lineage: Eukaryota > Metazoa > Chordata > Chondrichthyes > Heterodontiformes > Heterodontidae > Heterodontus > Heterodontus francisci. The sequence continues at coordinate 62,711,214 of NC_090375.1, read as the reverse complement.
TATTTTGGAAATAAAAAAAAAAACTGGACGCACACCCCAGGTAAGCATCAACTCTTGCTGGAGGACCATCAACTAGCTGAAAGGCGCACTTTGGTCTGCCTGAAACCTGCTGCTCGTTCTTTGTGAGAGCTTCCGGCTCCTGTTTACCCCCCTTACTGATGGTTCTTTAGGATTTTAGAAAGGACAAATTGCACAGGCACAGGGTTGGGCGGAACCATAAACTTCTTTATTAAGACCCCCCTAACACCCTGATACAAAGACCTCGAAACGAATGTAAAGGACGCCACACGACACCTTGCTTGCTTAGACCGATTTAAATCCCTCCACCATTTAACCTCGGCTCGGCTCGGCTCGGCTCCCACCCAAACACACAAGTCACCACCACTTTTAAGACGCACCTTTTCCGAAAACCCACAAGCAAAAGCCCACACTTCTGCCCCAAACTCACTCAATTCAAAACCCCAAACCCTCCCAGGATTTCTTTGTCACACTTAAAATTGCTTTCAACTCTCAGCCCCAAATACCCCTCACATTTGGCTGATAACTTACAATCCTCCATGAGGTGAGAATTTGTAGGTCCACGAGCCAGGTTGACTCTTCCTGACCCTCCTTCTTGACTGCAGTGCCAAACTCTTCGATCTTGTCCTTTTCATGATGATCCTTATCGAAATATCATAAACACATCACCTGGAGCCATCCTGCTGGATGGTGAGCGCTTAGCACCTTTTAATCTCTTTCGTCAGTTACCTGCCTGGTCCAGGCAGATCCACTTATGTTGATGTTATTTCCATGACCGAGAACAATAAACTCCACCAGGGTGAGGTATTCCAGGCTCCAGAGCTGATATACGTGAAAAGGTTTCTCTCCTGCCTCGACAGGAGTGAATGCTGTGGCCTGGGGCCGGTTAGTTGTAAGAATGGCCTCCCTAATTACTTAATTGTGTTACATGACGGCAGTTATGCTGTGTCACTGTTATGATAATGTCCCAAATTCCAGTCCTTTGACACTGTCAGTTCTGTTGTGATGTTGGAATGTTTGAAATTGATCCATCGGAATGCAGCCTGCGTCTGTGTGCTTTGTGTAAGGTTTTGGCTCTCATTCACAGTACTATTGTCCGTGAGGGTTGGGGTTCCTTCCCCATACTCCATAAAGTCCAGTTTTAAAGTCCAGTCGGGGGGCGGGAGGTGGGGGTGGGGAGGAGGAATTCCGATCCCAATTCTTCCAGTGCAAAGAGTCGTCCACGACTTGAGTTTCGCTCGCTGGCACGTTCCGAGGTCCAGGACTACGTGCTGTGGGATGCAGTAAAGCTTGGGGCAGCCGCTCCAAAGGCTCCATGGAGAAAGACCACTGTGTAAGGGGGTCCTCCCGCCATAGTTTACCGAGTGGCCGGCACCCGTGTAAGACCCCCTCGGGCTGTATGCGCCAACACTATTTTTGCTGCGTTTTGCAAATGTACATTGCATAGAAAAGGGTTGCAAATTTTTATGGAATATTATATATTCTGGGGGAGCAAAGACGAACCCCTGCTGGCCAGCAGATGAAACTGCGGAAGTGAAACAGTCGCGTGCAGGCAGTTTGCAGACAGGAAACGAGGGATCCCGTGCCTTGGCGGCAACACGTTGAGCAGCCATCGACTTGTCAAGTTAAGAGCGCTACCTTCAGCTAATTGCTGCTTACTACACGCTTACTCTAAAAAAGCACATACTCCTTCAAGTGTGAATTTAAGCAGCGGCCAAAGGATGATTTTGCTCTGCTTTCCTCTACAGTCCTGCGCCGCAGCAGCTGAGCTACGGAAGGGAAGTGACAAAAGTGCTGGCTGATGGTTTGCCGCTCAGGCCTTGGCCTAGCCATTGCTGCCGCTGTGCTGTGGGACTGTGAACGGCCAGCTGCTCTCCACAGCCTGGGCCAATGCTGTAATGGATAAGACGTCTGTCTAGGGATGGGAAGCTGATAGCTTTGACTCCTGGCTGGCTGACAGTTTTGTGTCGACTTTGTCCTGCGGCTTGGGAACACTTTGCAACTTGGTCTACTTGGGCGTGCTGCATGGCAGTGCCTTCTTAGCGCAGTAGGCAGCGCGTCAGTCTCATAATCTGAAGGTCCTGAGTTCGATCCTCAGAGAAGGCAGTGTGCCCACTGTGCTTTCTTTTGCCATCACTCACTTGACCTTTCCGCTCTCGTTGCGTGCCAAAATCCAGCCGCTTTGCTTGCTGCAGTGCTGCAAAGCATTTGACAGCCTCCAGCACTGGAGATGGGAGCGCAAGGCAAGACGTTGTCAGCTGGTTGCCACAAGTGCTGAATGTGAAGATTGGAGCCCAGGAAAAAGCAGAATGGAGAATGCAGGCATCGATCCCGCTACCTCTCACATGCTAAGCGAGCGCTCTACCATTTGAGCTAATTCCCCAGCTTGGCTAAGACTGCTGAGCCCAGATTCTTTCACAACAGCCCCATAGCAGCTGTCTCCAAGTTGCTCCTTGAGCTGCAGGGAAATGCGGCTTGGGCTTGGGCTTGGGCTTGGGCTTGGCTCACTGCCTGAACGCAGTCAGTGCTTTGCTTCAATCAGCAGGTCCCTCCAGCAGCAGCAAGTTAGCAGCGGCAGGACCGGCCAGCTCCAATAACCATGAAAGAAGCCCAGAAGAGCCCCAGCTGGCGCAAGGAAAAGCTGGTGAGCGGAAACTAGCAGCCGCCACGAGTGTGAGGGAGCAGTCGAGAGCCCTGTCTGACTGACACAAGACTTCTTTTGCTTTCCAGTGAGTGCTGAGGTTTTGCCTGCCATGCTGCTCAAACTGGACGCACCCCTCGAACTGTATCGTTAATGTTCTCAATTGCTGTAAATGTAAAACTGTAATTGACATGACAATTGTGAAACGGAAGGGTTGGGAAGAAACTCATGACAGTATTGAAGGAAACTGATCTCCCTTGCAATGTTTGTATTTTTTGGTGCTGTTTGGAAACTGTTTGGCAATGTAATTTTTACAGATATTTATGAATAAAGTATATTTTGGAAATAAAAAAAAAAACTGGACGCACACCCCAGGTAAGCATCAACTCTTGCTGGAGGACCATCAACTAGCTGAAAGGCGCACTTTGGTCTGCCTGAAACCTGCTGCTCGTTCTTTGTGAGAGCTTCCGGCTCCTGTTTACCCCCCTTACTGATGGTTCTTTAGGATTTTAGAAAGGACAAATTGCACAGGCACAGGGTTGGGCGGAACCATAAACTTCTTTATTAAGACCCCCCTAACACCCTGATACAAAGACCTCGAAACGAATGTAAAGGACGCCACACGACACCTTGCTTGCTTAGACCGATTTAAATCCCTCCACCATTTAACCTCGGCTCGGCTCGGCTCGGCTCCCACCCAAACACACAAGTCACCACCACTTTTAAGACGCACCTTTTCCGAAAACCCACAAGCAAAAGCCCACACTTCTGCCCCAAACTCACTCAATTCAAAACCCCAAACCCTCCCAGGATTTCTTTGTCACACTTAAAATTGCTTTCAACTCTCAGCCCCAAATACCCCTCACATTTGGCTGATAACTTACAATCCTCCATGAGGTGAGAATTTGTAGGTCCACGAGCCAGGTTGACTCTTCCTGACCCTCCTTCTTGACTGCAGTGCCAAACTCTTCGATCTTGTCCTTTTCATGATGATCCTTATCGAAATATCATAAACACATCACCTGGAGCCATCCTGCTGGATGGTGAGCGCTTAGCACCTTTTAATCTCTTTCGTCAGTTACCTGCCTGGTCCAGGCAGATCCACTTATGTTGATGTTATTTCCATGACCGAGAACAATAAACTCCACCAGGGTGAGGTATTCCAGGCTCCAGAGCTGATATACGTGAAAAGGTTTCTCTCCTGCCTCGACAGGAGTGAATGCTGTGGCCTGGGGCCGGTTAGTTGTAAGAATGGCCTCCCTAATTACTTAATTGTGTTACATGACGGCAGTTATGCTGTGTCACTGTTATGATAATGTCCCAAATTCCAGTCCTTTGACACTATCAGTTCTGTTGTGATGTTGGAATGTTTGAAATTGATCCATCGGAATGCAGCCTGCGTCTGTGTGCTTTGTGTAAGGTTTTGGCTCTCATTCACAGTACTATTGTCCGTGAGGGTTGGGGTTCCTTCCCCATACTCCATAAAGTCCAGTTTTAAAGTCCAGTCGGGGGGCGGGGGGCGGGAGGTGGGGGTGGGGAGGAGGAATTCCGATCCCAATTCTTCCAGTGCAAAGAGTCGTCCACGACTTGAGTTTCGCTCGCTGGCACGTTCCGAGGTCCAGGACTACGTGCTGTGGGATGCAGTAAAGCTTGGGGCAGCCGCTCCAAAGGCTCCATGGAGAAAGACCACTGTGTAAGGGGGTCCTCCCGCCATAGTTTACCGAGTGGCCGGCACCCGTGTAAGACCCCCTCGGGCTGTATGCGCCAACACTATTTTTGCTGCGTTTTGCAAATGTACATTGCATAGAAAAGGGTTGCAAATTTTTATGGAATATTATATATTCTGGGGGAGCAAAGACGAACCCCTGCTGGCCAGCAGATGAAACTGCGGAAGTGAAACAGTCGCGTGCAGGCAGTTTGCAGACAGGAAACGAGGGATCCCGTGCCTTGGCGGCAACACGTTGAGCAGCCATCGACTTGTCAAGTTAAGAGCGCTACCTTCAGCTAATTGCTGCTTACTACACGCTTACTCTAAAAAAGCACATACTCCTTCAAGTGTGAATTTAAGCAGCGGCCAAAGGATGATTTTGCTCTGCTTTCCTCTACAGTCCTGCGCCGCAGCAGCTGAGCTACGGAAGGGAAGTGACAAAAGTGCTGGCTGATGGTTTGCCGCTCAGGCCTTGGCCTAGCCATTGCTGCCGCTGTGCTGTGGGACTGTGAACGGCCAGCTGCTCTCCACAGCCTGGGCCAATGCTGTAATGGATAAGACGTCTGTCTAGGGATGGGAAGCTGATAGCTTTGACTCCTGGCTGGCTGAGAGTTTTGTGTCGACTTTGTCCTGCGGCTTGGGAACACTTTGCAACTTGGTCTACTTGGGCGTGCTGCATGGCAGTGCCTTCTTAGCGCAGTAGGCAGCGCGTCAGTCTCATAATCTGAAGGTCCTGAGTTCGATCCTCAGAGAAGGCAGTGTGCCCACTGTGCTTTCTTTTGCCATCACTCACTTGACCTTTCCGCTCTCGTTGCGTGCCAAAATCCAGCCGCTTTGCTTGCTGCAGTGCTGCAAAGCATTTGACAGCCTCCAGCACTGGAGATGGGAGCGCAAGGCAAGACGTTGTCAGCTGGTTGCCACAAGTGCTGAATGTGAAGATTGGAGCCCAGGAAAAAGCAGAATGGAGAATGCAGGCATCGATCCCGCTACCTCTCACATGCTAAGCAAGCGCTCTACCATTTGAGCTAATTCCCCAGCTTGGCTAAGACAGCTGAGCCCAGATTCTTTCACAACAGCCCCATAGCAGCTGTCTCCAAGTTGCTCCTTGAGCTGCAGGGAAATGCGGCTTGGGCTTGGGCTTGGGCTTGGGCTTGGCTCACTGCCTGAACGCAGTCAGTGCTTTGCTTCAATCAGCAGGTCCCTCCAGCAGCAGCAAGTTAGCAGCGGCAGGACCGGCCAGCTCCAATAACCATGAAAGAAGCCCAGAAGAGCCCCAGCTGGCGCAAGGAAAAGCTGGTGAGCGGAAACTAGCAGCCGCCACGAGTGTGAGGGAGCAGTCGAGAGCCCTGTCTGACTGACACAAGACTTCTTTTGCTTTCCAGTGAGTGCTGAGGTTTTGCCTGCCATGCTGCTCAAACTGGACGCACCCCTCGAACTGTATCGTTAATATTCTCAATTGCTGTAAATGTAAAACTGTAATTGACATGACAATTGTGAAACGGAAGGGTTGGGAAGAAACTCATGACAGTATTGAAGGAAACTGATCTCCCTTGCAATGTTTGTATTTTTTGGTGCTGTTTGGAAACTGTTTGGCAATGTAATTTTTACAGATATTTATGAATAAAGTATATTTTGGAAATAAAAAAAAAACTGGACGCACACCCCAGGTAAGCATCAACTCTTGCTGGAGAACCATCAACTAGCTGAAAGGCGCACTTTGGTCTGCCTGAAACCTGCTGCTCGTTCTTTGTGAGAGCTTCCTGCTCCTGTTTACCCCCCTTACTGATGGTTCTTTAGGATTTTAGAAAGGACAAATTGCACAGGCACAGGGTTGGGCGGAACCGTAAACTTCTTTATTAAGACCCCCCTAACACCCTGATACAAAGACCTCGAAACGAATGTAAAGGACACCACACGACACCTTGCTTGCTTAGACCGATTTAAATCCCTCCACCATTTAACCTCGGCTCGGCTCGGCTCCCACCCAAACACACAAGTCACCACCACTTTTAAGACGCACCTTTTCCGAAAACCCACAAGCAAAAGCCCACACTTCTGCCCCAAACTCACTCAATTCAAAACCCCAAACCCTCCCAGGATTTCTTTGTCACACTTAAAATTGCTTTCAACTCTCAGCCCCAAATACCCCTCACATTTGGCTGATAACTTACAATCCTCCATGAGGTGAGAATTTGTAGGTCCACGAGCCAGGTTGACTCTTCCTGACCCTCCTTCTTGACTGCAGTGCCAAACTCTTCGATCTTGTCCTTTTCATGATGATCCTTATCGAAATATCATAAACACATCACCTGGAGCCATCCTGCTGGATGGTGAGCGCTTAGCACCTTTTAATCTCTTTCGTCAGTTACCTGCCTGGTCCAGACAGATCCACTTATGTTGATGTTATTTCCATGACCGAGAACAATAAACTCCACCAGGGTGAGGTATTCCAGGCTCCAGAGCTGATATACGTGAAAAGGTTTCTCTCCTGCCTCGACAGGAGTGAATGCTGTGGCCTGGGGCCGGTTAGTTGTAAGAATGGCCTCCCTAATTACTTAATTGTGTTACATGACGGCAGTTATGCTGTGTCACTGTTATGATAATGTCCCAAATTCCAGTCCTTTGACACTATCAGTTCTGTTGTGATGTTGGAATGTTTGAAATTGATCCATCGGAATGCAGCCTGCGTCTGTGTGCTTTGTGTAAGGTTTTGGCTCTCATTCACAGTACTATTGTCCGTGAGGGTTGGGGTTCCTTCCCCATACTCCATAAAGTCCAGTTTTAAAGTCCAGTCGGGGGGCGGGGGGCGGGAGGTGGGGGTGGGGAGGAGGAATTCCGATCCCAATTCTTCCAGTGCAAAGAGTCGTCCACGACTTGAGTTTCGCTCGCTGGCACGTTCCGAGGTCCAGGACTACGTGCTGTGGGATGCAGTAAAGCTTGGGGCAGCCGCTCCAAAGGCTCCATGGAGAAAGACCACTGTGTAAGGGGGTCCTCCCGCCATAGTTTACCGAGTGGCCGGCACCCGTGTAAGACCCCCTCGGGCTGTATGCGCCAACACTATTTTTGCTGTGTTTTGCAAATGTACATTGCATAGAAAAGGGTTGCAAATTTTTATGGAATATTATATATTCTGGGGGAGCAAAGACGAACCCCTGCTGGCCAGCAGATGAAACTGCGGAAGTGAAACAGTCGCGTGCAGGCAGTTTGCAGACAGGAAACGAGGGATCCCGTGCCTTGGCGGCAACACGTTGAGCAGCCATCGACTTGTCAAGTTAAGAGCGCTACCTTCAGCTAATTGCTGCTTACTACACGCTTACTCTAAAAAAGCACATACTCCTTCAAGTGTGAATTTAAGCAGCGGCCAAAGGATGCTTTTGCTCTGCTTTCCTCTACAGTCCTGCGCCGCAGCAGCTGAGCTACGGAAGGGAAGTGACAAAAGTGCTGGCTGATGGTTTGCCGCTCAGGCCTTGGCCTAGCCATTGCTGCCGCTGTGCTGTGGGACTGTGAACGGCCAGCTGCTCTCCACAGCCTGGGCCAATGCTGTAATGGATAAGACGTCTGTCTAGGGATGGGAAGCTGATAGCTTTGACTCCTGGCTGGCTGAGAGTTTTGTGTCGACTTTGTCCTGCGGCTTGGGAACACTTTGCAACTTGGTCTACTTGGGCGTGCTGCATGGCAGTGCCTTCTTAGCGCAGTAGGCAGCGCGTCAGTCTCATAATCTGAAGGTCCTGAGTTCGATCCTCAGAGAAGGCAGTGTGCCCACTGTGCTTTCTTTTGCCATCACTCACTTGACCTTTCCGCTCTCGTTGCGTGCCAAAATCCAGCCGCTTTGCTTGCTGCAGTGCTGCAAAGCATTTGACAGCCTCCAGCACTGGAGATGGGAGCGCAAGGCAAGACGTTGTCAGCTGGTTGCCACAAGTGCTGAATGTGAAGATTGGAGCCCAGGAAAAAGCAGAATGGAGAATGCAGGCATCGATCCCGCTACCTCTCACATGCTAAGCGAGCGCTCTACCATTTGAGCTAATTCCCCAGCTTGGCTAAGACTGCTGAGCCCAGATTCTTTCACAACAGCCCCATAGCAGCTGTCTCCAAGTTGCTCCTTGAGCTGCAGGGAAATGCGGCTTGGGCTTGGGCTTGGGCTTGGGCTTGGCTCACTGCCTGAACGCAGTCAGTGCTTTGCTTCAATCAGCAGGTCCCTCCAGCAGCAGCAAGTTAGCAGCGGCAGGACCGGCCAGCTCCAATAACCATGAAAGAAGCCCAGAAGAGCCCCAGCTGGCGCAAGGAAAAGCTGGTGAGCGGAAACTAGCAGCCGCCACGAGTGTGAGGGAGCAGTCGAGAGCCCTGTCTGACTGACACAAGATTTCTTTTGCTTTCCAGTGAGTGCTGAGGTTTTGCCTGCCATGCTGCTCAAACTGGACGCACCCCTCGAACTGTATCGTTAATGTTCTCAATTGCTGTAAATGTAAAACTGTAATTGACATGACAATTGTGAAACGGAAGGGTTGGGAAGAAACTCATGACAGTATTGAAGGAAACTGATCTCCCTTGCAATGTTTGTATTTTTTGGTGCTGTTTGGAAACTGTTTGGCAATGTAATTTTTACAGATATTTATGAATAAAGTATATTTTGGAAATAAAAAAAAAAACTGGACGCACACCCCAGGTAAGCATCAACTCTTGCTGGAGGACCATCAACTAGCTGAAAGGCGCACTTTGGTCTGCCTGAAACCTGCTGCTCGTTCTTTGTGAGAGCTTCCGGCTCCTGTTTACCCCCCTTACTGATGGTTCTTTAGGATTTTAGAAAGGACAAATTGCACAGGCACAGGGTTGGGCGGAACCATAAACTTCTTTATTAAGACCCCCCTAACACCCTGATACAAAGACCTCGAAACGAATGTAAAGGACGCCACACGACACCTTGCTTGCTTAGACCGATTTAAATCCCTCCACCATTTAACCTCGGCTCGGCTCGGCTCGGCTCCCACCCAAACACACAAGTCACCACCACTTTTAAGACGCACCTTTTCCGAAAACCCACAAGCAAAAGCCCACACTTCTGCCCCAAACTCACTCAATTCAAAACCCCAAACCCTCCCAGGATTTCTTTGTCACACTTAAAATTGCTTTCAACTCTCAGCCCCAAATACCCCTCACATTTGGCTGATAACTTACAATCCTCCATGAGGTGAGAATTTGTAGGTCCACGAGCCAGGTTGACTCTTCCTGACCCTCCTTCTTGACTGCAGTGCCAAACTCTTCGATCTTGTCCTTTTCATGATGATCCTTATCGAAATATCATAAACACATCACCTGGAGCCATCCTGCTGGATGGTGAGCGCTTAGCACCTTTTAATCTCTTTCGTCAGTTACCTGCCTGGTCCAGGCAGATCCACTTATGTTGATGTTATTTCCATGACCGAGAACAATAAACTCCACCAGGGTGAGGTATTCCAGGCTCCAGAGCTGATATACGTGAAAAGGTTTCTCTCCTGCCTCGACAGGAGTGAATGCTGTGGCCTGGGGCCGGTTAGTTGTAAGAATGGCCTCCCTAATTACTTAATTGTGTTACATGACGGCAGTTATGCTGTGTCACTGTTATGATAATGTCCCAAATTCCAGTCCTTTGACACTATCAGTTCTGTTGTGATGTTGGAATGTTTGAAATTGATCCATCGGAATGCAGCCTGCGTCTGTGTGCTTTGTGTAAGGTTTTGGCTCTCATTCACAGTACTATTGTCCGTGAGGGTTGGGGTTCCTTCCCCATACTCCATAAAGTCCAGTTTTAAAGTCCAGTCGGGGGGCGGGAGGTGGGGGTGGGGAGGAGGAATTCCGATCCCAATTCTTCCAGTGCAAAGAGTCGTCCACGACTTGAGTTTCGCTCGCTGGCACGTTCCGAGGTCCAGGACTACGTGCTGTGGGATGCAGTAAAGCTTGGGGCAGCCGCTCCAAAGGCTCCATGGAGAAAGACCACTGTGTAAGGGGGTCCTCCCGCCATAGTTTACCGAGTGGCCGGCACCCGTGTAAGACCCCCTCGGGCTGTATGCGCCAACACTATTTTTGCTGCGTTTTGCAAATGTACATTGCATAGAAAAGGGTTGCAAATTTTTATGGAATATTATATATTCTGGGGGAGCAAAGACGAACCCCTGCTGGCCAGCAGATGAAACTGCGGAAGTGAAACAGTCGCGTGCAGGCAGTTTGCAGACAGGAAACGAGGGATCCCGTGCCTTGGCGGCAACACGTTGAGCAGCCATCGACTTGTCAAGTTAAGAGCGCTACCTTCAGCTAATTGCTGCTTACTACACGCTTACTCTAAAAAAGCACATACTCCTTCAAGTGTGAATTTAAGCAGCGGCCAAAGGATGATTTTGCTCTGCTTTCCTCTACAGTCCTGCGCCGCAGCAGCTGAGCTACGGAAGGGAAGTGACAAAAGTGCTGGCTGATGGTTTGCCGCTCAGGCCTTGGCCTAGCCATTGCTGCCGCTGTGCTGTGGGACTGTGAACGGCCAGCTGCTCTCCACAGCCTGGGCCAATGCTGTAATGGATAAGACGTCTGTCTAGGGATGGGAAGCTGATAGCTTTGACTCCTGGCTGGCTGAGAGTTTTGTGTCGACTTTGTCCTGCGGCTTGGGAACACTTTGCAACTTGGTCTACTTGGGCGTGCTGCATGGCAGTGCCTTCTTAGCGCAGTAGGCAGCGCGTCAGTCTCATAATCTGAAGGTCCTGAGTTCGATCCTCAGAGAAGGCAGTGTGCCCACTGTGCTTTCTTTTGCCATCACTCACTTGACCTTTCCGCTCTCGTTGCGTGCCAAAATCCAGCCGCTTTGCTTGCTGCAGTGCTGCAAAGCATTTGACAGCCTCCAGCACTGGAGATGGGAGCGCAAGGCAAGACGTTGTCAGCTGGTTGCCACAAGTGCTGAATGTGAAGATTGGAGCCCAGGAAAAAGCAGAATGGAGAATGCAGGCATCGATCCCGCTACCTCTCACATGCTAAGCAAGCGCTCTACCATTTGAGCTAATTCCCCAGCTTGGCTAAGACTGCTGAGCCCAGATTCTTTCACAACAGCCCCATAGCAGCTGTCTCCAAGTTGCTCCTTGAGCTGCAGGGAAATGCGGCTTGGGCTTGGGCTTGGGCTTGGGCTTGGCTCACTGCCTGAACGCAGTCAGTGCTTTGCTTCAATCAGCAGGTCCCTCCAGCAGCAGCAAGTTAGCAGCGGCAGGACCGGCCAGCTCCAATAACCATGAAAGAAGCCCAGAAGAGCCCCAGCTGGCGCAAGGAAAAGCTGGTGAGCGGAAACTAGCAGCCGCCACGAGTGTGAGGGAGCAGTCGAGAGCCCTGTCTGACTGACACAAGACTTCTTTTGCTTTCCAGTGAGTGCTGAGGTTTTGCCTGCCATGCTGCTCAAACTGGACGCACCCCTCGAACTGTATCGTTAATGTTCTCAATTGCTGTAAATGTAAAACTGTAATTGACATGACAATTGTGAAACGGAAGGGTTGGGAAGAAACTCATGACAGTATTGAAGGAAACTGATCTCCCTTGCAATGTTTGTATTTTTTGGTGCTGTTTGGAAACTGTTTGGCAATGTAATTTTTACAGATATTTATGAATAAAGTATATTTTGGAAATAAAAAAAAAAACTGGACGCACACCCCAGGTAAGCATCAACTCTTGCTGGAGGACCATCAACTAGCTGAAAGGCGCACTTTGGTCTGCCTGAAACCTGCTGCTCGTTCTTTGTGAGAGCTTCCGGCTCCTGTTTACCCCCCTTACTGATGGTTCTTTAGGATTTTAGAAAGGACAAATTGCACAGGCACAGGGTTGGGCGGAACCATAAACTTCTTTATTAAGACCCCCCTAACACCCTGATACAAAGACCTCGAAACGAATGTAAAGGACGCCACACGACACCTTGCTTGCTTAGACCGATTTAAATCCCTCCACCATTTAACCTCGGCTCGGCTCGGCTCGGCTCCCACCCAAACACACAAGTCACCACCACTTTTAAGACGCACCTTTTCCGAAAACCCACAAGCAAAAGCCCACACTTCTGCCCCAAACTCACTCAATTCAAAACCCCAAACCCTCCCAGGATTTCTTTGTCACACTTAAAATTGCTTTCAACTCTCAGCCCCAAATACCCCTCACATTTGGCTGATAACTTACAATCCTCCATGAGGTGAGAATTTGTAGGTCCACGAGCCAGGTTGACTCTTCCTGACCCTCCTTCTTGACTGCAGTGCCAAACTCTTCGATCTTGTCCTTTTCATGATGATCCTTATCGAAATATCATAAACACATCACCTGGAGCCATCCTGCTGGATGGTGAGCGCTTAGCACCTTTTAATCTCTTTCGTCAGTTACCTGCCTGGTCCAGGCAGATCCACTTATGTTGATGTTATTTCCATGACCGAGAACAATAAACTCCACCAGGGTGAGGTATTCCAGGCTCCAGAGCTGATATACGTGAAAAGGTTTCTCTCCTGCCTCGACAGGAGTGAATGCTGTGGCCTGGGGCCGGTTAGTTGTAAGAATGGCCTCCCTAATTACTTAATTGTGTTACATGACGGCAGTTATGCTGTGTCACTGTTATGATAATGTCCCAAATTCCAGTCCTTTGACACTATCAGTTCTGTTGTGATGTTGGAATGTTTGAAATTGATCCATCGGAATGCAGCCTGCGTCTGTGTGCTTTGTGTAAGGTTTTGGCTCTCATTCACAGTACTATTGTCCGTGAGGGTTGGGGTTCCTTCCCCATACTCCATAAAGTCCAGTTTTAAAGTCCAGTCGGGGGGCGGGAGGTGGGGGTGGGGAGGAGGAATTCCGATCCCAATTCTTCCAGTGCAAAGAGTCGTCCACGACTTGAGTTTCGCTCGCTGGCACGTTCCGAGGTCCAGGACTACGTGCTGTGGGATGCAGTAAAGCTTGGGGCAGCCGCTCCAAAGGCTCCATGGAGAAAGACCACTGTGTAAGGGGGTCCTCCCGCCATAGTTTACCGAGTGGCCGGCACCCGTGTAAGACCCCCTCGGGCTGTATGCGCCAACACTATTTTTGCTGCGTTTTGCAAATGTACATTGCATAGAAAAGGGTTGCAAATTTTTATGGAATATTATATATTCTGGGGGAGCAAAGACGAACCCCTGCTGGCCAGCAGATGAAACTGCGGAAGTGAAACAGTCGCGTGCAGGCAGTTTGCAGACAGGAAACGAGGGATCCCGTGCCTTGGCGGCAACACGTTGAGCAGCCATCGACTTGTCAAGTTAAGAGCGCTACCTTCAGCTAATTGCTGCTTACTACACGCTTACTCTAAAAAAGCACATACTCCTTCAAGTGTGAATTTAAGCAGCGGCCAAAGGATGATTTTGCTCTGCTTTCCTCTACAGTCCTGCGCCGCAGCAGCTGAGCTACGGAAGGGAAGTGACAAAAGTGCTGGCTGATGGTTTGCCGCTCAGGCCTTGGCCTAGCCATTGCTGCCGCTGTGCTGTGGGACTGTGAACGGCCAGCTGCTCTCCACAGCCTGGGCCAATGCTGTAATGGATAAGACGTCTGTCTAGGGATGGGAAGCTGATAGCTTTGACTCCTGGCTGGCTGAGAGTTTTGTGTCGACTTTGTCCTGCGGCTTGGGAACACTTTGCAACTTGGTCTACTTGGGCGTGCTGCATGGCAGTGCCTTCTTAGCGCAGTAGGCAGCGCGTCAGTCTCATAATCTGAAGGTCCTGAGTTCGATCCTCAGAGAAGGCAGTGTGCCCACTGTGCTTTCTTTTGCCATCACTCACTTGACCTTTCCGCTCTCGTTGCGTGCCAAAATCCAGCCGCTTTGCTTGCTGCAGTGCTGCAAAGCATTTGACAGCCTCCAGCACTGGAGATGGGAGCGCAAGGCAAGACGTTGTCAGCTGGTTGCCACAAGTGCTGAATGTGAAGATTGGAGCCCAGGAAAAAGCAGAATGGAGAATGCAGGCATCGATCCCGCTACCTCTCACATGCTAAGCAAGCGCTCTACCATTTGAGCTAATTCCCCAGCTTGGCTAAGACTGCTGAGCCCAGATTCTTTCACAACAGCCCCATAGCAGCTGTCTCCAAGTTGCTCCTTGAGCTGCAGGGAAATGCGGCTTGGGCTTGGGCTTGGGCTTGGGCTTGGCTCACTGCCTGAACGCAGTCAGTGCTTTGCTTCAATCAGCAGGTCCCTCCAGCAGCAGCAAGTTAGCAGCGGCAGGACCGGCCAGCTCCAATAACCATGAAAGAAGCCCAGAAGAGCCCCAGCTGGCGCAAGGAAAAGCTGGTGAGCGGAAACTAGCAGCCGCCACGAGTGTGAGGGAGCAGTCGAGAGCCCTGTCTGACTGACACAAGACTTCTTTTGCTTTCCAGTGAGTGCTGAGGTTTTGCCTGCCATGCTGCTCAAACTGGACGCACCCCTCGAACTGTATCGTTAATGTTCTCAATTGCTGTAAATGTAAAACTGTAATTGACATGACAATTGTGAAACGGAAGGGTTGGGAAGAAACTCATGACAGTATTGAAGGAAACTGATCTCCCTTGCAATGTTTGTATTTTTTGGTGCTGTTTGGAAACTGTTTGGCAATGTAATTTTTACAGATATTTATGAATAAAGTATATTTTGGAAATAAAAAAAAAAACTGGACGCACACCCCAGGTAAGCATCAACTCTTGCTGGAGGACCATCAACTAGCTGAAAGGCGCACTTTGGTCTGCCTGAAACCTGCTGCTCGTTCTTTGTGAGAGCTTCCGGCTCCTGTTTACCCCCCTTACTGATGGTTCTTTAGGATTTTAGAAAGGACAAATTGCACAGGCACAGGGTTGGGCGGAACCATAAACTTCTTTATTAAGACCCCCCTAACACCCTGATACAAAGACCTCGAAACGAATGTAAAGGACGCCACACGACACCTTGCTTGCTTAGACCGATTTAAATCCCTCCACCATTTAACCTCGGCTCGGCTCGGCTCGGCTCCCACCCAAACACACAAGTCACCACCACTTTTAAGACGCACCTTTTCCGAAAACCCACAAGCAAAAGCCCACACTTCTGCCCCAAACTCACTCAATTCAAAACCCCAAACCCTCCCAGGATTTCTTTGTCACACTTAAAATTGCTTTCAACTCTCAGCCCCAAATACCCCTCACATTTGGCTGATAACTTACAATCCTCCATGAGGTGAGAATTTGTAGGTCCACGAGCCAGGTTGACTCTTCCTGACCCTCCTTCTTGACTGCAGTGCCAAACTCTTCGATCTTGTCCTTTTCATGATGATCCTTATCGAAATATCATAAACACATCACCTGGAGCCATCCTGCTGGATGGTGAGCGCTTAGCACCTTTTAATCTCTTTCGTCAGTTACCTGCCTGGTCCAGGCAGATCCACTTATGTTGATGTTATTTCCATGACCGAGAACAATAAACTCCACCAGGGTGAGGTATTCCAGGCTCCAGAGCTGATATACGTGAAAAGGTTTCTCTCCTGCCTCGACAGGAGTGAATGCTGTGGCCTGGGGCCGGTTAGTTGTAAGAATGGCCTCCCTAATTACTTAATTGTGTTACATGACGGCAGTTATGCTGTGTCACTGTTATGATAATGTCCCAAATTCCAGTCCTTTGACACTATCAGTTCTGTTGTGATGTTGGAATGTTTGAAATTGATCCATCGGAATGCAGCCTGCGTCTGTGTGCTTTGTGTAAGGTTTTGGCTCTCATTCACAGTACTATTGTCCGTGAGGGTTGGGGTTCCTTCCCCATACTCCATAAAGTCCAGTTTTAAAGTCCAGTCGGGGGGCGGGAGGTGGGGGTGGGGAGGAGGAATTCCGATCCCAATTCTTCCAGTGCAAAGAGTCGTCCACGACTTGAGTTTCGCTCGCTGGCACGTTCCGAGGTCCAGGACTACGTGCTGTGGGATGCAGTAAAGCTTGGGGCAGCCGCTCCAAAGGCTCCATGGAGAAAGACCACTGTGTAAGGGGGTCCTCCCGCCATAGTTTACCGAGTGGCCGGCACCCGTGTAAGACCCCCTCGGGCTGTATGCGCCAACACTATTTTTGCTGCGTTTTGCAAATGTACATTGCATAGAAAAGGGTTGCAAATTTTTATGGAATATTATATATTCTGGGGGAGCAAAGACGAACCCCTGCTGGCCAGCAGATGAAACTGCGGAAGTGAAACAGTCGCGTGCAGGCAGTTTGCAGACAGGAAACGAGGGATCCCGTGCCTTGGCGGCAACACGTTGAGCAGCCATCGACTTGTCAAGTTAAGAGCGCTACCTTCAGCTAATTGCTGCTTACTACACGCTTACTCTAAAAAAGCACATACTCCTTCAAGTGTGAATTTAAGCAGCGGCCAAAGGATGATTTTGCTCTGCTTTCCTCGACAGTCCTGCGCCGCAGCAGCTGAGCTACGGAAGGGAAGTGACAAAAGTGCTGGCTGATGGTTTGCCGCTCAGGCCTTGGCCTAGCCATTGCTGCCGCTGTGCTGTGGGACTGTGAACGGCCAGCTGCTCTCCACAGCCTGGGCCAATGCTGTAATGGATAAGACGTCTGTCTAGGGATGGGAAGCTGATAGCTTTGACTCCTGGCTGGCTGAGAGTTTTGTGTCGACTTTGTCCTGCGGCTTGGGAACACTTTGCAACTTGGTCTACTTGGGCGTGCTGCATGGCAGTGCCTTCTTAGCGCAGTAGGCAGCGCGTCAGTCTCATAATCTGAAGGTCCTGAGTTCGATCCTCAGAGAAGGCAGTGTGCCCACTGTGCTTTCTTTTGCCATCACTCACTTGACCTTTCCGCTCTCGTTGCGTGCCAAAATCCAGCCGCTTTGCTTGCTGCAGTGCTGCAAAGCATTTGACAGCCTCCAGCACTGGAGATGGGAGCGCAAGGCAAGACGTTGTCAGCTGGTTGCCACAAGTGCTGAATGTGAAGATTGGAGCCCAGGAAAAAGCAGAATGGAGAATGCAGGCATCGATCCCGCTACCTCTCACATGCTAAGCAAGCGCTCTACCATTTGAGCTAATTCCCCAGCTTGGCTAAGACTGCTGAGCCCAGATTCTTTCACAACAGCCCCATAGCAGCTGTCTCCAAGTTGCTCCTTGAGCTGCAGGGAAATGCGGCTTGGGCTTGGGCTTGGGCTTGGGCTTGGCTCACTGCCTGAACGCAGTCAGTGCTTTGCTTCAATCAGCAGGTCCCTCCAGCAGCAGCAAGTTAGCAGCGGCAGGACCGGCCAGCTCCAATAACCATGAAAGAAGCCCAGAAGAGCCCCAGCTGGCGCAAGGAAAAGCTGGTGAGCGGAAACTAGCAGCCGCCACGAGTGTGAGGGAGCAGTCGAGAGCCCTGTCTGACTGACACAAGACTTCTTTTGCTTTCCAGTGAGTGCTGAGGTTTTGCCTGCCATGCTGCTCAAACTGGACGCACCCCTCGAACTGTATCGTTAATGTTCTCAATTGCTGTAAATGTAAAACTGTAATTGACATGACAATTGTGAAACGGAAGGGTTGGGAAGAAACTCATGACAGTATTGAAGGAAACTGATCTCCCTTGCAATGTTTGTATTTTTTGGTGCTGTTTGGAAACTGTTTGGCAATGTAATTTTTACAGATATTTATGAATAAAGTATATTTTGGAAATAAAAAAAAAAACTGGACGCACACCCCAGGTAAGCATCAACTCTTGCTGGAGGACCATCAACTAGCTGAAAGGCGCACTTTGGTCTGCCTGAAACCTGCTGCTCGTTCTTTGTGAGAGCTTCCGGCTCCTGTTTACCCCCCTTACTGATGGTTCTTTAGGATTTTAGAAAGGACAAATTGCACAGGCACAGGGTTGGGCGGAACCATAAACTTCTTTATTAAGACCCCCCTAACACCCTGATACAAAGACCTCGAAACGAATGTAAAGGACGCCACACGACACCTTGCTTGCTTAGACCGATTTAAATCCCTCCACCATTTAACCTCGGCTCGGCTCGGCTCGGCTCCCACCCAAACACACAAGTCACCACCACTTTTAAGACGCACCTTTTCCGAAAACCCACAAGCAAAAGCCCACACTTCTGCCCCAAACTCACTCAATTCAAAACCCCAAACCCTCCCAGGATTTCTTTGTCACACTTAAAATTGCTTTCAACTCTCAGCCCCAAATACCCCTCACATTTGGCTGATAACTTACAATCCTCCATGAGGTGAGAATTTGTAGGTCCACGAGCCAGGTTGACTCTTCCTGACCCTCCTTCTTGACTGCAGTGCCAAACTCTTCGATCTTGTCCTTTTCATGATGATCCTTATCGAAATATCATAAACACATCACCTGGAGCCATCCTGCTGGATGGTGAGCGCTTAGCACCTTTTAATCTCTTTCGTCAGTTACCTGCCTGGTCCAGGCAGATCCACTTATGTTGATGTTATTTCCATGACCGAGAACAATAAACTCCACCAGGGTGAGGTATTCCAGGCTCCAGAGCTGATATACGTGAAAAGGTTTCTCTCCTGCCTCGACAGGAGTGAATGCTGTGGCCTGGGGCCGGTTAGTTGTAAGAATGGCCTCCCTAATTACTTAATTGTGTTACATGACGGCAGTTATGCTGTGTCACTGTTATGATAATGTCCCAAATTCCAGTCCTTTGACACTGTCAGTTCTGTTGTGATGTTGGAATGTTTGAAATTGATCCATCGGAATGCAGCCTGCGTCTGTGTGCTTTGTGTAAGGTTTTGGCTCTCATTCACAGTACTATTGTCCGTGAGGGTTGGGGTTCCTTCCCCATACTCCATAAAGTCCAGTTTTAAAGTCCAGTCGGGGGGCGGGAGGTGGGGGTGGGGAGGAGGAATTCCGATCCCAATTCTTCCAGTGCAAAGAGTCGTCCACGACTTGAGTTTCGCTCGCTGGCACGTTCCGAGGTCCAGGACTACGTGCTGTGGGATGCAGTAAAGCTTGGGGCAGCCGCTCCAAAGGCTCCATGGAGAAAGACCACTGTGTAAGGGGGTCCTCCCGCCATAGTTTACCGAGTGGCCGGCACCCGTGTAAGACCCCCTCGGGCTGTATGCGCCAACACTATTTTTGCTGCGTTTTGCAAATGTACATTGCATAGAAAAGGGTTGCAAATTTTTATGGAATATTATATATTCTGGGGGAGCAAAGACGAACCCCTGCTGGCCAGCAGATGAAACTGCGGAAGTGAAACAGTCGCGTGCAGGCAGTTTGCAGACAGGAAACGAGGGATCCCGTGCCTTGGCGGCAACACGTTGAGCAGCCATCGACTTGTCAAGTTAAGAGCGCTACCTTCAGCTAATTGCTGCTTACTACACGCTTACTCTAAAAAAGCACATACTCCTTCAAGTGTGAATTTAAGCAGCGGCCAAAGGATGATTTTGCTCTGCTTTCCTCTACAGTCCTGCGCCGCAGCAGCTGAGCTACGGAAGGGAAGTGACAAAAGTGCTGGCTGATGGTTTGCCGCTCAGGCCTTGGCCTAGCCATTGCTGCCGCTGTGCTGTGGGACTGTGAACGGCCAGCTGCTCTCCACAGCCTGGGCCAATGCTGTAATGGATAAGACGTCTGTCTAGGGATGGGAAGCTGATAGCTTTGACTCCTGGCTGGCTGACAGTTTTGTGTCGACTTTGTCCTGCGGCTTGGGAACACTTTGCAACTTGGTCTACTTGGGCGTGCTGCATGGCAGTGCCTTCTTAGCGCAGTAGGCAGCGCGTCAGTCTCATAATCTGAAGGTCCTGAGTTCGATCCTCAGAGAAGGCAGTGTGCCCACTGTGCTTTCTTTTGCCATCACTCACTTGACCTTTCCGCTCTCGTTGCGTGCCAAAATCCAGCCGCTTTGCTTGCTGCAGTGCTGCAAAGCATTTGACAGCCTCCAGCACTGGAGATGGGAGCGCAAGGCAAGACGTTGTCAGCTGGTTGCCACAAGTGCTGAATGTGAAGATTGGAGCCCAGGAAAAAGCAGAATGGAGAATGCAGGCATCGATCCCGCTACCTCTCACATGCTAAGCGAGCGCTCTACCATTTGAGCTAATTCCCCAGCTTGGCTAAGACTGCTGAGCCCAGATTCTTTCACAACAGCCCCATAGCAGCTGTCTCCAAGTTGCTCCTTGAGCTGCAGGGAAATGCGGCTTGGGCTTGGGCTTGGGCTTGGGCTTGGCTCACTGCCTGAACGCAGTCAGTGCTTTGCTTCAATCAGCAGGTCCCTCCAGCAGCAGCAAGTTAGCAGCGGCAGGACCGGCCAGCTCCAATAACCATGAAAGAAGCCCAGAAGAGCCCCAGCTGGCGCAAGGAAAAGCTGGTGAGCGGAAACTAGCAGCCGCCACGAGTGTGAGGGAGCAGTCGAGAGCCCTGTCTGACTGACACAAGACTTCTTTTGCTTTCCAGTGAGTGCTGAGGTTTTGCCTGCCATGCTGCTCAAACTGGACGCACCCCTCGAACTGTATCGTTAATGTTCTCAATTGCTGTAAATGTAAAACTGTAATTGACATGACAATTGTGAAACGGAAGGGTTGGGAAGAAACTCATGACAGTATTGAAGGAAACTGATCTCCCTTGCAATGTTTGTATTTTTTGGTGCTGTTTGGAAACTGTTTGGCAATGTAATTTTTACAGATATTTATGAATAAAGTATATTTTGGAAATAAAAAAAAAAACTGGACGCACACCCCAGGTAAGCATCAACTCTTGCTGGAGGACCATCAACTAGCTGAAAGGCGCACTTTGGTCTGCCTGAAACCTGCTGCTCGTTCTTTGTGAGAGCTTCCGGCTCCTGTTTACCCCCCTTACTGATGGTTCTTTAGGATTTTAGAAAGGACAAATTGCACAGGCACAGGGTTGGGCGGAACCATAAACTTCTTTATTAAGACCCCCCTAACACCCTGATACAAAGACCTCGAAACGAATGTAAAGGACGCCACACGACACCTTGCTTGCTTAGACCGATTTAAATCCCTCCACCATTTAACCTCGGCTCGGCTCGGCTCGGCTCCCACCCAAACACACAAGTCACCACCACTTTTAAGACGCACCTTTTCCGAAAACCCACAAGCAAAAGCCCACACTTCTGCCCCAAACTCACTCAATTCAAAACCCCAAACCCTCCCAGGATTTCTTTGTCACACTTAAAATTGCTTTCAACTCTCAGCCCCAAATACCCCTCACATTTGGCTGATAACTTACAATCCTCCATGAGGTGAGAATTTGTAGGTCCACGAGCCAGGTTGACTCTTCCTGACCCTCCTTCTTGACTGCAGTGCCAAACTCTTCGATCTTGTCCTTTTCATGATGATCCTTATCGAAATATCATAAACACATCACCTGGAGCCATCCTGCTGGATGGTGAGCGCTTAGCACCTTTTAATCTCTTTCGTCAGTTACCTGCCTGGTCCAGGCAGATCCACTTATGTTGATGTTATTTCCATGACCGAGAACAATAAACTCCACCAGGGTGAGGTATTCCAGGCTCCAGAGCTGATATACGTGAAAAGGTTTCTCTCCTGCCTCGACAGGAGTGAATGCTGTGGCCTGGGGCCGGTTAGTTGTAAGAATGGCCTCCCTAATTACTTAATTGTGTTACATGACGGCAGTTATGCTGTGTCACTGTTATGATAATGTCCCAAATTCCAGTCCTTTGACACTATCAGTTCTGTTGTGATGTTGGAATGTTTGAAATTGATCCATCGGAATGCAGCCTGCGTCTGTGTGCTTTGTGTAAGGTTTTGGCTCTCATTCACAGTACTATTGTCCGTGAGGGTTGGGGTTCCTTCCCCATACTCCATAAAGTCCAGTTTTAAAGTCCAGTCGGGGGGCGGGAGGTGGGGGTGGGGAGGAGGAATTCCGATCCCAATTCTTCCAGTGCAAAGAGTCGTCCACGACTTGAGTTTCGCTCGCTGGCACGTTCCGAGGTCCAGGACTACGTGCTGTGGGATGCAGTAAAGCTTGGGGCAGCCGCTCCAAAGGCTCCATGGAGAAAGACTGTGTAAGGGGGTCCTCCCGCCATAGTTTACCGAGTGGCCGGCACCCGTGTAAGACCCCCTCGGGCTGTATGCGCCAACACTATTTTTGCTGCGTTTTGCAAATGTACATTGCATAGAAAAGGGTTGCAAATTTTTATGGAATATTATATATTCTGGGGGAGCAAAGACGAACCCCTGCTGGCCAGCAGATGAAACTGCGGAAGTGAAACAGTCGCGTGCAGGCAGTTTGCAGACAGGAAACGAGGGATCCCGTGCCTTGGCGGCAACACGTTGAGCAGCCATCGACTTGTCAAGTTAAGAGCGCTACCTTCAGCTAATTGCTGCTTACTACACGCTTACTCTAAAAAAGCACATACTCCTTCAAGTGTGAATTTAAGCAGCGGCCAAAGGATGATTTTGCTCTGCTTTCCTCTACAGTCCTGCGCCGCAGCAGCTGAGCTACGGAAGGGAAGTGACAAAAGTGCTGGCTGATGGTTTGCCGCTCAGGCCTTGGCCTAGCCATTGCTGCCGCTGTGCTGTGGGACTGTGAACGGCCAGCTGCTCTCCACAGCCTGGGCCAATGCTGTAATGGATAAGCCGTCTGTCTGGGGATGGGAAGCTGATAGCTTTGACTCCTGGCTGGCTGAGAGTTTTGTGTCGACTTTGTCCTGCGGCTTGGGAACACTTTGCAACTTGGTCTACTTGGGCGTGCTGCATGGCAGTGCCTTCTTAGCGCAGTAGGCAGCGCGTCAGTCTCATAATCTGAAGGTCCTGAGTTCGATCCTCAGAGAAGGCAGTGTGCCCACTGTGCTTTCTTTTGCCATCACTCACTTGACCTTTCCGCTCTCGTTGCGCGCCAAAATCCAGCCGCTTTGCTTGCTGCCGTGCTGCAAAGCATTTGACAACCTCCAGCACTGGAGATGGGAGCGCAAGGCAAGACGTTGTCAGCTGGTTGCCACAAGTGCTGAATATGAAGATTGGAGCCCAGGAAAAAGCATAATGGAGAATGCAGGCATCGATCCCGCTACCTCTCACATGCTAAGCGAGCACTCTACCATTTGAGCTAATTCCCCAGCTTGGCCAAGACTTTTGAGCCCAGATTCTTTCACAACAGCCCCATAGCAGCTGTCTCCAAGTTGCTCCTTGAGCTGCAGGGAAATGCGGCTTGGGCTTGGGCTTGGCTCGCTGCCTGAACGCAGTCAGTGCTTTGCTTCAATCAGCAGGTCCCTCCAGCAGCAGCAAGTTAGCAGCGGCAGGACCGGCCAGCTCCAATAACCATGAAAGAAGCCCAGAAGAGCCCCAGCTGGCGCAAGGAAAAGCTGGTGAGCGGAAACTAGCAGCCGCCACGAGTGTGAGGGAGCAGTCGAGAGCCCTGTCTGACTGACACAAGACTTCTTTTGCTTTCCAGTGAGTGCTGAGGTTTTGCCTGCCATGCTGCTCAAACTGGACGCACCCCTCGAACTGTATCGTTAATGTTCTCAATTGCTGTAAATGTAAAACTGTAATTGACATGACAATTGTGAAACGGAAGGGTTGGGAAGAAACTCATGACAGTATTGAAGGAAACTGATCTCCCTTGCAATGTTTGTATTTTTTGGTGCTGTTTGGAAACTGTTTGGCAATGTAATTTTTACAGATATTTATGAATAAAGTATATTTTGGAAATAAAAAAAAAAACTGGACGCACACCCCAGGTAAGCATCAACTCTTGCTGGAGGACCATCAACTAGCTGAAAGGCGCACTTTGGTCTGCCTGAAACCTGCTGCTCGTTCTTTGTGAGAGCTTCCGGCTCCTGTTTACCCCCCTTACTGATGGTTCTTTAGGATTTTAGAAAGGACAAATTGCACAGGCACAGGGTTGGGCGGAACCATAAACTTCTTTATTAAGACCCCCCTAACACCCTGATACAAAGACCTCGAAACGAATGTAAAGGACGCCACACGACACCTTGCTTGCTTAGACCGATTTAAATCCCTCCACCATTTAACCTCGGCTCGGCTCGGCTCGGCTCCCACCCAAACACACAAGTCACCACCACTTTTAAGACGCACCTTTTCCGAAAACCCACAAGCAAAAGCCCACACTTCTGCCCCAAACTCACTCAATTCAAAACCCCAAACCCTCCCAGGATTTCTTTGTCACACTTAAAATTGCTTTCAACTCTCAGCCCCAAATACCCCTCACATTTGGCTGATAACTTACAATCCTCCATGAGGTGAGAATTTGTAGGTCCACGAGCCAGGTTGACTCTTCCTGACCCTCCTTCTTGACTGCAGTGCCAAACTCTTCGATCTTGTCCTTTTCATGATGATCCTTATCGAAATATCATAAACACATCACCTGGAGCCATCCTGCTGGATGGTGAGCGCTTAGCACCTTTTAATCTCTTTCGTCAGTTACCTGCCTGGTCCAGGCAGATCCACTTATGTTGATGTTATTTCCATGACCGAGAACAATAAACTCCACCAGGGTGAGGTATTCCAGGCTCCAGAGCTGATATACGTGAAAAGGTTTCTCTCCTGCCTCGACAGGAGTGAATGCTGTGGCCTGGGGCCGGTTAGTTGTAAGAATGGCCTCCCTAATTACTTAATTGTGTTACATGACGGCAGTTATGCTGTGTCACTGTTATGATAATGTCCCAAATTCCAGTCCTTTGACACTGTCAGTTCTGTTGTGATGTTGGAATGTTTGAAATTGATCCATCGGAATGCAGCCTGCGTCTGTGTGCTTTGTGTAAGGTTTTGGCTCTCATTCACAGTACTATTGTCCGTGAGGGTTGGGGTTCCTTCCCCATACTCCATAAAGTCCAGTTTTAAAGTCCAGTCGGGGGGCGGGAGGTGGGGGTGGGGAGGAGGAATTCCGATCCCAATTCTTCCAGTGCAAAGAGTCGTCCACGACTTGAGTTTCGCTCGCTGGCACGTTCCGAGGTCCAGGACTACGTGCTGTGGGATGCAGTAAAGCTTGGGGCAGCCGCTCCAAAGGCTCCATGGAGAAAGACCACTGTGTAAGGGGGTCCTCCCGCCATAGTTTACCGAGTGGCCGGCACCCGTGTAAGACCCCCTCGGGCTGTATGCGCCAACACTATTTTTGCTGCGTTTTGCAAATGTACATTGCATAGAAAAGGGTTGCAAATTTTTATGGAATATTATATATTCTGGGGGAGCAAAGACGAACCCCTGCTGGCCAGCAGATGAAACTGCGGAAGTGAAACAGTCGCGTGCAGGCAGTTTGCAGACAGGAAACGAGGGATCCCGTGCCTTGGCGGCAACACGTTGAGCAGCCATCGACTTGTCAAGTTAAGAGCGCTACCTTCAGCTAATTGCTGCTTACTACACGCTTACTCTAAAAAAGCACATACTCCTTCAAGTGTGAATTTAAGCAGCGGCCAAAGGATGATTTTGCTCTGCTTTCCTCTACAGTCCTGCACCGCAGCAGCTGAGCTACGGAAGGGAAGTGACAAAAGTGCTGGCTGATGGTTTGCCGCTCAGGCCTTGGCCTAGCCATTGCTGCCGCTGTGCTGTGGGACTGTGAACGGCCAGCTGCTCTCCACAGCCTGGGCCAATGCTGTAATGGATAAGACGTCTGTCTAGGGATGGGAAGCTGATAGCTTTGACTCCTGGCTGGCTGAGAGTTTTGTGTCGACTTTGTCCTGCGGCTTGGGAACACTTTGCAACTTGGTCTACTTGGGCGTGCTGCATGGC
Organism: Heterodontus francisci; assembly: GCF_036365525.1. Classification (NCBI taxonomy): domain Eukaryota; kingdom Metazoa; phylum Chordata; class Chondrichthyes; order Heterodontiformes; family Heterodontidae; genus Heterodontus; species Heterodontus francisci. The sequence goes on along the minus strand of NC_090375.1, from coordinate 62,685,221 downwards.
AGTGCCTTCTTAGCGCAGTAGGCAGCGCGTCAGTCTCATAATCTGAAGGTCCTGAGTTCGATCCTCAGAGAAGGCAGTGTGCCCACTGTGCTTTCTTTTGCCATCACTCACTTGACCTTTCCGCTCTCGTTGCGTGCCAAAATCCAGCCGCTTTGCTTGCTGCAGTGCTGCAAAGCATTTGACAGCCTCCAGCACTGGAGATGGGAGCGCAAGGCAAGACGTTGTCAGCTGGTTGCCACAAGTGCTGAATGTGAAGATTGGAGCCCAGGAAAAAGCAGAATGGAGAATGCAGGCATCGATCCCGCTACCTCTCACATGCTAAGCGAGCGCTCTACCATTTGAGCTAATTCCCCAGCTTGGCTAAGACTGCTGAGCCCAGATTCTTTCACAACAGCCCCATAGCAGCTGTCTCCAAGTTGCTCCTTGAGCTGCAGGGAAATGCGGCTTGGGCTTGGGCTTGGGCTTGGGCTTGGCTCACTGCCTGAACGCAGTCAGTGCTTTGCTTCAATCAGCAGGTCCCTCCAGCAGCAGCAAGTTAGCAGCGGCAGGACCGGCCAGCTCCAATAACCATGAAAGAAGCCCAGAAGAGCCCCAGCTGGCGCAAGGAAAAGCTGGTGAGCGGAAACTAGCAGCCGCCACGAGTGTGAGGGAGCAGTCGAGAGCCCTGTCTGACTGACACAAGACTTCTTTTGCTTTCCAGTGAGTGCTGAGGTTTTGCCTGCCATGCTGCTCAAACTGGACGCACCCCTCGAACTGTATCGTTAATGTTCTCAATTGCTGTAAATGTAAAACTGTAATTGACATGACAATTGTGAAACGGAAGGGTTGGGAAGAAACTCATGACAGTATTGAAGGAAACTGATCTCCCTTGCAATGTTTGTATTTTTTGGTGCTGTTTGGAAACTGTTTGGCAATGTAATTTTTACAGATATTTATGAATAAAGTATATTTTGGAAATAAAAAAAAAAACTGGACGCACACCCCAGGTAAGCATCAACTCTTGCTGGAGGACCATCAACTAGCTGAAAGGCGCACTTTGGTCTGCCTGAAACCTGCTGCTCGTTCTTTGTGAGAGCTTCCGGCTCCTGTTTACCCCCCTTACTGATGGTTCTTTAGGATTTTAGAAAGGACAAATTGCACAGGCACAGGGTTGGGCGGAACCATAAACTTCTTTATTAAGACCCCCCTAACACCCTGATACAAAGACCTCGAAACGAATGTAAAGGACGCCACACGACACCTTGCTTGCTTAGACCGATTTAAATCCCTCCACCATTTAACCTCGGCTCGGCTCGGCTCGGCTCCCACCCAAACACACAAGTCACCACCACTTTTAAGACGCACCTTTTCCGAAAACCCACAAGCAAAAGCCCACACTTCTGCCCCAAACTCACTCAATTCAAAACCCCAAACCCTCCCAGGATTTCTTTGTCACACTTAAAATTGCTTTCAACTCTCAGCCCCAAATACCCCTCACATTTGGCTGATAACTTACAATCCTCCATGAGGTGAGAATTTGTAGGTCCACGAGCCAGGTTGACTCTTCCTGACCCTCCTTCTTGACTGCAGTGCCAAACTCTTCGATCTTGTCCTTTTCATGATGATCCTTATCGAAATATCATAAACACATCACCTGGAGCCATCCTGCTGGATGGTGAGCGCTTAGCACCTTTTAATCTCTTTCGTCAGTTACCTGCCTGGTCCAGGCAGATCCACTTATGTTGATGTTATTTCCATGACCGAGAACAATAAACTCCACCAGGGTGAGGTATTCCAGGCTCCAGAGCTGATATACGTGAAAAGGTTTCTCTCCTGCCTCGACAGGAGTGAATGCTGTGGCCTGGGGCCGGTTAGTTGTAAGAATGGCCTCCCTAATTACTTAATTGTGTTACATGACGGCAGTTATGCTGTGTCACTGTTATGATAATGTCCCAAATTCCAGTCCTTTGACACTATCAGTTCTGTTGTGATGTTGGAATGTTTGAAATTGATCCATCGGAATGCAGCCTGCGTCTGTGTGCTTTGTGTAAGGTTTTGGCTCTCATTCACAGTACTATTGTCCGTGAGGGTTGGGGTTCCTTCCCCATACTCCATAAAGTCCAGTTTTAAAGTCCAGTCGGGGGGCGGGAGGTGGGGGTGGGGAGGAGGAATTCCGATCCCAATTCTTCCAGTGCAAAGAGTCGTCCACGACTTGAGTTTCGCTCGCTGGCACGTTCCGAGGTCCAGGACTACGTGCTGTGGGATGCAGTAAAGCTTGGGGCAGCCGCTCCAAAGGCTCCATGGAGAAAGACCACTGTGTAAGGGGGTCCTCCCGCCATAGTTTACCGAGTGGCCGGCACCCGTGTAAGACCCCCTCGGGCTGTATGCGCCAACACTATTTTTGCTGCGTTTTGCAAATGTACATTGCATAGAAAAGGGTTGCAAATTTTTATGGAATATTATATATTCTGGGGGAGCAAAGACGAACCCCTGCTGGCCAGCAGATGAAACTGCGGAAGTGAAACAGTCGCGTGCAGGCAGTTTGCAGACAGGAAACGAGGGATCCCGTGCCTTGGCGGCAACACGTTGAGCAGCCATCGACTTGTCAAGTTAAGAGCGCTACCTTCAGCTAATTGCTGCTTACTACACGCTTACTCTAAAAAAGCACATACTCCTTCAAGTGTGAATTTAAGCAGCGGCCAAAGGATGATTTTGCTCTGCTTTCCTCTACAGTCCTGCGCCGCAGCAGCTGAGCTACGGAAGGGAAGTGACAAAAGTGCTGGCTGATGGTTTGCCGCTCAGGCCTTGGCCTAGCCATTGCTGCCGCTGTGCTGTGGGACTGTGAACGGCCAGCTGCTCTCCACAGCCTGGGCCAATGCTGTAATGGATAAGACGTCTGTCTAGGGATGGGAAGCTGATAGCTTTGACTCCTGGCTGGCTGACAGTTTTGTGTCGACTTTGTCCTGCGGCTTGGGAACACTTTGCAACTTGGTCTACTTGGGCGTGCTGCATGGCAGTGCCTTCTTAGCGCAGTAGGCAGCGCGTCAGTCTCATAATCTGAAGGTCCTGAGTTCGATCCTCAGAGAAGGCAGTGTGCCCACTGTGCTTTCTTTTGCCATCACTCACTTGACCTTTCCGCTCTCGTTGCGTGCCAAAATCCAGCCGCTTTGCTTGCTGCAGTGCTGCAAAGCATTTGACAGCCTCCAGCACTGGAGATGGGAGCGCAAGGCAAGACGTTGTCAGCTGGTTGCCACAAGTGCTGAATGTGAAGATTGGAGCCCAGGAAAAAGCAGAATGGAGAATGCAGGCATCAATCCCGCTACCTCTCACATGCTAAGCGAGCGCTCTACCATTTGAGCTAATTCCCCAGCTTGGCTAAGACTGCTGAGCCCAGATTCTTTCACAACAGCCCCATAGCAGCTGTCTCCAAGTTGCTCCTTGAGCTGCAGGGAAATGCGGCTTGGGCTTGGGCTTGGGCTTGGCTCACTGCCTGAACGCAGTCAGTGCTTTGCTTCAATCAGCAGGTCCCTCCAGCAGCAGCAAGTTAGCAGCGGCAGGACCGGCCAGCTCCAATAACCATGAAAGAAGCCCAGAAGAGCCCCAGCTGGCGCAAGGAAAAGCTGGTGAGCGGAAACTAGCAGCCGCCACGAGTGTGAGGGAGCAGTCGAGAGCCCTGTCTGACTGACACAAGACTTCTTTTGCTTTCCAGTGAGTGCTGAGGTTTTGCCTGCCATGCTGCTCAAACTGGACGCACCCCTCGAACTGTATCGTTAATGTTCTCAATTGCTGTAAATGTAAAACTGTAATTGACATGACAATTGTGAAACGGAAGGGTTGGGAAGAAACTCATGACAGTATTGAAGGAAACTGATCTCCCTTGCAATGTTTGTATTTTTTGGTGCTGTTTGGAAACTGTTTGGCAATGTAATTTTTACAGATATTTATGAATAAAGTATATTTTGGAAATAAAAAAAAAAACTGGACGCACACCCCAGGTAAGCATCAACTCTTGCTGGAGGACCATCAACTAGCTGAAAGGCGCACTTTGGTCTGCCTGAAACCTGCTGCTCGTTCTTTGTGAGAGCTTCCGGCTCCTGTTTACCCCCCTTACTGATGGTTCTTTAGGATTTTAGAAAGGACAAATTGCACAGGCACAGGGTTGGGCGGAACCATAAACTTCTTTATTAAGACCCCCCTAACACCCTGATACAAAGACCTCGAAACGAATGTAAAGGACGCCACACGACACCTTGCTTGCTTAGACCGATTTAAATCCCTCCACCATTTAACCTCGGCTCGGCTCGGCTCGGCTCCCACCCAAACACACAAGTCACCACCACTTTTAAGACGCACCTTTTCCGAAAACCCACAAGCAAAAGCCCACACTTCTGCCCCAAACTCACTCAATTCAAAACCCCAAACCCTCCCAGGATTTCTTTGTCACACTTAAAATTGCTTTCAACTCTCAGCCCCAAATACCCCTCACATTTGGCTGATAACTTACAATCCTCCATGAGGTGAGAATTTGTAGGTCCACGAGCCAGGTTGACTCTTCCTGACCCTCCTTCTTGACTGCAGTGCCAAACTCTTCGATCTTGTCCTTTTCATGATGATCCTTATCGAAATATCATAAACACATCACCTGGAGCCATCCTGCTGGATGGTGAGCGCTTAGCGCCTTTTAATCTCTTTCGTCAGTTACCTGCCTGGTCCAGACAGATCCACTTATGTTGATGTTATCTCCATGACCGAGAACAATAAACTCCACCAGGGTGAGGTATTCCAGGCTCCAGAGCTGATATACATGAAAAGGTTTCTCTCCTGCCTCGACAGGAGTGAATGCTGTGGCCTGGGGCCGGTTAGTTGTAAGAATGGCCTCCCTAATTACTTAATTGTGTTACATGACGGCAGTTATGCTGTGTCACTGTTATGATAATGTCCCAAATTCCAGTCCTTTGACACTATCAGTTCTGTTGTGATGTTGGAATGTTTGAAATTGATCCATCGGAATGCAGCCTGCCTCTGTGTGCTTTGTGTAAGGTTTTGGCTCTCATTCACAGTACTATTGTCCGTGAGGGTTGGGGTTCCTTCCCCATACTCCACAAAGTCCAGTTTTAAAGTCCAGTCGGGGGGCGGGAGGTGGGGGTGGGGAGGAGGAATTCCGATCCCAATTCTTCCAGTGCAAAGAGTTGTCCACGACTTGAGTTTCGCTCGCTGGCACGTTCCGAGGTCCAGGACTACGTGCTGTGGGATGCAGTAAAGCTTGGGGCAGCCGCTCCAAAGGCTCCATGGAGAAAGACCACTGTGTAAGGGGGTCCTCCCGCCATAGTTTACCGAGTGGCCGGCACCTGTGTAAGACCCCCTCGGGCTGTATGCGCCAACACTATTTTTGCTGTGTTTTGCAAATGTACATTGCATAGAAAAGGGTTGCAAATTTTTATGGAATATTATATATTCTGGGGGAGCAAAGACGAACCCCTGCTGGCCAGCAGATGAAACTGCGGAAGTGAAACAGTCGCGTGCAGGCAGTTTGCAGACAGGAAACGAGGGATCCCGTGCCTTGGCGGCAACACGTTGAGCAGCCATCGACTTGTCAAGTTAAGAGCGCTACCTTCAGCTAATTGCTGCTTACTACACGCTTACTCTAAAAAAGCACATACTCCTTCAAGTGTGAATTTAAGCAGCGGCCTAAGGATGATTTTGCTCTGCTTTCCTCTACAGTCCTGCGCCGCAGCAGCTGAGCTACGGAAGGGAAGTGACAAAAGTGCTTGCTGATGGTTTGCCGCTCAGGCCTTGGCCTAGCCATTGCTGCCGCTGTGCTGTGGGACTGTGAACGGCCAGCTGCTCTCCACAGCCTGGGCCAATGCTGTAATGGATAAGCCGTCTGTCTGGGGATGGGAAGCTGATAGCTTTGACTCCTGGCTGGCTGAGAGTTTTGTGTCGACTTTGTCCTGCGGCTTGGGAACACTTTGCAACTTGGTCTACTTGGGCGTGCTGCATGGCAGTGCCTTCTTAGCGCAGTAGGCAGCGCGTCAGTCTCATAATCTGAAGGTCCTGAGTTCGATCCTCAGAGAAGGCAGTGTGCCCACTGTGCTTTCTTTTGCCATCACTCACTTGACCTTTCCGCTCTCGTTGCGCGCCAAAATCCAGCCGCTTTGCTTGCTGCCGTGCTGCAAAGCATTTGACAACCTCCAGCACTGGAGATGGGAGCGCAAGGCAAGACGTTGTCAGCTGGTTGCCACAAGTGCTGAATATTAAGATTGTTGCCCAGGAAAAAGCATAATGGAGAATGCAGGCATCGATCCCGCTACCTCTCGCATGCTAAGCGAGCACTCTACCATTTGAGCTAATTCCCCAGCTTGGCCAAGACTTTTGAGCCCAGATTCTTTCACAACAGCCCCATAGCAGCTGTCTCCAAGTTGCTCCTTGAGCTGCAGGGAAATGCGGCTTGGGCTTGGGCTTGGCTCGCTGCCTGAACGCAGTCAGTGCTTTGCTTCAATCAGCAGGTCCCTCCAGCAGCAGCAAGTTAGCAGCGGCAGGACCGGCCAGCTCCAATAACCATGAAAGAAGCCCAGAAGAGCCCCAGCTGGCGCAAGGAAAAGCTGGTGAGCGGAAACTAGCAGCCGCCACGAGTGTGAGGGAGCAGTCGAGAGCCCTGTCTGACTGACACAAGACTTCTTTTGCTTTCCAGTGAGTGCTGAGGTTTTGCCTGCCATGCTGCTCAAACTGGACGCACCCCTCGAACTGTATCGTTAATGTTCTCAATTGCTGTAAATGTAAAACTGTAATTGACATGACAATTGTGAAACGGAAGGGTTGGGAAGAAACTCATGACAGTATTGAAGGAAACTGATCTCCCTTGCAATGTTTGTATTTTTTGGTGCTGTTTGGAAACTGTTTGGCAATGTAATTTTTACAGATATTTATGAATAAAGTATATTTTGGAAATAAAAAAAAAAACTGGACGCACACCCCAGGTAAGCATCAACTCTTGCTGGAGGACCATCAACTAGCTGAAAGGCGCACTTTGGTCTGCCTGAAACCTGCTGCTCGTTCTTTGTGAGAGCTTCCGGCTCCTGTTTACCCCCCTTACTGATGGTTCTTTAGGATTTTAGAAAGGACAAATTGCACAGGCACAGGGTTGGGCGGAACCATAAACTTCTTTATTAAGACCCCCCTAACACCCTGATACAAAGACCTCGAAACGAATGTAAAGGACGCCACACGACACCTTGCTTGCTTAGACCGATTTAAATCCCTCCACCATTTAACCTCGGCTCGGCTCGGCTCGGCTCCCACCCAAACACACAAGTCACCACCACTTTTAAGACGCACCTTTTCCGAAAACCCACAAGCAAAAGCCCACACTTCTGCCCCAAACTCACTCAATTCAAAACCCCAAACCCTCCCAGGATTTCTTTGTCACACTTAAAATTGCTTTCAACTCTCAGCCCCAAATACCCCTCACATTTGGCTGATAACTTACAATCCTCCATGAGGTGAGAATTTGTAGGTCCACGAGCCAGGTTGACTCTTCCTGACCCTCCTTCTTGACTGCAGTGCCAAACTCTTCGATCTTGTCCTTTTCATGATGATCCTTATCGAAATATCATAAACACATCACCTGGAGCCATCCTGCTGGATGGTGAGCGCTTAGCACCTTTTAATCTCTTTCGTCAGTTACCTGCCTGGTCCAGACAGATCCACTTATGTTGATGTTATTTCCATGACCGAGAACAATAAACTCCACCAGGGTGAGGTATTCCAGGCTCCAGAGCTGATATACGTGAAAAGGTTTCTCTCCTGCCTCGACAGGAGTGAATGCTGTGGCCTGGGGCCGGTTAGTTGTAAGAATGGCCTCCCTAATTACTTAATTGTGTTACATGACGGCAGTTATGCTGTGTCACTGTTATGATACTGTCCCAAATTCCAGTCCTTTGACACTATCAGTTCTGTTGTGATGTTGGAATGTTTGAAATTGATCCATCGGAATGCAGCCTGCGTCTGTGTGCTTTGTGTAAGGTTTTGGCTCTCATTCACAGTACTATTGTCCGTGAGGGTTGGGGTTCCTTCCCCATACTCCATAAAGTCCAGTTTTAAAGTCCAGTCGGGGGGCGGGAGGTGGGGGTGGGGAGGAGGAATTCCGATCCCAATTCTTCCAGTGCAAAGAGTCGTCCACGACTTGAGTTTCGCTCGCTGGCACGTTCCGAGGTCCAGGACTACGTGCTGTGGGATGCAGTAAAGCTTGGGGCAGCCGCTCCAAAGGCTCCATGGAGAAAGACCACTGTGTAAGGGGGTCCTCCCGCCATAGTTTACCGAGTGGCCGGCACCCGTGTAAGACCCCCTCGGGCTGTATGCGCCAACACTATTTTTGCTGCGTTTTGCAAATGTACATTGCATAGAAAAGGGTTGCAAATTTTTATGGAATATTATATATTCTGGGGGAGCAAAGACGAACCCCTGCTGGCCAGCAGATGAAACTGCGGAAGTGAAACAGTCGCGTGCAGGCAGTTTGCAGACAGGAAACGAGGGATCCCGTGCCTTGGCGGCAACACGTTGAGCAGCCATCGACTTGTCAAGTTAAGAGCGCTACCTTCAGCTAATTGCTGCTTACTACACGCTTACTCTAAAAAAGCACATACTCCTTCAAGTGTGAATTTAAGCAGCGGCCAAAGGATGATTTTGCTCTGCTTTCCTCTACAGTCCTGCGCCGCAGCAGCTGAGCTACGGAAGGGAAGTGACAAAAGTGCTGGCTGATGGTTTGCCGCTCAGGCCTTGGCCTAGCCATTGCTGCCGCTGTGCTGTGGGACTGTGAACGGCCAGCTGCTCTCCACAGCCTGGGCCAATGCTGTAATGGATAAGACGTCTGTCTAGGGATGGGAAGCTGATAGCTTTGACTCCTGGCTGGCTGACAGTTTTGTGTCGACTTTGTCCTGCGGCTTGGGAACACTTTGCAACTTGGTCTACTTGGGCGTGCTGCATGGCAGTGCCTTCTTAGCGCAGTAGGCAGCGCGTCAGTCTCATAATCTGAAGGTCCTGAGTTCGATCCTCAGAGAAGGCAGTGTGCCCACTGTGCTTTCTTTTGCCATCACTCACTTGACCTTTCCGCTCTCGTCGCGTGCCAAAATCCAGCCGCTTTGCTTGCTGCAGTGCTGCAAAGCATTTGACAGCCTCCAGCACTGGAGATGGGAGCGCAAGGCAAGACGTTGTCAGCTGGTTGCCACAAGTGCTGAATGTGAAGATTGGAGCCCAGGAAAAAGCAGAATGGAGAATGCAGGCATCGATCCCGCTACCTCTCACATGCTAAGCGAGCGCTCTACCATTTGAGCTAATTCCCCAGCTTGGCTAAGATTGCTGAGCCCAGATTCTTTCACAACAGCCCCATAGCAGCTGTCTCCAAGTTGCTCCTTGAGCTGCAGGGAAATGCGGCTTGGGCTTGGGCTTGGGCTTGGGCTTGGCTCACTGCCTGAACGCAGTCAGTGCTTTGCTTCAATCAGCAGGTCCCTCCAGCAGCAGCAAGTTAGCAGCGGCAGGACCGGCCAGCTCCAATAACCATGAAAGAAGCCCAGAAGAGCCCCAGCTGGCGCAAGGAAAAGCTGGTGAGCGGAAACTAGCAGCCGCCACGAGTGTGAGGGAGCAGTCGAGAGCCCTGTCTGACTGACACAAGACTTCTTTTGCTTTCCAGTGAGTGCTGAGGTTTTGCCTGCCATGCTGCTCAAACTGGACGCACCCCTCGAACTGTATCGTTAATGTTCTCAATTGCTGTAAATGTAAAACTGTAATTGACATGACAATTGTGAAACGGAAGGGTTGGGAAGAAACTCATGACAGTATTGAAGGAAACTGATCTCCCTTGCAATGTTTGTATTTTTTGGTGCTGTTTGGAAACTGTTTGGCAATGTAATTTTTACAGATATTTATGAATAAAGTATATTTTGGAAATAAAAAAAAAAACTGGACGCACACCCCAGGTAAGCATCAACTCTTGCTGGAGGACCATCAACTAGCTGAAAGGCGCACTTTGGTCTGCCTGAAACCTGCTGCTCGTTCTTTGTGAGAGCTTCCGGCTCCTTTTTACCCCCCTTACTGATGGTTCTTTAGGATTTTAGAAAGGACAAATTGCACAGGCACAGGGTTGGGCGGAACCATAAACTTCTTTATTAAGACCCCCCTAACACCCTGATACAAAGACCTCGAAACGAATGTAAAGGACGCCACACGACACCTTGCTTGCTTAGACCGATTTAAATCCCTCCACCATTTAACCTCGGCTCGGCTCGGCTCGGCTCCCACCCAAACACACAAGTCACCACCACTTTTAAGACGCACCTTTTCCGAAAACCCACAAGCAAAAGCCCACACTTCTGCCCCAAACTCACTCAATTCAAAACCCCAAACCCTCCCAGGATTTCTTTGTCACACTTAAAATTGCTTTCAACTCTCAGCCCCAAATACCCCTCACATTTGGCTGATAACTTACAATCCTCCATGAGGTGAGAATTTGTAGGTCCACGAGCCAGGTTGACTCTTCCTGACCCTCCTTCTTGACTGCAGTGCCAAACTCTTCGATCTTGTCCTTTTCATGATGATCCTTATCGAAATATCATAAACACATCACCTGGAGCCATCCTGCTGGATGGTGAGCGCTTAGCACCTTTTAATCTCTTTCGTCAGTTACCTGCCTGGTCCAGACAGATCCACTTATGTTGATGTTATTTCCATGACCGAGAACAATAAACTCCACCAGGGTGAGGTATTCCAGGCTCCAGAGCTGATATACGTGAAAAGGTTTCTCTCCTGCCTCGACAGGAGTGAATGCTGTGGCCTGGGGCCGGTTAGTTGTAAGAATGGCCTCCCTAATTACTTAATTGTGTTACATGACGGCAGTTATGCTGTGTCACTGTTATGATACTGTCCCAAATTCCAGTCCTTTGACACTATCAGTTCTGTTGTGATGTTGGAATGTTTGAAATTGATCCATCGGAATGCAGCCTGCGTCTGTGTGCTTTGTGTAAGGTTTTGGCTCTCATTCACAGTACTATTGTCCGTGAGGGTTGGGGTTCCTTCCCCATACTCCATAAAGTCCAGTTTTAAAGTCCAGTCGGGGGGCGGGAGGTGGGGGTGGGGAGGAGGAATTCCGATCCCAATTCTTCCAGTGCAAAGAGTCGTCCACGACTTGAGTTTCGCTCGCTGGCACGTTCCGAGGTCCAGGACTACGTGCTGTGGGATGCAGTAAAGCTTGGGGCAGCCGCTCCAAAGGCTCCATGGAGAAAGACCACTGTGTAAGGGGGTCCTCCCGCCATAGTTTACCGAGTGGCCGGCACCCGTGTAAGACCCCCTCGGGCTGTATGCGCCAACACTATTTTTGCTGCGTTTTGCAAATGTACATTGCATAGAAAAGGGTTGCAAATTTTTATGGAATATTATATATTCTGGGGGAGCAAAGACGAACCCCTGCTGGCCAGCAGATGAAACTGCGGAAGTGAAACAGTCGCGTGCAGGCAGTTTGCAGACAGGAAACGAGGGATCCCGTGCCTTGGCGGCAACACGTTGAGCAGCCATCGACTTGTCAAGTTAAGAGCGCTACCTTCAGCTAATTGCTGCTTACTACACGCTTACTCTAAAAAAGCACATACTCCTTCAAGTGTGAATTTAAGCAGCGGCCAAAGGATGATTTTGCTCTGCTTTCCTCTACAGTCCTGCACCGCAGCAGCTGAGCTACGGAAGGGAAGTGACAAAAGTGCTGGCTGATGGTTTGCCGCTCAGGCCTTGGCCTAGCCATTGCTGCCGCTGTGCTGTGGGACTGTGAACGGCCAGCTGCTCTCCACAGCCTGGGCCAATGCTGTAATGGATAAGACGTCTGTCTAGGGATGGGAAGCTGATAGCTTTGACTCCTGGCTGGCTGACAGTTTTGTGTCGACTTTGTCCTGCGGCTTGGGAACACTTTGCAACTTGGTCTACTTGGGCGTGCTGCATGGCAGTGCCTTCTTAGCGCAGTAGGCAGCGCGTCAGTCTCATAATCTGAAGGTCCTGAGTTCGATCCTCAGAGAAGGCAGTGTGCCCACTGTGCTTTCTTTTGCCATCACTCACTTGACCTTTCCGCTCTCGTTGCGTGCCAAAATCCAGCCGCTTTGCTTGCTGCAGTGCTGCAAAGCATTTGACAGCCTCCAGCACTGGAGATGGGAGCGCAAGGCAAGACGTTGTCAGCTGGTTGCCACAAGTGCTGAATGTGAAGATTGGAGCCCAGGAAAAAGCAGAATGGAGAATGCAGGCATCGATCCCGCTACCTCTCACATGCTAAGCGAGCGCTCTACCATTTGAGCTAATTCCCCAGCTTGGCTAAGATTGCTGAGCCCAGATTCTTTCACAACAGCCCCATAGCAGCTGTCTCCAAGTTGCTCCTTGAGCTGCAGGGAAATGCGGCTTGGGCTTGGGCTTGGGCTTGGGCTTGGCTCACTGCCTGAACGCAGTCAGTGCTTTGCTTCAATCAGCAGGTCCCTCCAGCAGCAGCAAGTTAGCAGCGGCAGGACCGGCCAGCTCCAATAACCATGAAAGAAGCCCAGAAGAGCCCCAGCTGGCGCAAGGAAAAGCTGGTGAGCGGAAACTAGCAGCCGCCACGAGTGTGAGGGAGCAGTCGAGAGCCCTGTCTGACTGACACAAGACTTCTTTTGCTTTCCAGTGAGTGCTGAGGTTTTGCCTGCCATGCTGCTCAAACTGGACGCACCCCTCGAACTGTATCGTTAATGTTCTCAATTGCTGTAAATGTAAAACTGTAATTGACATGACAATTGTGAAACGGAAGGGTTGGGAAGAAACTCATGACAGTATTGAAGGAAACTGATCTCCCTTGCAATGTTTGTATTTTTTGGTGCTGTTTGGAAACTGTTTGGCAATGTAATTTTTACAGATATTTATGAATAAAGTATATTTTGGAAATAAAAAAAAAAACTGGACGCACACCCCAGGTAAGCATCAACTCTTGCTGGAGGACCATCAACTAGCTGAAAGGCGCACTTTGGTCTGCCTGAAACCTGCTGCTCGTTCTTTGTGAGAGCTTCCGGCTCCTGTTTACCCCCCTTACTGATGGTTCTTTAGGATTTTAGAAAGGACAAATTGCACAGGCACAGGGTTGGGCGGAACCATAAACTTCTTTATTAAGACCCCCCTAACACCCTGATACAAAGACCTCGAAACGAATGTAAAGGACGCCACACGACACCTTGCTTGCTTAGACCGATTTAAATCCCTCCACCATTTAACCTCGGCTCGGCTCGGCTCGGCTCCCACCCAAACACACAAGTCACCACCACTTTTAAGACGCACCTTTTCCGAAAACCCACAAGCAAAAGCCCACACTTCTGCCCCAAACTCACTCAATTCAAAACCCCAAACCCTCCCAGGATTTCTTTGTCACACTTAAAATTGCTTTCAACTCTCAGCCCCAAATACCCCTCACATTTGGCTGATAACTTACAATCCTCCATGAGGTGAGAATTTGTAGGTCCACGAGCCAGGTTGACTCTTCCTGACCCTCCTTCTTGACTGCAGTGCCAAACTCTTCGATCTTGTCCTTTTCATGATGATCCTTATCGAAATATCATAAACACATCACCTGGAGCCATCCTGCTGGATGGTGAGCGCTTAGCACCTTTTAATCTCTTTCGTCAGTTACCTGCCTGGTCCAGACAGATCCACTTATGTTGATGTTATTTCCATGACCGAGAACAATAAACTCCACCAGGGTGAGGTATTCCAGGCTCCAGAGCTGATATACGTGAAAAGGTTTCTCTCCTGCCTCGACAGGAGTGAATGCTGTGGCCTGGGGCCGGTTAGTTGTAAGAATGGCCTCCCTAATTACTTAATTGTGTTACATGACGGCAGTTATGCTGTGTCACTGTTATGATAATGTCCCAAATTCCAGTCCTTTGACACTATCAGTTCTGTTGTGATGTTGGAATGTTTGAAATTGATCCATCGGAATGCAGCCTGCGTCTGTGTGCTTTGTGTAAGGTTTTGGCTCTCATTCACAGTACTATTGTCCGTGAGGGTTGGGGTTCCTTCCCCATACTCCATAAAGTCCAGTTTTAAAGTCCAGTCGGGGGGCGGGAGGTGGGGGTGGGGAGGAGGAATTCCGATCCCAATTCTTCCAGTGCAAAGAGTCGTCCACGACTTGAGTTTCGCTCGCTGGCACGTTCCGAGGTCCAGGACTACGTGCTGTGGGATGCAGTAAAGCTTGGGGCAGCCGCTCCAAAGGCTCCATGGAGAAAGACCACTGTGTAAGGGGGTCCTCCCGCCATAGTTTACCGAGTGGCCGGCACCCGTGTAAGACCCCCTCGGGCTGTATGCGCCAACACTATTTTTGCTGCGTTTTGCAAATGTACATTGCATAGAAAAGGGTTGCAAATTTTTATGGAATATTATATATTCTGGGGGAGCAAAGACGAACCCCTGCTGGCCAGCAGATGAAACTGCGGAAGTGAAACAGTCGCGTGCAGGCAGTTTGCAGACAGGAAACGAGGGATCCCGTGCCTTGGCGGCAACACGTTGAGCAGCCATCGACTTGTCAAGTTAAGAGCGCTACCTTCAGCTAATTGCTGCTTACTACACGCTTACTCTAAAAAAGCACATACTCCTTCAAGTGTGAATTTAAGCAGCGGCCAAAGGATGATTTTGCTCTGCTTTCCTCTACAGTCCTGCGCCGCAGCAGCTGAGCTACGGAAGGGAAGTGACAAAAGTGCTGGCTGATGGTTTGCCGCTCAGGCCTTGGCCTAGCCATTGCTGCCGCTGTGCTGTGGGACTGTGAACGGCCAGCTGCTCTCCACAGCCTGGGCCAATGCTGTAATGGATAAGACGTCTGTCTAGGGATGGGAAGCTGATAGCTTTGACTCCTGGCTGGCTGACAGTTTTGTGTCGACTTTGTCCTGCGGCTTGGGAACACTTTGCAACTTGGTCTACTTGGGCGTGCTGCATGGCAGTGCCTTCTTAGCGCAGTAGGCAGCGCGTCAGTCTCATAATCTGAAGGTCCTGAGTTCGATCCTCAGAGAAGGCAGTGTGCCCACTGTGCTTTCTTTTGCCATCACTCACTTGACCTTTCCGCTCTCGTTGCGTGCCAAAATCCAGCCGCTTTGCTTGCTGCAGTGCTGCAAAGCATTTGACAGCCTCCAGCACTGGAGATGGGAGCGCAAGGCAAGACGTTGTCAGCTGGTTGCCACAAGTGCTGAATGTGAAGATTGGAGCCCAGGAAAAAGCAGAATGGAGAATGCAGGCATCGATCCCGCTACCTCTCACATGCTAAGCGAGCGCTCTCCCATTTGAGCTAATTCCCCAGCTTGGCTAAGACTGCTGAGCCCAGATTCTTTCACAACAGCCCCATAGCAGCTGTCTCCAAGTTGCTCCTTGAGCTGCAGGGAAATGCGGCTTGGGCTTGGGCTTGGGCTTGGGCTTGGCTCACTGCCTGAACGCAGTCAGTGCTTTGCTTCAATCAGCAGGTCCCTCCAGCAGCAGCAAGTTAGCAGCGGCAGGACCGGCCAGCTCCAATAACCATGAAAGAAGCCCAGAAGAGCCCCAGCTGGCGCAAGGAAAAGCTGGTGAGCGGAAACTAGCAGCCGCCACGAGTGTGAGGGAGCAGTCGAGAGCCCTGTCTGACTGACACAAGACTTCTTTTGCTTTCCAGTGAGTGCTGAGGTTTTGCCTGCCATGCTGCTCAAACTGGACGCACCCCTCGAACTGTATCGTTAATGTTCTCAATTGCTGTAAATGTAAAACTGTAATTGACATGACAATTGTGAAACGGAAGGGTTGGGACGAAACTCATGACAGTATTGAAGGAAACTGATCTCCCTTGCAATGTTTGTATTTTTTGGTGCTGTTTGGAAACTGTTTGGCAATGTAATTTTTACAGATATTTATGAATAAAGTATATTTTGGAAATAAAAAAAAAAACTGGACGCACACCCCAGGTAAGCATCAACTCTTGCTGGAGGACCATCAACTAGCTGAAAGGCGCACTTTGGTCTGCCTGAAACCTGCTGCTCGTTCTTTGTGAGAGCTTCCGGCTCCTGTTTACCCCCCTTACTGATGGTTCTTTAGGATTTTAGAAAGGACAAATTGCACAGGCACAGGGTTGGGCGGAACCATAAACTTCTTTATTAAGACCCCCCTAACACCCTGATACAAAGACCTCGAAACGAATGTAAAGGACGCCACACGACACCTTGCTTGCTTAGACCGATTTAAATCCCTCCACCATTTAACCTCGGCTCGGCTCGGCTCGGCTCCCACCCAAACACACAAGTCACCACCACTTTTAAGACGCACCTTTTCCGAAAACCCACAAGCAAAAGCCCACACTTCTGCCCCAAACTCACTCAATTCAAAACCCCAAACCCTCCCAGGATTTCTTTGTCACACTTAAAATTGCTTTCAACTCTCAGCCCCAAATACCCCTCACATTTGGCTGATAACTTACAATCCTCCATGAGGTGAGAATTTGTAGGTCCACGAGCCAGGTTGACTCTTCCTGACCCTCCTTCTTGACTGCAGTGCCAAACTCTTCGATCTTGTCCTTTTCATGATGATCCTTATCGAAATATCATAAACACATCACCTGGAGCCATCCTGCTGGATGGTGAGCGCTTAGCACCTTTTAATCTCTTTCGTCAGTTACCTGCCTGGTCCAGACAGATCCACTTATGTTGATGTTATTTCCATGACCGAGAACAATAAACTCCACCAGGGTGAGGTATTCCAGGCTCCAGAGCTGATATACGTGAAAAGGTTTCTCTCCTGCCTCGACAGGAGTGAATGCTGTGGCCTGGGGCCGGTTAGTTGTAAGAATGGCCTCCCTAATTACTTAATTGTGTTACATGACGGCAGTTATGCTGTGTCACTGTTATGATACTGTCCCAAATTCCAGTCCTTTGACACTATCAGTTCTGTTGTGATGTTGGAATGTTTGAAATTGATCCATCGGAATGCAGCCTGCGTCTGTGTGCTTTGTGTAAGGTTTTGGCTCTCATTCACAGTACTATTGTCCGTGAGGGTTGGGGTTCCTTCCCCATACTCCATAAAGTCCAGTTTTAAAGTCCAGTCGGGGGGCGGGAGGTGGGGGTGGGGAGGAGGAATTCCGATCCCAATTCTTCCAGTGCAAAGAGTCGTCCACGACTTGAGTTTCGCTCGCTGGCACGTTCCGAGGTCCAGGACTACGTGCTGTGGGATGCAGTAAAGCTTGGGGCAGCCGCTCCAAAGGCTCCATGGAGAAAGACCACTGTGTAAGGGGGTCCTCCCGCCATAGTTTACCGAGTGGCCGGCACCCGTGTAAGACCCCCTCGGGCTGTATGCGCCAACACTATTTTTGCTGCGTTTTGCAAATGTACATTGCATAGAAAAGGGTTGCAAATTTTTATGGAATATTATATATTCTGGGGGAGCAAAGACGAACCCCTGCTGGCCAGCAGATGAAACTGCGGAAGTGAAACAGTCGCGTGCAGGCAGTTTGCAGACAGGAAACGAGGGATCCCGTGCCTTGGCGGCAACACGTTGAGCAGCCATCGACTTGTCAAGTTAAGAGCGCTACCTTCAGCTAATTGCTGCTTACTACACGCTTACTCTAAAAAAGCACATACTCCTTCAAGTGTGAATTTAAGCAGCGGCCAAAGGATGATTTTGCTCTGCTTTCCTCTACAGTCCTGCGCCGCAGCAGCTGAGCTACGGAAGGGAAGTGACAAAAGTGCTGGCTGATGGTTTGCCGCTCAGGCCTTGGCCTAGCCATTGCTGCCGCTGTGCTGTGGGACTGTGAACGGCCAGCTGCTCTCCACAGCCTGGGCCAATGCTGTAATGGATAAGACGTCTGTCTAGGGATGGGAAGCTGATAGCTTTGACTCCTGGCTGGCTGACAGTTTTGTGTCGACTTTGTCCTGCGGCTTGGGAACACTTTGCAACTTGGTCTACTTGGGCGTGCTGCATGGCAGTGCCTTCTTAGCGCAGTAGGCAGCGCGTCAGTCTCATAATCTGAAGGTCCTGAGTTCGATCCTCAGAGAAGGCAGTGTGCCCACTGTGCTTTCTTTTGCCATCACTCACTTGACCTTTCCGCTCTCGTCGCGTGCCAAAATCCAGCCGCTTTGCTTGCTGCAGTGCTGCAAAGCATTTGACAGCCTCCAGCACTGGAGATGGGAGCGCAAGGCAAGACGTTGTCAGCTGGTTGCCACAAGTGCTGAATGTGAAGATTGGAGCCCAGGAAAAAGCAGAATGGAGAATGCAGGCATCGATCCCGCTACCTCTCACATGCTAAGCGAGCGCTCTACCATTTGAGCTAATTCCCCAGCTTGGCTAAGACTGCTGAGCCCAGATTCTTTCACAACAGCCCCATAGCAGCTGTCTCCAAGTTGCTCCTTGAGCTGCAGGGAAATGCGGCTTGGGCTTGGGCTTGGGCTTGGGCTTGGCTCACTGCCTGAACGCAGTCAGTGCTTTGCTTCAATCAGCAGGTCCCTCCAGCAGCAGCAAGTTAGCAGCGGCAGGACCGGCCAGCTCCAATAACCATGAAAGAAGCCCAGAAGAGCCCCAGCTGGCGCAAGGAAAAGCTGGTGAGCGGAAACTAGCAGCCGCCACGAGTGTGAGGGAGCAGTCGAGAGCCCTGTCTGACTGACACAAGACTTCTTTTGCTTTCCAGTGAGTGCTGAGGTTTTGCCTGCCATGCTGCTCAAACTGGACGCACCCCTCGAACTGTATCGTTAATGTTCTCAATTGCTGTAAATGTAAAACTGTAATTGACATGACAATTGTGAAACGGAAGGGTTGGGAAGAAACTCATGACAGTATTGAAGGAAACTGATCTCCCTTGCAATGTTTGTATTTTTTGGTGCTGTTTGGAAACTGTTTGGCAATGTA